>NC_081406.1:316116933-316456933 GCF_030272615.1 Cryptomeria japonica | reverse complement strand
GGGGTTGTATGGTGTCCTACTGAGTCATATGGTGTCGTAACACATGTGTTGTCCCATTAGGACCCCACATGACCCCTAACCACACCATATGACCCCTTAGCACACCACATGACCCCTTAGGACTATGTGATGTCCTAAGGGGTCCTATGGTGTCCTAAGGGGTCATATGGTGTTCTAACACATGTATGGCCCCATTAGGACCCCACGTGACCCTTAACAACACCATCTATCCCCTTAGCACACCATATGACCCCTTAGGAGCATATGATGTTATAAGGAGTCATATGGTGTTCTAACACATATGTGGCCTCTTAGGATCCCTCATATATGGTGTCATTAGGGGTCGTGTAGGGTCCTAATTGTGTCACACATGTATTACAACACCATATGACCCCTTAGGACGCCATATAACTTGGGCTTCGGACATCATATGGTCCTAAGGGGTCATGTGGTGTCGTTAAGGGTTACGTGGGGTCCTAACACATGTGTGCCAACATTAGGACCCCACATGACCCTTTAACACATCACATGACCCCTTAGGACCATATGATGTCTTAAAGGGTTGTATGGTGTCCTAAGGGGTCATATGGTTTCCTAAGGGGTCGTATGGTGTCATAAGGGGTCATATGGTGTCATAACACATGTGTTGTCCCATTAGGATCTCACATGACCCCTAACTACATCATATGACCCCTTACCACACCATATGACCCCTTAGGACCATATGATGTCCTAAGGGGTCCTATGGTGTCCTAAGGGATCCTATGGTGTTCTAACATATGTGTGGCCCCATTAGGACCCCACAAGACTCCTAACGACACCATATGACCCCTTACGACCATATAATGTCTTAAGGGGTTGTGTGGTGTCCTAAGGGGTCATATGGTGTCCTACGGGGTCATATAGTGTCGTAACACGTGTTGTCCCATTAGGACCCCACATGACCCCTAACCACACCATATGACCCCTTAGTACACCACATGACCCCTTAGGAATATATGATGTCCTAAGGGGTCATATGGTGTCCTAAGGGGTCATGTGGTGTTCTAACACATGTATAGCCCCATTAGGACCCCACATGACCCTTAACAACACCATCTTTCCCCTTAGCACACCATATGACCCCTTAGGAGCATATGATGTTATAAGGAGTCATATGGTGTTCTAACAAATATGTGGCCTCTTAGGCTCTCTCATGACCCCTAACAACACCATATGACCCCTTAGGAGCATATGATGTCCTCCCAAGTCATATGGTGTCCTAAGGGGTCATATGGTGTTGTAACGACAACATATGGTGTCCTTAGCACACCATATGACCCCTCAAGAGTATATAATATCCTAAGGAGTCATATGGTGTCGTTAAGGGTCACATGGGGTCCTAATTGGGTCACACGTGTGTTAGGACCCCACAAAACACTTTTCGACACTATGTGACCCCTTAGGACCATATGATGTCCTAAGCCCAGGTCATATGGTGACCTAAGGGGTCATATCCAGTGTTGTAGCATGTGTGACACTGTTAGGACCCCACATGACCCCTAACAACACCATATGACCCCTTAGCACACCACATGACCCCTTAGGACCATATGATGTCCTAAGGGGTCCTATGGTGTCCTAAGGGGTCATATGGTGTTCTAACACATGTGTAGGCCCATTAGGACCCCACATGACCCCTAACGACACCATATGGTCCCTTAGCACACCACATGACCTAAGGGGTCCTATGGTGTCCTAAGGGGTCATATGGTGTTCTAACACATGTGTGGCCCCATTAGGACCCCACATGACCCCTAACGACACCATATGGCCCCTTAGCACACCACGTGACCCCTTAGGACCATATGATGTCCTAAGGGGTCGTGTGGTGTCCTAAGGGGTCATATGGTGTTCTAGTACATGTGTGTGGCCCCTTAGGACCCCACATGACCCCTAATGAAACCATATGACTCCTTAGCACACCATATGACCCTTTGGGAGCATATGATGCCCTAAGTGGTAATATGGCATTCTAAGGGGTCATATGGTGTTCTAACACATGCGTGGTACCATTAGGACCCCACATGACCCCTCTCAACACCATATGACCCCATCCTCTCTCTCTCTCTCTCTCTCTCTCTCTCTCTCTCTCTCTCTCTCTCTCTCTCTCTCTCTCTCTCTCTCTCTCTCTCTCTTTGTCCCTTCCTTTTCCTTCACCCTTTCTTTACTATAAGTAACGTGTACAAGTTTTTCACATATGAAACACATACAGGTTATGGGAACTATGAATGTTGTTTTTGGGGGTATTGTTAGGGAAACGGGTTAACTAAAAGTAACCCATACGTGTTTCTTTCACATAATTTTATTTGGTCAACGACCACAAAAGGACTTTTGGAACTCGTTGAAGGCCCCACTGCAACTGATTTTTGACGATTTATGTCAAAATAAGTGAACATTTTGTTGTATGAGTTCAAATGATTGAATTGTTGTTCTAATTATTTTGTTCAATGTTATTCTGACTGTTTAATAGTTTTGATTATCAAAAATAATGATAATGCTCATTTTTATCGTGATTTGATTGTATAAGTTTTTGTAACATATATGTGCAAATTGATTCTATTTAGGACAACAGTTATTAACAATGGGAAAGTACAACATTTTTGGAATTTCACTGAGGGTGGACATGGAAAGGGAGAGCATGATGGCGCAAGAGCATGCGTAAAAAGAGCCCTAGCTAGAGAAGAATTGAAGTACGAAGGTGGTGCTGAGTTGATAGATGCATCAACAATTGTGTGATGGTGTAACTCTACGATGGGACCATGTAATGCAGGTATGTCTATGGTTCATAGATATTTTTGGTTGATTAGTGAATCTAACATTGAAAACTATCAAGATTGTTGTACAGTTGTAGGATCGAGTGACATGCACTCATTTAGAAGTTCAAATGAAAGTTCACTAGTAATTTATACTAGACAGATTGCATGTTTTTGCTCTTCAAGTATGAATTTTTTGTGTGAAGAATGTGAATCACAAGAGTAGGTTGACAAATGGTCTTGTAGACCATTGGTTCCCATTGATACATACCAAGTTCCCAAAGCATTGCAATTGAACCAAATGGAAGCATCAATGAATTTTGACCATGTATCAGACCTAGTGGAACTAGATGATTTTTTTGGTTAATTTTTTTGCAAGAATTTTTTTGGCTTATTTTGTTACATCTCACATTATTTTGGTATTAATTATCATTCTATAAAATGCAGGTGATTTGTACGTTGTTATTGTAGAAGAGAATAATGAAGAAGCAACAAATTACTTTTTTTTGTTGTTGTATTGAGCCTAAAAGAAAATTGACAACCACAATCATTGACAGAGAGGGTATTGAGTACCCAATAGGGTCTGTTGTCATGACAGGGAAATGGCTTAGAATAAAACCTATCAATAATTCTAATGTTTGGTTGTTCGGGGACTTTGAAACACATTGACATATTCTTCATTTCTCCAACCTTGTTTTTGCAACAAATATTCAATTGATTAAGTATCATGGTAAACCTCATAACAAGAATTTATGGAAAGTTCGTGAATCTGACCATGAGGCAATACTTGACACAATAAGGGTTAGGGTCGATCCAACAGGTTCGCTTGATTGATTTGAGGTCATCTACAAGTTTCCAATGTGTTGGAGCATTGTAATGATTCTATGGTTCAAGGTAGAATGATTTTGAGAATTTTGTATATATCGTTGGTGAATTGTTCAATATTCATTTTTTGCATATATAAATGCCCATGACCTAATTTGTGCATATTTAGAGGTCAATTTTTGTATATTTAAATGTTCATGACATGATTTGTGCATATTTAAATGCCAAATTATATAGAAATGGCCATGAGTTGATTTGTTGATAATTTTTTTGTACATTTAAATGGCCATGAGCTGATCTATAAACATTTAGAGGCAAATTTTTGTATTGTTTGATTATAAATACATAAATGGAATTTTGTGATGCATTTTGTATTTATGATTATACTTAAAATTTTGTATGATTATTCATGAGTACATGACCTAATTTTGTTTTCACACCAACTGAAAAAATGCTACCCTATGAAAATGGCTTTGAGTCTTCAAAATATGAGATGGATCATTGGAGATGGGAATGACATGAACCTATAGCTTCAAACAGATCATTTGTATGCATTGTAGATTTCGAGAAACAGTACATCAAAGTTTGACAATTTTTGGACTTATGGCACTTGAGAGATGGCTCCAGTAGGGTATGGCTCTGGATGTTTGGACAAGTTGGGAGGCACAATAGGAGAATTCCTACCATAAAATTTCCCACCCAGATGTACTCATGGTGGTAGTTCGTTCACACGATGAACAAAATGAACGTTAGCCTATCTTGCAACCTTGAATTGCATGTATTTGACAATTTTCGCACCAACTGAAAAAATGCTACCTTATAAAAATGGCTTCGAGTCTTTGAAATATTAGATAGGTCATTGTACATGGGCCTAAAATGAACCTATAGCTTCAAATAGATCATTCGTATGCATCCTAGATTCCAAGAAACAATTTGTCAAAGTTTGACAATTTTTTGGACTTAGGGCACTTGAGAGATGGTGTTGGTAGGGTATGGCTCTAGATGTTCTGACAAGTTGGAAGGCACAATACGAGCATTCCTACCATAAAATTTCCAATTCAGATGCGCTCATGGTGGTAGTTCATGCTCACGATGAACGAAATGAAAGTTAGCCTATATTGCAACCTTGCATTGCATGTATCTGACAGTTTTTGCACCAGCTGAAAAAATGGTACCCTTTGAAAATGGCTCCAAGTCATCAAAATCCGAGAAAGGTCATTATAGATTGGCTTGACATGAACCTATAGCTTCAAACAGATCATTCGTATGCGTCCTAGATTCTGAGAAACAGTCTATCAAAATTTGACATTTTTTTAAACTTAGGGCACTTGAGAGATGGCGCTAGTAGAGTATGGCTCTGGACATTTCGACGAGTTGGGAGGCACAATAGGAGCATGCCTATCGTAAAACTACCCATCTAGATGCATTCATGTTGGTAGTTGGTGCCCATGACGAACATAATTAAAGCTAGCCTATCTCACAACCTTGCATTGCATGCATATGATGGTATTCACACAGTTTTTTTAAAAATTGCAATATCTCCTAAAGTATTGGGTGAAAATTGATTTAACCAAGTGAAAATGAAACTAGGTTCACATATATAACATTTTCAACAAGTCTCAAGTCTTTATTTGATTCCTACAATCCACACAATGTGAAAGAGCAACAATATTGCAAGAAAACACATAGAAATAGTCTCCAAATTGATTCCAACTTTATTCAAAACTTCAATACAAATTTTTTCAACCCTTGAGTCATGTTGAAGATTCCTATTTATGACAACACAAGTGGTTTCCATCATCCAACCCCAAACTTTGACAACTTTTACAACAACTAAGCAACTTTTACATCTTTTATCCAAATGACCCCAAACTTTCACAAATGACTCCAAATAATTATTAATGGTACCAAATGACCTTATTTGGATGAAACAACACAAAACAAGAAAAAAACCAAAATTTGACCATTGTGAGCATGAGGGTACTCCCACACCACTCACATTAAGAGATATAAAGGAAATGAATCAAAAGCATCCAATGATCATTACCATGGATCAAATATGATCATAATTATATTTGGTCTCTGTAAAATTTGAGGGGGTCTATTGTATTTGGTCCCTGAGCACCTTGGTTATGTTCACATCCTCTTCTTCTTAAAACCGAAGTATTAACGAAGGCTGGCACTTGCATTAACAAAGATTGACACTGAAGTTAATAAGAAAGAATCTAACAATGCATGTATTGAGTGGATACTTTGATTATGCTTTGTATCTTCATCCATTCATGTGAATACTTCCTAAGTGAAGGAGTTACTTTTTGCTTGAGTGTATTTATATGTCTTATGTATATTCATATGTCTTATGTATTCATGTGATCGCTTCATGTCTAATATGTTTTCAACATATGTCTTTATGTGCCTCATGATTGATGTTTCTCCATCATGTAAATATACACAAATACTTTATACATCTTATAAGATTTGGATGCACATCAATGATAAAATTGTCAAAAAAATTCTATGTAAATATGTCTTATATATTCATGTGATCACTTCATGTCTGATATGTTTTCAACATATGTCTTTATGTGCCCCATGACTGATGTGTCTTCATCATGTAAATATATGCAAATATTGTATACAACTTAAAAGGTTTGGATGCACATCAATGATTAAATGGTCAAACCAGTTCCATTTAATGATCATGACTCATACCACTATGCAGAGACTATTGTAAAAATAATAAATTCTATTGGATTCTAATTTGATAAATCCATAATATGCTATAATATGATCACATTTCAATTGTAAATATTTAATTTTAAAAGTACAAGGGCATGAACACAATAAACAAATTGGATCGCATATCAACATTTATATGTGATGTCATGGAAATGGGGACAAGGCAACAACAAAGTTCAATGTTAATAAGTTAGTTTCAACCATAAAAACAAAACAAAGAAGTAAAAACCATTCCAAACATATCAAAAGAGATTTCAAAAAGCATGAAAGAAGTTTAACAAAATAAAAGAAAGGAGAAGAGCCTCCCTAAGATGCTTCCATGATGCCTTTTGATGCTTCTCCCTTGTTTCTCCCCTCTCCAAGTCCCAAATGAGTGTAGCTCTCAGCTTTTAGCACTAGCCATGGATGTCATATGGAGATTCAAGATGGTTGAATATGATAAGCAAATGCTATGCAAGTGTAGATAGTGATGCTAGGAAAAAACTCTATGCTAATACCAATATAACAACAATACTCTAATGCTTCCTCCTTTGCTTGAGGAGAAGGGTTCTATTTATAGAAGAAATGGGGAAATGAAGGGTTAAGATTGAGCAATCTTAACAAGGGTTATGATTGAAAGATATTCAATCCATGTGAGACTTTCAACCCAATCCCATGTTGACAAGTGTCACCATGAGGAGGCTTGAGAGGAGAGATAAGGAGCATTAAATGCTTGAGGGGACATGATGATTACCCTAGTCAAAGAAATAAATACTTTGAAGAGACACATGGGTTACATGAGGGTTAAGTTAGGGGTCAAAGTCCTTAACCATGGGTGCAAGTGAAATTAACCATTAATGGTCATGTAAGAGCCATAAGTGGTTTGGAAGACTTTAGAAGTTAATTTGTTGAACACACAAAGCATTAATTGTTTTTCAAAGACTTCAGAGTCTTTGAGAAGTGACTCCAATTTGCTTAGGAATGTGACAATATTTAGGGGATGGATTAGGTTAATTAGGAAGGGTTTAAAAGAATCTAGAAGGGGTTTAGGCATGCAAGTGGATTTTGTAGGAAAATGCAAGTGGGAGGAATTTTGGTATTTTCAATTAAAATAAAATCATTTATTTCAATTAAATGGTGTAAGTTGCATTTGGATAAATATTTAAATAAATATTAATTTATTTACATGAGAAAAAGAAGATAAAGCATTAAATGCTTGAAGACTTTGAGGGAAACCATTAAAGGCTTAAGAAGACTCTAGAAGGAAGCCATTAAGTTTGAAGACTTTAAGGGAAACCATTAAAGGCTTAAGAAGACTCTAGAAGGAAGTCATTAAGTTTGAAGACTTTAAGGGAAACCATTAAAGGTTTCAAGTGGGTGAGGATAAATAGAAATTTATTTATTTAAAATAGTTGTGCAACTTGCATTTGTAGGGAAATGCAAGTGGGTGGAGGATAAAGGTGATTTAAATAAATGATTTATTTAAAATAGTTGTGCAACTTGCATTTGTAGGAAAATACAAGTGGGTGGAGGATAAAGGTGATTTAAATAAATGTTAATTTATTTAAATGTGAGAGGTGGGATTTTGGGGGATTTAAATAAATAGTAATTTATTTAAATGTGAGAGAATATTTAATTAAATAAATATGATTTATTTATTTAATTAATGGTCTGAATTTGTTAAGCGAATTAAATCAAATAAATTGAATAATTTATTTAATTAATAGGAGAAGAGGGTTAAGATGAATTAATTAAATATATTAATTTAATTAATTATTAATTGATGGTTAATTAATCAAATAAATATTAAATATTCATTTAATTAAGTGGACAGATTTATGTGACTACAATATGTATCAAAACGCACAATAATTGTGTGTATACATAATTGGCATATAAGCCAAGTCAATAAAAGTTTTATTAAAATATGGCATATGTCATGTCCAAATCAATATACAATAAAAAAAATAGAATATATAGATGTATTGTTCCTTAGATGACCACAACTAACACTATATGATCCTATAGTTGTGGCGAATCATCATAATCGAGCCTCTTTGATGCAGTACACAACTTTGTAGATGCTTGCACAACCATAATTTAAAATCCAAGTTAGAATCATTTTGTAAAAATTATTTCACAATTATCAACATAACTATACATTCAACTATAATGTCTTTGCAATTGAATTGTAGATTACTTCATGTGTTGATCTGGGATCAACCGTATTTTCTCTCCTTGCCTTGTCAGTCTTAGGAGTCCTTTTAAATTGGTATTTTAGAGGATCCATGTTAGGCCAAATCATGAAGGGGCCTATCGCACATTAAATATAATTAATACAAGGTAATAACACATATAGATTTAAAAAAACTAGAAAATCTACAATATATAGAACAAAAGCAAAACCGAAGCCTGAGATGCTTCTCCCGTTGACCTAGGAGGGCTCACCATTGATAAAGCATATGGCTATTTCCTGTATGAAAAATGATAAGATTATAATTTATCTAAAGTTCACATTTACATGTGCATATAATCATCAAATCAAGAAAATAAAGTAAAGATACACACCTCTTCCCTCTCTTGATCCTTTGGTGTATCATGTACATTCATCAATTCTGCAAAGCCCAATTGTTGTTGTATATTAAAGAGACAAAAAAGACTAATCAATCTACAAGTTCCAATTAAGACAATTTCATTCTTTTCAAACAATTGTGTCAGTTAAAAATGTGTTCAATTAACCTTTTGACATTTAGGTGTCCTCAAGGATTTCTTTCGCCCAGGAGGTGTCCTAGACACACGTGAGGTGCCCTAAAAGAAACAAAATTAACACAAGAGATATCAGTAGATAATATTAAATATAAATGACTTGCATATTAAAAAAAAACATAAATAAGAGGTGTGTAAAATATGATACCACATAGCTTTCTAGGCCAAAACGAATGGCCAAAAGCATGACATTATCAATCTGGGACATTTGATCCCCTGCCAATGCCTATAAAACACAAAATAAATATACATTTAAGAGAGTTAGTATATCTTATTAAAAAATATTTTTAATTCAAGGTACCATTATATTTTAGCATGTTACAATTTTTTTACCTTAGGTATCGAAGCTGCAGTTGCAACAACAGTGGGAGGAATATGAGAAGGTGCATTAACACCCGTTGCTACATCCTGAAATGCATATTGGTTGTATCAATTTAAATCGATCTATAAATAAAAAATTATTTACATTTACAAGTTTTAAGTGATTGATAAATAAAATGTTATCAATTCAAATCAACACACTTGTTTCTACATCTGACCACCAAACACCATATCCATCAAATCATCAATCAGCCACAGATCCTTAGTAGTGCTAGCCTGACATCTACCCCTGCAACATGTACACAGATGGGATGTGGAACCATCTACACTGGCCTCGATATCTATCCCAGAGCATATACCTAAACAACTGGGACACACATGTTGAATGGGCTCACTAGGGCTAGATGGTTCAACTACTTTGTCATCATCTAGGACAAGAGGGCGTGATAACTATGTGCCATGTTGAATGATGACATCATTCAATGCAGTGGCCGCTTGAAGAGTTTGTACCTCCATATACTTTTTCAAGGATACTGGGACCATGACATGGACCACAGGTTTTGCAACTAGAGGTGATTTTTGGGGTTTAGTACCCTCCGAGCATGAAGTCTATCTTGGAAAGAGCCTCCACGTCTACTTGGAACTCTCTCATATAAACATAGTTCAACCTTTGATTGAGGATAAACTCACAATATAGTTTCCTCAAAAAATATAATGGAACCTCAAAATTATTACAAGGTGGTTGGTCAAAGACCATCCACCACCTAATCCAAAAAGTATTTTTCATCCCCAAATGGTTACACCACTGTATAGGATACCTCTTTGAATTAAGAGATAAGGTCTCTGTGGTTTTTTGGTCATTAAAAACAACACATATTTGTGCTTTACTTGTATTTATTTTTTTATTTCATTATAGGACAACCCACTATCATAAAAAGCACGACATCGATCCCAATAGATTTCCCATTTTGTAACTTGTTTGGAAACTTCATTGGTAGTACTAGCAATTGATTCTAGGGTTGTTGCAAGGGATGCATGATGTTCAAGCTCAGATGCCTTCAATCTATTCACCAATCTAGATATTTTGAAGTGTTTTGTGTTAATTGATTTATCAAATCCTCTTGTGTAGCTTATGAATGGTCTATAGGAGGAGATGGAGGGTTTGTATCTTGAGGGTTTGGTTGTGGGTTTTGCCCTTAGTTCTCAGGAGGTGTGTCTTGTTGGGGGTAGTATTTTCAGAATTTGACATAAATTTATTAACAAAAAAAAATAATGAATTCATATTCACATTTCAAAGAATTTATCCAATATATGAAATGGATGAAAAAAATTGAGTTTCATACCTATTGGTTGCCTTGGGTTTATGGATGGATTTTTTCTCCAAAACCCTGTGCATGTATTTGCTACTGGAAAGCCCTCCAAAACAATTCTTGTGCAACTACGGGTGAAAATGACATAGTTGGCCGCAATAAAAAAATATTATTCTCCGAAAAATGCGAATAGGTTTTTAAAATCTAAAGCTCGTTCGCATTTCCTCCCATATAGACCTCGTACACATTTTAGGTCCGATTAGGATCCGTAAAATGAGCCTAAACATGAACGGGTTATTTAAAATTTTAAATAACCCATTCACGTTATTATTTTTTTTAAGTTTTTTTTGGGGTGTGTCCACTTTTTTGCACACCATCTTGGTGCACTAACCTGGAAGAAAACCCATGTATGCAACCCTTCCAATCTGCAAGCGCATAATTCCAAGAATGAAGGAAAGAGTCTTGCTAGAAGACAATATCTATGCAAAAGGAGAGCCACTAGATGCACCCCACGAAGATGAAAGAACAAACAACCAAAGCTCAAGAAAAAATAGAGAGGCCCTGTCAGAAGCGTCGCAACCTGAGTAGAGAAAGGGCATTGTTGGTTCCCAAACCAACAGTCTCTGAGTTCTAGAGGAATTGCCACTAACTCATCAACAAACTCGGAGAAGGATTTGACCAATGAACGAGATTCAGTGATAATGAATGAGATCTCCTGCACTTTTGGCTCTGCGAGACCAAGGTGGGTTAATCTATGCAATGTTTAAACAACTAACAACTTCAAAAGAATTAAGACATTACATTTACAGTAGATTATCCCAATGAGAATGTACTAAGGTTGATGAATAAACTCCTTGTTTTGGCTATAACCTTAGTTTATAAGCATCAATGCCCTCATCGAGGGAAGGGTTCTACACTAATCCTATTCCTACTGCAAAAATAAATGCAGAAAGTAAAAGAGATTTGATTAAAGGAATGATTCTAAAAACTGAAAATAGACCCCATGATTATTGCCTTATTAGGGCAATAGAGTCAACCTACAACAAATAACAAATGAATCCAAATAGAGCTAACATAAATAGCTAAATCTGAGCACTAATGCATGACATCAACACTCTCCATTTGAAGTTTTCCTACAGCCATGCTTAAAATCTTGCATATACATAACACCATTTCTCGTTCTACCTTAGGCATTTTAATATCTTCCTAGAAGAGAAGCTAAAGATAAAATAACATTAGCCTTACTCAGAAAAAATAAAGGATGCTTCATCTTTTATTTCATAAAATGGGGATAATACATAAAGGAGACAACTCAAAAAAACTCATAGTGTTTGCTAGCACACTGGTTATAACTATTTGAAAACAAAATACTACATGCTGAAAAGAACTCAGACTACTCTAAGTCTGGACTGTGCATCGAAGTCTTACTTCTAGCACTTACAAAAAGTTGCATTCAAAATGATTAGAAAATGAGAAGAAGAAGAAAGATATAAATTCAAGAGAGAAAACTTTATGAAAACCCTAAAGGAATCTATGAAATAGACATGTCTTCCTCTTTGAATATTGAAGTCTGGAAATCTGCTCTCTTCTTCTTCTTCTTCTTCAAAAATTGCCAAAAATTGCACCCTGTCACACCTATTGGAAGTTGTTGAAAATCTGAAAATTACCACCTATAGGCACTTGTCACACCATTTTTGCATTTTGACCAAAAACTTGCCACTTTTGCACTACTGACCTACTAGAGATTTTTCAAATATCTAAAAAAGACTCCCTCAGTAGCTTGTCAACTCATATCTTTGCCCACTGACCGAAATTTTCCATTTTGGTTCACTATCATTTCTGACTACAGTCCACTTTTGTCTCGGTCTCCCAAAATTGAAAAATACCTCTTGCGGGAAATGACTTGTCATTGTCCTCTTTCAATGTGTTTTGTGAGAATTTCCTCATGAAAAAATACCCTTCAGGTAATTACAAATATTTGTCATAAACTCTTGCATTAATCTTTCCACACTCAATTCATGACAATTTTTATTCTTTGGTTTTTATCTCAGCACCTCCTGTGAAATAGATTCTACCTTACTAGGAATTTCACCATCAATTTCTTACCACAAAATATTCACCCAATACTTGTCCTTTAAAAAGTTTCATCAAAATACATTTCTAATTTTAGTTAAAGCATTTCACCCTAACATTAGGTTCCCCAAGCGAAAGAACATCCATCGTGATGTTGCCCAAAATGAACATTATTTCTCTAGTTCAACAAAGATATACACATGTTGCTCAAAATCCACACAGGGATACCTGTAATAGCACAATAAATCATAATGATTAATGGGCATGCAATTGCTTAATTTGAACACTCAACTGATATTTGGCATTGTACAAAGGAACTAAAATCCTTCTTAAAATCCAACAGCAACTCATCAGTTTCGATCTACACTTTCACCCAAGATTTCTTTAAGGCATTACATGCTCTGTGCAATCCACTATTTTACTGCAGTAGGATGTGACCTCATTGCATAGATCTTTATTTCTAAGGACAACGCACTCTGAGCCCTCCTTGCACACTATTGGCAATGACCTAAGGATGAAACCATGCAAATGAGGTTCGATTCCTAGTGCAACTGCAAAAAATCAGCAACCCCATATTTTGAGAATACGGATCTTGTTCCATTGCAATTGCTTACTTTCTTTTGTTACGGTGCACGCTTTATTTCCATATAGTATTCAGAGAACTATGGACACATAAGTGATGCTCATACGCTTTCTCTAAAACCATGAATCAACATTGGCGCTTCCCTTACTTGTTCAACATTGCCACATTGCACCAAGTTCAGCTTGGTTAAAGTTAGTACATCACCTCCTTGTGGGAATGGGGATGAAATGTGATGTGCATTGTTCTTATTGACTTGGTGGTCAGCACCTCCTTGGGGTTCGCAACATGGCTTCCTCCCGCCTCCCATGGATCCTTGTCTCTAGTCGCTCTTCCATTCACTGACAACTCAAGCTTTTGGCATAATGGCAACGGTGATTCCAATAATTGGTATTAGAGAGCTGGGTTACGGGTTTGAATCCCAGGAGGTCCCCTTCATTCCGTTTGTGTGCAACCCTTAGTCAATGTTGAGGGGGGTATTTTTGAATTGGTGGTCAACACCTCCTTGGGGTTCATGACATGGCTTCCTCCTGCCTCCTGTGGATCCTTGTCTCTAGCCGCTATCCCGTTCACTAATAGCTCAAGATTTTGGCATAACAACAACATTGATTCTAATAGTTCTTACTGGATCTTCTTTGAAGAGACCCTTAAATCCATTTAACTAATTTATCTAGTGTGTTCCTTACAAGAATCATATTTCTTTGTGGCATATATAGCCCATCGTGCCTTATTGTTGCTTCCACGTTCTGCCAAAACCTTTAGCATAGCACAACAAATGCAACGTTTGATAAAATGCCTTTTGTGTTTCCACCATTATGCCAACATTCACTACACTATAAGAAAGAGAAATCCATCGATACTCTCACAAATATGTTCCCTCTACAGAAGTCGTTCTCCAATGTCGTCAAAATGCACAGTGAAGACCATGAGCTTAGGGTTTACTCCGTGTCTGATTTTCTGCATCCTAATCACTTACTTTTGTTATGCTCATGCCTAAATTTGATTCCCTCTCATCATCACATGGGGTGGTGGGGAGATCATCTCCACCCAGCGCATGCTTTCCCCGCGTTGCATCCTGTAGGCTCAAGATCTCCTTGCGGGGTAGCGGGGGGAGCTTTCTAACTCCCCCACTAGCCCGCGCCTACTTTGAACATGATTTGAGAGTAGTGCGGGATGGAAGGATAGGATCCTTCATCCTTCCCCGTGATTCCGCATTAGGTTTCCTTCGTGCCATTATGCCCTGCGGGGTAAAAATTAAAAAAATTCATTGTCTTAGAGATTAAGAACTCTCATGCATGCTTCTCTCTTTTTTAGCGGGCCCACCACCCTCTTTTGTAAATCTTTGCATAGGCGTAAATATTGGGATCACTATGGAGGTGAAACAAATTTATTTCAAATTCCCTTCATTTCAATATATTTTTTTCTTTAAATGACATAGCTAGCCCTTCTTGCATAAGCAAGTATTTAAATCAATTAAATAAATTAAATACTCTCACTTAGAATTAACATCCCTCTTGTTCTATCCAAATAAATTTGGACTTACTATTTTTTTAAAAGTAAGTAATTTTCATCTCAAGTCACCCCAAATAATATATTTTTCTCTAATGTGCCTCAATTTATTTCACTGTGCTCCATCATTAGTACATCCCAAAAGTCGGCGCGACTAAATTTTTTTTTGTTTTTGAAACACTGACCTGATGAAAACACTCTGAAAGATGGAATGGACGTTCTTAGGGCACGAGAAACTAAGTTTGGGATCTTCATTCTTAATATTTTGCAATTTTGAACTTTGATCCAAAACACCCGAGTAGCCTCCAGAATTGGCCTAAAAAACTGACCCAAACAGCTAATCAAGGTCTGAAACCTAACATGTTGATAGAATGTAATATGAAGAATCCAAGGCATTAGATGGATCATCATTATGACATCCAAGGAAAAAATTATTAACCTCCAAAGTTGCCTACTCAGAAAAATTAGAAAGTGTTGCTCCTGAACCCTGAGAAAGTCCATTTGGAATGGGCTTCAAAAATTGATCAAATGATGAGTTGAAGGACTATAAACCCGGGAAGTGGTAGATAATTTTATAGAAAATCATGGGGTATAACCACATTAATGTGCAATTCAATTGGGCATGTAATACAAATTCACAAAGTGGGCTACAAACTGCTGCTCAACACTGTCCAGTTTACAAAACTGAACTTTTGCAAACAAAATCAACCTTGAAAACTGAGTAGATGGATTCATGGAGCTAAGCCACTTGGCATGGGGCTTCAAAAAATAGTAGAGAATTACGAGAAACTCTCAGTTTGTCCTAAAAATCACTTGGCACAAAGGTATAACTGCTCAAAGTGGGCTACTCTGAAAAGTGCAATAAGGTGCAAACAACAACCCACACTTCAGGACCTCCAAAGCAAACTTCACAAATGCATCAAAATTAATCTGAGGATGTTGTAAATAGGTACATGGAATCCCTATAAGTGGTATAACCATTCTCTGAAGAGATTTGCATAACACTTCTTCGGTGCAAAAATATAAGTTCACCAACTAAGCTACAAAGGCCTACTCTTAAAGGCGATTTTGAATGCAATCTACAAAATTTTGAGCTTGGGTCTTCAAAATTAGACAAAAAAATTTAAGTCCCACCAGGTACGACACAAACCACACTGCCCACAAACCCATTAGGGTCTTCGGCATCCCCATTGCCTTCAACTGCCACTAGAGCCCAAGCCAGAATATGCAACTTGACATCCAAGCACTGAAAAGGGAGCGCATTCTCGCCATCATCATTTTCATCCGCTTTGTCTTCTCCTCCATTGGAATCCCCTGAAATCCTCACTCCCGCCTCGCCTCCCACCCTCCACATTTCAAATTCTTGAGAATTTACTAAATTTGATATACTTTGTTATTGTTGATATCACTTGGAATGTCATATTGTGCTCCTATAACATCCAACCTATTTTAATCATCATTTTTTGTGTCATGAAAACTCCTTGTACTAATTAACAATGAGTTCACTATGTCCAAACACCTTTGTTGTCATTCACCTTGTGGGTCCTACTGTTTAGGTGGCATCTTAAATGGTAGGTAGTGTAATATGGCTTGACCCCTATTCTTTAGGAAATTGGTGGTCACTCTTGGAGGTCCTATGTTTTAAGGAGGTCTAAGTCAAAAGTTTCCATGTTGATGAAAATTTGATCTGACAATCTTCTATGTTGAGCAAAGAGTTTTGGTTGGAAGTTTCTATTTTAGAATAGGAAAATGAATAAAACACATTTTTCATTTTTATATTTCTTAGCACCTAAGTTATGGATAAGAATTCTTTTCTTAAGGATAGATGCCCAAGAAGAAGATAGTTTTTGTTTGGATTAGTTGAAGCCAAAGCTTATTGATGTTGAGTTTTTTCAATTTTTTGATATGGTAAATATTGAGGATTATTTTTTGGGTGCCTATCTTGCATATCATCGTATACTTCTTATGCCAGTCCATTATATATAAGAAGTTAATTAATTCTGTGCTACTATTATGTTGTTGAAATTATTCCAAGTTCTTGAAGACTCTTAAAGAGCATAAGCTCTAACAATAATGTTGTAATACCATTTTACTAAATAATACAATTGAGTTGGGTGTTTTGAGTGTTGATTTTTTGTCCAAAAGTGTTTTCCCACATAAATCACTACATATTTTAATTGATTAAATATGATTTATTGTATGCGCATTTTTATGCTTTTGTAGTGAAACGAGGTTTGAAGAATTGTTTACAACTCTCTCTTATGTCAGATTGGCATAGGGAGTTGTTTATGTTGACCCAACTTCCTTTCATCGACCCCATAACTAAATGGAGCTTTTATTTTCATTTTTCTTGCAACCAAGTGCTTTTGATTCCTCCCCATTTGTCTTCTTTTTAACTCTAATTTTCTACTAGCTCACACTTTACAATAAAAAATGCTAACTAACCTCTCAAACTTTTCTTTATTTTCAATATTTCCTATTTGAGATTATTGTTAAAGTCATCTCATGTTATTTGTACTATCTTATTCCTTTCAATAGACCCCTTTCAAAAGACCCATTTCAAAATAAAGGTTAACTGAATTTTTCCTTTTGATTGAAGAAGATAGAAGATATTGGTCTTGTTGGTGTTTACTTACATGACTACCTCCTTGTAAAAGCTCTTGAAGACCTTGAAGTTCTCTTTCAATTCTTAAATAGATGTTGCAAGCAAATGAAATCATTTGTTTATTAAAGAACCCCATCACATGCTAACCAATTTTTTTGATTTGTCAATATATAAACCAAATAAAATATAAAATAATTGACATCCTTGTTTAACTTGTACAATGTAAAATAAAATATCAAACTAAAAACAAATGCTAAATGAATCATTTATGATCGCACGACATTCTTATATACTACCATTCATAAAATATAAAATTAAAACATATTAAAAAACTACAAAGGTGTACCTTTATGAAATTTATCAATTCATTTTAGAAATCAATAATTCAAATTTTAGGAAAGGTTGTGCAAGACGATTGAACAAATTGGCACCGTTCATTCTTGTAGTTTTGGATTCGCTCGCTAGTTTCCGTACAACCGCAGGTTTGCCAGGATTGGATGTGCTTCATAAAGCACTGAGGGTTTGCTATCTATTTTGTATAAAATGTGTGTGCATGTAAAATTCATCTTTATTCAAAGTATATCAATTAGAATTCAAAAGGAAATCACGAATCCCTATCTAATCAAAGAATTCAATAAACAAACAATAAAATAATGCAATTAAGAAATAGGAATGTAAAATATATTAATCAAAACTCCCTATTTCATGATCGCATATGGCTTCCATTGCTCTTCTCTTCTCTATGGTACGATGGCTCTCGGATTTTGCGCTGGCAACCTGTAAATGACACAAAGATTCAAAGTTTGTGATTGTTGAAAATGGAGATTGAATGCTCAATTTATAGATTTTTGGAGAAGATTGATTGAAAGATGGAACAAATTGATCAAGAGGTGGAACTCAGGTGAGCTCACATGTTGATTGATAGTTGAACTGTTGATTTAGAGGTGAGAGAGAATAGATTGAATAGATTAATTGAGTTAACTAATTGAGAAAAAGCTAACTAAAGGAAGAAAAAGGGTGATTTGAAAAAAATTAATTGATGACAAAGAAAGCTTTATTTAGAAAAAGCTAACTAAAAGATGGAAATAGATATTGGAGAGATAATGAATGAATTAATTGATTGATTGAATCAATTAATTTAGCATGTGCTTGCACTTTGACTTACATTTTCAATTTAATCTTTGCATGAGATTTAATTCTAATAATTAAATTTATTTTAAATTCAATTTAGTATTTGAATATATTTAGAACTTGATTTTGATTTTCAATTTGATTTTTGAAATCATGCACATGTATTTAAATTTGGAAGAAATTAGAAGAATTAGAAGAATTAATTAGTTAATTAAACAATTTAAAGAAACTATTTAATTATTTAGAAATTAAAGAATTAGTGAAATTAAATGAAATTAGAAGAAATTTGAAATTAAATGAAATTAGAATTTGGGGATTTGGAAATGGAAGAATTAATTAGCTAATTAAATAATTTAAAGAAACTATTTAATTATTTAGAAATGAAATTTAATTAAATAATAAAGATTATTTAAATTAAAAGAATTAAATCACAATTAATTAAATAATAAATATTTAATTAATATTTAGAAAAGGGTTGATGATTAGATGATTAGAGATAGAAATTGAAAATGAATTTATTTAAATAATAAAGATTATTTAAATTGGGGAATTAATCAAAATTAATTAATTAAATATGGAATATTTAATTAACATTAGAAAATAGTTAAAATGATTAAATGATGAAAGAATAGGAAATATAAATAATTAGTAAGATGAAGAGGAAATATGAAATTAGAAGAATAAGATTGATTAACTTAATTTAATTAAATAAAAAATTATTTAATCAATTAGACAAATAATTAGCACATGATCAATGAGACATTTTTATGTGTCTACATTTGCCCCTCTTTGAGACAATGTCGAAACGATATTGTTTCAAAGAAAACGAAAAACTTCCGCCCCTGTGACACTTAGGGTGTAATGCCCACTTGAGAGATTGTTTGTGCATTAAAGACATGAATGATCTCTCAAAGAAAAAAAAGAATGTGACATGAAAGATAGTTAGTTGATTAGAGATAGAGATAGGTAATGTGAAGATGGTATTGAGATAGAATATGAGAGAATAGATTGATGAAATAAATAGAATAATGTTAGATGATAGAAAATGATTTAGAAAGAGATGATAGAAAAGAATCAACAAACTAGCAATAAGCAAATGAGATGAAATGAGAATGATTGATTCATAAACCTGTGTCATTATTTATTGCACAATTTATATTCATCACTAAGCCTTATTAATGAACAATGAAGCTTAGCACATCATGGTATAAGGAACCAAGATGTGAAGATATCTCATTGAAGAAACAAACACGTAGCATTCAAGGAGTGAACCCCTCCATTATGGGAAATACACTAGGGGTCGAGGCATGTGTGGCACTCACAAGCTGAATGCTCCTATCACAGATACCCACTAGAGCAATTTCTCTAGAACTTCATCAGTTCACACCACAAACAACAAACAAAGAAAAAAGATAATGCCCATCATTGCTCCTCTAGTCACTTGTGGACATCCCTGAGTAGCATAGGAACAATATCTGTCGCAAAATGATAAAACATAAAGACTGACCTGGACAAAATTCAGCAGTTATACTGACCTTGTGCCTTCGTTCTCAGTTGCTTGATGTGGTGGTTGATAATGTCTGATCTCATAAAGTTGCGGACCCCATTTAAGACTAATCTGTCTGATTTTGACTGTATCCTCTTTTGTTTAAGACAAGATAATGGTCACTTTGATACGGATACGATATGATTGATAAGTCAGTTTGATCAGTTGATTGCATATGTTTGACTGGATAGTTGTATCCTTTGTTAACTTCATGCGAAGCATTTGCTGGATATCTGCTAGGGTATTTGTTTCTTGCGAGACATTTTATTGCAAGTTTTTTTTTATTGATTGATTTTTGATTTTTAGTTCTTTTCCAAGAGCTTTTTTTGATGTTTTTGGATTATGTGGATTGATATTTGAATGTTTTTGTTATTTTTTCAAGACATTTTCTAAATGTTTTTGTTATTTTCATGAACTTTTGCAAATGCTTTTGGATTTTTGAAGGATTTTCCAATGTTTTTTGGATTTTTAGTTTTTCAGTGTTTTTGGATTTTTGAAGGACGTTGTATGATTTTTAGGATTTTTTCAGGACTTTATATGATTTTTAGAATTTTTTCAAGACTTTATATGATTTTTAGGATTTTTTCAGTTATGCCCCCAGTGTGCAGACCTATACGACATGATGATCTACAGAATGCATGTGGAGACAATGAATTTTTGACATGACCTATGTTAATGCAATATGCATGATGAAGATGCATTTCCTATTCGAACAAGGTTGATTGTGTTTGTTTTGCATTTGTAATACACTAATTGAATTGGAGGTGCACAACATTTCATAGATAAGTGGTCAATCGATCCCTAAGGTCCTTTGGAACATCCAAATTAACATACTTAGTGACTAGGATTTACAAATGGAAACACAGAAAACTCCCCCATTGGTTCTTGAAACTTTGATCTTCTTTTGCCCATGTGTGTGCAAATGAGTTAATTCCCGCTCTTGTATTCACTAAAGATTCTTAGCATCCTATATGACTAATTACGTGGATTATCCTGACTTCAAAAGCATCCCAAATAGAGTCTTGCTGGCAGCAAGCTTTTAGAGCTCCGATAAGGTTATAGACTGTAATTTCTCAAATATTGCTCCATTGCCAGTAGGCGTTCATAGCCCTGATGGAGTTACTTGCATTTTCCCATAGTCAAGCTTTTTATCGCACTTGCATGTGTGATATTTTAGTTATATATCATTGCTCTTTTGCCTTAAGATGAATATTTGGCATAGCTCTTGTTCTTTTTATTTTCTTGCCTTGACTTTTAAGTAATGAAACCTACTTGGGTGTGACAATTATAGCGGTGCTGAAGTAGAATTTTAGATTTTTCACTAGTCATATGATCAACTAGGTGTCTAGAATGAATTTAGAGATTTTCTTAATATGTTTGAGATATAGCAATTGATAGATTTTGGGTTAACAAGTCTGAAATAGTGAAATCACTAACCAACCATAAGTAAAGCGTCGTCACAGGGTAATGTTGAAGATGTATGACCTTAGGACGTCAAAGACTTCATGTCTAAATATCTAAGAAAGGAGATGACCCTTGTTTCTCTTGAATGCAAATAAATGACCAACTTAGACAGTTGCCTTGTTTTATTGAGGTTGCTATATGCAAATCAATATGACATGCTTAGAAAGAAACTATATGTAATGCAGTGCTTTGAATAAAATGATATGCAATGTAGAAAGTAAAACCTAAACTAGCCCAGCCCTTAGGTATAATATCGTTTAAGGTATATGTTGTTCATAGGGTCAAGGAGTTTTGTGTAGGTAGTTCATTGGCCTTTATTTGAAGAGTCGGATAAAGATGTCTTTTCCAATAGAATATAAGGACTTAGTTGGGTGTACATGTTCAACATCTCCAATGTTGATTTTATTAGTTTTTGGATTTTGTGGATCATCAGAGGGAAATCCAACTCCGAAACCCCTGAATTAAGCTATAGCCTTAACATTTTCAAAGAAATCCAATGGTGGTTGGTTCTCTTGCCCCCAGTCTATCAAGTATGGGTGTATGAGACAAATTGAATTTGGTTTCGAAGTTGTGACATGAATGGGTGCTATGCCTGTTTTTATTGATGCACTTGAAGAGTGTGATGAAGCCAACCAGGCGTTGATCTCATTAGCTGGTGTTATGCTTGTGCATGAAGAAGATGATGAAAGAATTTGGGAGTTGATTTCATTAGCTAGTGTTATGCTTGTTTTTGTCACCACTTTGGCATGTGATGATAGCTCACTTACAATTATTGACAAGTTGCTCTGTGTAGTATGATCTGGATTGGTGATTTCATTGATAAGGGGTTCATGAACAACTTGTGTAGAGGGATTGGGATCACTAGGAGAAATGGTAAGTTTGTTTGAGAGGGAATATTGTGAAGAAAATGGAGGATTATGACATGGAGATGAAGGGATGGAGGGACCTGGATCATGATTTGGAGAAATAATGGGATCTTGTTTAGGACATGAAGGTAAAGGTATAATTTGATCTTGGTTTGTAAAAGGATTATTAGGGAGGATGGAAGGGATGTCTTGATCTTGCTTAGGAGGTGGATGTTGGATGGGACTTGAAAGGACACTTTGTTCTTGAGATGAAAGGGTGTCATTGTGAATGGAATAGAAAGGAGTGAGGGGATCATCATGAGATTCTTGGTCGGTGGGATCTTGATCAAAAATCGGGTAAGACGAAAGAGTTTTTTCTTGATCTTTATTTGTTTTAGGGTTCATTTCTTTTGATTTTAGATCATCCTCTTGACACGGGGAAAGATTTTGGAAATGCATGGGAGATTGTTGGAATGTTTCAACATTTTGGCCTAATGAAGAAGGATTTTGAATGAGATCCTCTGAATCATGACTTGAACTAGATTAGATTTGTACGATGGATAGCCATTGGGAGGTTGTGTTATTAGTTAGAGATGGCATGGATTGGTCTTGTGTGACTTCAAAGATTGATGAAATGGTGGATAAATATGGTTGATCTGGGATTTGGTTGAAAGGGATTTGATTTTGGTTGAAAGGAGTATGATTTTGGGTGAAAGATGTTTGATTTTGGTTGAATGAATTTTGATTTGGACTTTAGTTGAAAGGGGTTTGATTGTTGGGTTGGTGTGAATTTTGATTTCGATTTTGGTTCAATAGGGTTTGATTTTGGTTGAAAGGGGTTTGAATGTTGGGTTGGCGTGAATTTTGATTTGGACTTTGGTTGAATGGGGTTTGATTTTGGTTGAAAGAGGTACTTTGAATGTTGGGTTGATGTGATTGGTATGATTGATATAGTGGGCTGAAAGAAAAAGAAGGTTTACATGACTCTAATGTTGGTTGAACTGAGGTAGGAATGATTTTGTTGAAGAATGAAGGTTGACATGTTTGAATGGTCTCACAAGAAGAAGAAGGTTGGTCTGATATTGATTCCCTTGTGGTCCTTACTTCTCTCATCATTTTTTCTAACCAGCCCCTATGGTTGTTAGGACTAGTCATGTCTATCACTTGTTGTTGCAAAGTCTTGATCTGTTGAGCTAAGGTTTCTATGGATGGTGATGGAATAGGAATGGAAGGGATGAATCCTCCACCTTCCCTAAAAAATGTATAATGCCAATCCATGATGTTTTCTTGATTGGTTTGGACCTAGGATCACAACATGTAAGATGTTTCTCCATTTCTCTAAATGTGACAATGTTTGATTGAGCTTGACCAATTTGTTTGAGTTGAGGTTGAGTTTGATTGATCCTCTAATTGTGATTTGGATGTTTGGGGTATGACTTTCTAGGATGATTATGCAAATGATGGCGAACTAAGACAAACGTATATTAGGTATAGACAAGGACGTATATGAGGACGATAGTAAGGACATAAATGAAGACTATGAAAGGACTTAGGATGATAATAAGGACATAAATGAGGACTATGCAAGGATTTAGGACGATAGTAAGGACGCAAATGAAGACTATGCAAGGACTTAGGATGATAATAAGGACGTAAATGAGGACTATGCAAGGATTTAGGACGATAGTAAGGACATAAATGAAGACTATGCAAGGACTTAGGACGATAGTAAGGACGTAAATGAAGGCTATGCAAGGACTTCCTATGGTCACAAGTGTATAAATCTTTTAGTTTTAAGTTTCAAAAATGGACTTGGTTTTCAGTAATTCTATGTATAGGACAAGTTTCGTGGTTTTTTCAAGTCTGAGAACAATTATTTGGAGGTAAATATAGCTGACTGAACTGGTTTTTCAAACAATCTCAAAGAATTTAGAGATACGTAGGATAGGGCCTGAAATAGCCCAAATGACTGACTCAATACTGGTCTGATACAACGATACATATAAAGATACAAAAGACAAGCTTAGGCTGGAAATTGGAAACTATTCAATGAGGCCCTTACGAAATACCGAAATAAAATGAACGGATAGAGAGTCTGGCAGCACTAGCTCCACTCCACGATACACACTTCTCGGGAACGCCAGTCTCTCTTACCCCATAGATCCAAAGATCTTATAACTGAGGGATTTTTGTATCATAATGCAAGGTACATGAAGGGTATCTATGGGGTACGATCCGCACTCCTGAAATCACTGAATGTAGGGTTTTGGGCTACTAAGTTGGTTCTTATTGTAAAATTTCAAGGGGTTCTGATCCAACAACGGATTCTCAGAGCAAGTTACTTAAGACTTTAGTTGAGCTTATCGGTGCAGGGAAGGCCCCCACATACGTCGAATTCACTCAACACTGTAGTCGCCTGACTAGTATGTTTATATAGCAGCTCAAAAAACCCGCTCGAGAGTACGCTCGGAGAGATGATATCCCCAACATGAAATAAAATAAAATTGGGTGTCATTATCACCTCCTTCCTTTCTCCCAAGACCCCGAAGGTGGGTGGAAAGTTAGTTAATGCAACAATAGGTCCACCCCAAACACGATAAAAGTTCTTTCCTTTAAGAAAATAAAATGTGATTTAATCTATATGCAGCCTGATTCACGTTCATTTTAAAGCCCAAATTGAAGTGTTATACATGCATATCAATTTTAACCAATGTTAATTTTAAGCACCAAACTGAAGTGTTATGCATGCATGTCCATTTTAACCAATGTTAATTTTAAGCACAAAAAGATGAAGTGTGAGATCATGAGTGCAATTGATCTAATATTAATCTGATCCTTTTTGTAAATTCTCCACAGGCTACAAACAGATGATTAGCAGTAAAATCAAATCAACAGAAAATAGAGAATCTAAAATTGACAGAAACAAATGTGTGATGATACATGCTCGATTGTGTGACTCTGCATAGGGGATTGCGTAATTCTATCAGGCTGAATGTGTGATCTTGACAGAGCGATTGTGTGACCTTGACAGGTTGATTGCGTGATGATAACAGGACAATTGCGTGACACACAGGCAGATAACACACAAAAAAAATGAAATTAAACTTGATCAGAAACCTGCAAAACATATTTTGATGCCCTAGCTAGATCTCTCATCATCCATTCAATGTTAATTAAATCATATTTCACCCGATATGAGAGAACTAAGCTGTTGTATCTGTCAATGGCTGGTTGGTCTTCCCAATCTTGTATCTGCTTTTCTGCTTTGAGAATTCTCTGATAGCTTCTGGCCTGCCTTCTTTGTTCCTTTGTCCTCCTGGCACCTGAAATTCTGAATTGTACCTTACGTGCCATAAACTATTAAATAAAAAACATGTGATAAAAATAATTTATTTCTGGATTTACTCAATTTCATGTAGAATTAAACATATCAGAGAATAGAAAGAATATAAGAATAAAATCAACAGAACAACAATTTTCCCAGCGAATGCGTGATAACAACAAGGCGATTGTGTGATACTGAAAGGGTGATTGCGTGATCCTGATAGGGCGATTGCGTGACCCTGGAAGGTTGATTGTGTGACCTCGAAAGGTCAATTGCGTAGTTCTGTCTATGTGATTGCGTGATGATGCAACTGTGAATGCGTGACGAAAAAATCTTTTCTCGAAATCCGTGTAACCTGCAAAAAAGAGATAATTCGTAAAATCTACAAAAATACACAGAAAACAAAGAAGGTTAATTAGTTGTTGTTCACGTCGGGTTCACCAAAATGTCGCATGTATAATTCATCTTAATCCAAAGTATATCAATTAGAATTCAAAGGGAAATCATGAATCCCTATCTAATCAAAGAATTCAACAAACAAACAATGAAATAATGCAATTAAGAAATAGGAATGTAAAATATATTAATCAAAACTCCCTATTCCACGATCGCATATGGATTCCATTGCTCTTCTCTTCTCTGTGGTATGATGGCTCTCAAATATTGCGCTGGCAACCTGCAAATGACACAAAGATTCAAAGTTCGTGATTGTTGAAAATGGAGATTGAATGTTTAATTTATAGATTTTTGGAGAAGATTGATTGAAAGATGGAACAGATTGATCAAGAGGTGGAACTCAGATGAGCTCACATGCTGATTGATAGTTGAATTGTTGATTTAGAGGTGAGAGAGAATAGAGTGAATAGATTAATTGAGTTAACTAATTGAGAAAAAGATAACTGAAGGAAGAAAAAGGGTGATTGGAGGGAATTTAATTAATGACAAAGAAATCTTTATTTAGTAAAAGCTAACTAAAAGATAGAAATAGAGATTGCAAAGATAATGATTTAATTAATTGATTGATTGAATTAATTAATTTAGCATGTGCTTGCACTTTGACTTAGATTTTCAATTTAATCTTTGCATGAGATTTAATTCAAATAATTGAATTTATTTTAAATTCAATTTAGTATTTGAATATATTTAGAACTTGGTTTTGATTTTCAATTTGATTTTTGAAATCATGCACATGTATTTAAATTTGGAAGAAATTAGAAGAATTAGAAGAATTAATTAGTTAATTAAATAATTTAAAGAAACTATTTAATTATTTAGAAATAGAAGAATTAATGAAATTAGATGAAATTAGAAGAAATATGAAATTAAACGAAATTAGGATTTTGGTATTTGGAAATGGAAGAATTAATTAGTTAATTAAATAATTTAAAGAAACTATTTAATTATTTAGAAATAGAATTTAATTAAATAATAAAGATTATTTAAATAAAAAGAATTAAATCATAATTAATTAAATAATAAATATTTAATTAATATTTAGAAAAAGGGTTGATGATTAGATGATTAGAGATAGAAATTGAAAATGAATTTATTTAAATAATAAAGATAATTTAAATTGGGGAATTAATCAGAATTAATTAATTAAATATGGAATATTTAATTAACATTAGAAAATAGTCAAAATGATTAAATGATGAAAGAATAGGAAATACAAATAATTAGTAAGATGAAGAGGAAATATGAAATTAGAAGAATAAGATTGATTAACTTAATTTTATTAAATAAAAAATTATTTAATCAATTAGACGAAAAATTAGCATATGATCAATGAGACATTTTTAAGTGTCTACAAAATGAGTGAAATTGTAGTGGAAAACAACAAAAGCTCTGGTAATTGACAAGATAAATATGATACACAGAGCTTTTTGATAAATTGAATTATATTGCCAAGAAATTGAGGAAACAACCAGACTTGGAGTTTGGCAGCTTACAAGTGGTGGTTTCAGGCAACTTTTTCCATCCTTGTCCCGTAGATGTACCAAAATTCCACAAATTGTGAAGAACATGATGTCTCGAAGCAATTGCAGTCCATGATCCATAATCGGTTTGCTTGAATGACTTTGATTTCTTCTTTTGTGGAACATATGACAGATGTGGGGCTTCCAACAAAAGGAATGACAACTCAAGCAATGTTCTTCCCCATTGAATATACTATAAAAGTATCCAGTATAATCATTACAGAAACCATGAAAATAGGAGTGGAGTAGCCATACGAAAGAAATCTGCATTTCTCTCTGCACCATCCAAATAACCTCATGTAAATCCTCACGCAGGAGGATTTGGCTCATATTTAGAGCATATGTTTGAAGCTCTCTGATCATGAAAACCGTTAAAGAAAATGCCCTCTTTATTGAACAATAGGCGGACTGCCTTCCTCCATTGATTGAAATGTTGTTTTCTCTTTCTTCTCAATGCTTTCCCTTTAGAATTTTCAAAGCTGGCAACCCGGTATCATTTCCCATGTTTCCCAGACTTATCGACCATGAAAAAATGATGGAAGCTCATGGCACCCCAAATGTTACTTCATCAATTATTTGGATTTTGATCACCTCATTCTAGCCATGGGATGGAAGGGACAATTCCTGAAGAGTTTTCATGTAATCATCCACATAAGCTCTGGTGAGACTAATTTTGGGGGCTCTATTGCACTGATCAAAGGATTCGGTTCTTAACATCTTGGAATTGGGTTTTGGGAGATCCAAAGGGATTGTGGAATTCATTTCCAAATTTAAAAAATTCATGAGGGTTCATGAATCTATCAAGATACAACCCACAACTACCAACCTCCATCAATACAACTCCTTTCCTCAAAATCTAGTTAGACTCGGCTCTGAAATGTCAATTCCTGCATCTGGTGACACTGCATATTTCAATGAAATACAAGAAACAATTAAAAATATTTCTTGCTTGAAAATGCAGCAAGAACAATGGCAGTTGCCAACAATTTGAGCAACTACAATGAGGCACAAATTATATGGATTTATATTCATTGACTATGTGAAAGGATCAAATAGTGTAGAAAGAAAACTGATTGATTTTATTAATGTCAATGATAACCTGCCATTATTAATAGATTGTTCTTTATGGGGATGTTCTTGTAAAGTTTGATTATAATATTATTGTTATACGGATTTGATCATCCTATCTTTCTTTTCTCCTCCTACGCTCTTTTTGGCACTCCACTCCAATGCATACTTCTATTTGTTATGACCCCTCTACTTTATCTCTTTTCCAATTTTCTATGCATACATTTATGGATTTCCAATTTTTATTTTAAGATTTTCAAATCATGCATTTCTACAATTCTCTTACTGCAACATGGGTTTCTTTGTGTCCTCGATGCCTTCTCTTCTTCCTTTTTTTCACACTCGCAAGTACTCTCTTTTCATTTCTCTACCCTTTTACTTCTTCCCTCTATCATGCAGCTCTCATAAGCTACTGCGACACCCCCCTCTACTTTGGTTGTAGCTATTTTGGCTCCAAAATAGCATGCCTCTACATGATGTCGAAGGCATACCATTCATGTCTGAAATGTCCATGAGATCGACGTGCTTGGGACACACAAATGACATGGATGTATTTGCCATGACGATGACATGGATGATGTTGCTTTTTTGCATTTGACGGAAAAGTTTGCTCGCGGTTAACATTTTTTCGGTCGATGTCACGGCGATGCGACGGTTACATCGGGCAAGGCGGTTAACATATCGTCGACCACACGGTTTACATTTTTGGTAACCGGCTTTATTGCATCAACGAATTGACTAACATCGGCGGTCACGTGTTATGGGCATAGTTTTCAATTTATTTTTTTAAAATGGCCACGCAGTTTACATTTTTGGTAACCGACTTTATTGTGTCCACGAGTTGACTAACATTGGCAATCACGTGTTATGGGCACAATTTTCAAATATATTTTTTAAAATTTTAAATGAAAACTCAATTTCGCAAAAATTTTGGATATATTTCGTACGGGAGCTGCATGCAGAACGCAGTGGAGGCGAAACAAAATATTTGACAGTGTAAATCTATGGCGACCGTGGCATCACAATGTCCCTGGTTGAATCACTGAGCAAAGGAGTTGCACTTCCATTGGAGTTATAGGTATGCATTGTCAAAAAATCTATGGCTCTGAAGGGGAGGACAAAAGTCGATTGCATGCATAACACGAGTTGTATGGGTATATTGTTATCGCCTATTAATATGCGGGGTTTTTCATGTGCAAGGAAGAGGTATCATAGTGCACAGGTGGGTGGGACGATTAAAGATTGTTGTGTAGGGTTATGGCAGCATCAGTAAATTCAAACCCTAACAGATAATGATAGTTTTATGATTCCTTCATCAACCCTGTGTTTTCAATTGCAATTTTTTATATCATTTTTGTATTGCAGAGGTGGTTGTGAGTGTGCCCTTGGGAGGTGTCAAGAGGACAATGATTTGGGTGGAGGCTTAGGTAGTTGCGGTAATTTGAAACCCTAATATATTCAATAAATTTTTGTTTTTATTTTTGGTGTCATTTTGTGTTCTGTCTGTGAAAATTAGGCATCATTTTCCAGCATGGTCGTGTCAGGATACCAAGGTTCATTGTTTGTGGGTTGGCGGAGTGAAGAAGATCTACAAGATTTTAAAGGTATGTATATTTCCATAATTATATGTGTCAGTTTTCCATAGTGAGAAGAGTTGTTAGAGATGAAATGCTCGTTCTTATACACACACATTAAAAGCCAGAAAAAAATAAACAACCGCCGACGTGTGTGTGTGTATGTATTGCTTCATATATATATATATATATATATATATATATATATATATATATATATATATATATATATGTATGTATGTATGTATGTATGTATGTATGTATGTATGTATGTATATATATATATATATATTTATATATATACACACACACACACACACACACACACACACACACGTGTGTGTGTGTGTGTGTGTGTGTGTCTATATATATATATATATATATATATATATATATATATATATATATATATATATATATATATATATATATATATATATATATATATATATGAGTTTGGTAGGCTGCATATATTTTGGTTTGGCAGGCTGCATATATTTTGGCTCATTGTTGAAGGGCGTCTGATTGTTGAAGGCTTGATTGGGTTTGCTTTGTTTGTTTGCGGTTTGGCGTGTTCTAGTATATATATATATATATATATATATATATATATAGAGAGAGAGAGAGAGAGAGAGAGAGAGAGAGAGAGAGAGAGAGAGAGAGATGCACACATAGACACACACACACACATACACACACATATATATTGAAAAAGGTGATGCAGATGATCCTCTGACCCTGCAATTCAACAAACATGTCCTCTGCAATACAGAGGAAGTCGACAGAATAAAACATAGAAAAAAGAAACTATGGAAATATTATGCTCTGTTTCCATTATTCTCAGTTGCTCATTAGATCAAAAAAAGAAAACCTAACCCTAAAGCGACGGTATGCGTCTATTCTGGCTCCAAAACAGGCAAATATTCGACATAGGTGAAGCATTTTTGGCTACATATAGAGGCCAACAAGAAATGCAAACAAACAATGCAAACCGTGATGATTTTAAATAAAATCCAAACCGAAATAGGAAAAATACGAGTTATAGAGGCGGATTTCAGCATACCCCAAGCCATAGCACGACACAGAAAACTGCATTCCCATAAATGCCCCTTCAACAATGAGCCAGAATAGACGCAAACTGCTTCAACAAGGAGCCCTTCAACAATAATGTTTTTGTTCATGCATTAGTCTTCCTTTTTCCACGTTAGGCAAATAAAAAAGGCGCCATGTTTGCTATCGTCAAACAAATAGCTAATCAACTCCTAATTGTCAACAAACAACATATCAACTCCTAAACAAGAGCAGGTCATGCACAGTCAAGGAATTGTTGCATCAACCAGTCAACAACTTGATTTTCAGGAGTCTTTTTATATCAAAAGGCAAACCATAACATATAAATGAGGTCAAGACCACGTAAAAGAAGCTCAATTTGAAACAAAACATTTTACCTCACTTTTTCTTTCATGTAGCTATTAGGTGCATGCCACATGTATTTGCATATATATTTATTCTCGGGCATGTATGTTGATGCATGTCGTTGGTACGATAGGTCCGTTTTGGAGCCAGAATAGATGCGTCCTATGTATGTCGATGCATGTCATTGGTACAATTGCATTTTGAAGCCAGAATATACATGTTTGACACAAGTTGGACGCACCTAATCTCACTCGAAAACTACAAAATAAACATATATGCAAATATATGTGGGAGGCTATGTGTATTGTGGCTCGACAGCAGACCTATCGTAGCAATGACATGCATCAACATACATTTCCGAGACATGCATAACATGCCAACTTGTCGTGGCACTCGGACCCACGATATGTGATGTGGAGTTGCAGTCAAGTTCTCGTTTTCACTCCTCGGGGCCCACACAAAACTATGTGGACATGCCAGAGGACGACTGCGGCATGCTTCCTGGTTACCGACGGTTTATTGTGCATAACACGCACATTAAAAGCTTCCGAATGAAGGAACCGCGTTCAGACAACATCCCGACAGGAAGAAGAGGCTGCAAGCTGCAAAACTTGGTACAAAAAATCTGAGAAAAGACTAGCACGAAACTCAAGTTAGTCTCATAGCGGGACGCCTCTATTCTGGCTACAAAAAAGGGTATGGGGGGACTAACACCCCATGTTTGTGGCAGGTTTTTAATCGTAGGTTTTGCATTTGATGGCTACTTTTGTCTAACATAGCGCTATCAGTATGTACGATTTGTCTATTTTGGAGCCAGAATAGACAAAACCTCTCAGACCATTGTTCATGTACGGTTTGTGATTTGATGCAACTAACAGCGGTAAAGCCAAAGGCTAACACGCGATGTAATTTACAATTGGAGTTGGAGTTAGTCAATAACAAGGCTTGAGAATAAACAAATGCTACTGCATGTTAGTGACATGTTATTCAATCATAGTCATTGAATGTAAAATATAGTGTAAAACATGTGACTAAGTTGCGTGTTAGTCGGACCATAGTGTTGATTTCGAGTCGGAATAGAGGCATCTCTCCTTGAGCGCATAACAACAGTACCAAAAATAGGTGGCTGATATACACAGCTCTGGTACTATGGCAAATTGACACATATAATTTAGGTGATATAAATTACTTAGTGGTAGTTTATATTGAATGTTAAACTGCATTTTCATATATGAACATGTAGGTTCCTTTTATGTCTTTTGAAATGCATTTACTTCCCAATGTAGACTACCACTAACATTAGTTATCCATGCAGGTTGTTGATTTTCAAGGACTATTGAGCAGTCCCCTGGCAAACGTCTAGACATTCCCAGGTTGTTGCTCTCTCTCCCTTGTTTAATACTACTTGCACTGTAATGTTTCCTTATTAATAATCTTTGGGCTTGTGCAAATTTTTGAAAGGGGCTTGTTATATATATATATATAGTTTGTTGTATATGATTTTTTTATGTGATAGAAATGTATGTATAAATTTCAGTTCTTGATCATGTAATATTAATGTCCTTACTTTTACTGAATTTGATAATGATGAAAATGAACAATGCAATTGGCTGATGCCTTATATTCTATGCTATAGATGTACCATATTAGACAGTAAGATATTATTTTCCAACTTGAATACAGTACGATTGTTATTTATGGATCTTCAAGTCATGAAACCAGTGTTGAATATGTGAACTAGAAATCCTGATTCTTGTGAACTATGTGTTATAAATTTGTATATATTTTGTTGATTTGCATGAGAGTGTTTATGTTCATTACAGTGTATTTGTATATCTAGATTATCGATGTTCATGATGTTTGAGAACTACATGTGTTTGATGATCGAACTCCAATTTGAAATGTTATTTGGGGTTCTGTTTGAGATGTCTTTGGTTGACATGAAGAACTCCTCACGTGTCTATCCTTCACAATGTTTTTTTTTTTTCGGGAACTTAAGACTACATTTTAAATAAATAATAATATTCCCATATGAACAAAGAGATGGAACCTTTATAATAGATACTCGTTTCAAAAGACATGTGTCTTCCGAATAATGAATTAGAGGTCTTTGTACCCATTAATTATCATCAAAGACTTTGTTAATGGTAATGAATCCCTGTGTATTTTGTGACATAGGGTGACCATCTTAATTGTTGCACACTCGTTTTACACCATCGATTTTGCAATTAGCAACTACAATTGACTAACCCGTCGCTAACACTTTGTAGGAGAGGTCCGTTTTGGAGCCAAAATAGACATAGCCGATGCGTTAAGCATGTTTTGCATCCTTCTTTATCAATCCTTAACAAAGTCTAGTTTTTGTGTTGTATTTTGGATGGGGAGAACACATGAAGCCTTTTTGACAGCGTTGGCGATGGATCATAGTCATTATTTTGTTGCAATTGCAACGAAATATGTTCTACAATGGAATGTCATGAATAGTTTATGGCTAAACCGTTAGCTAGGTTGTACATAACACAACGACATGGTGACTTTATATTACAATGTGGGAATAACTGGTCATGTGTTGGTTGTGTCATTTGTGGTGAATGTGTGGTGTTATTGATAGTGTGAAGAATATCAATTGCATCTTTTTTTTTCAGTTCAATCATGTCAATTGCGTTGCGAAAAAGGTTGAGGGAAACTGTTGATCTTGATTATGGGTTACTGGAGCTAAAGGCAGATGATCTCCTGGGAGTTGGTCGCGTTCACTTCCTAGTGACATGTGACATCGGTCTGCCTTAGAGCTAAGTAGTTTTAATAGATTATGCAACATGTAGTATTTCTTGGTGTTGTCACTATTTAATGCTTGTGACTAGAGACCCAGTTTGTATACCCAAGTGAGAGTTGGGCTTTCATATGTGGGACCAGTTTGGCATTCAAATCTGAAAGATTCAGGAGTTGGGCTTTCACATCTGGGAGTAGTTGAGGATTCAAATCCGAAAGAGTTAGGAGTTGGGTTTTTAGATGCGCAACTAGTTGGAGATTCAAATCTGAAAGATTCAGGAGTTGGGCTTTCTCATCTAGGACTAGTTGAGGATTCAAATCTGAAAGATTCAGGATTTGGGCTTTCAAATGCGCGACCAGTTGGGGATTCAAATCTAAAAGATTCAGGAATTGGACCTTCACATCCAGGACTAGTTGAGGATTCAAATCTGAAAGAGTCAGGAGTTGGGCTTTCAGATGCGGGACTAGTTGGGGATCCAAATCTGAAAGAGTCAGGAGATGGGCTTTCAGGTCAGGGACTAGTTGGGGATTCAAATCTGAATGAGTCACGAGTTGGGTCTCCAATTTTGAACTCATTGTCAAGTCAGCTTCTTAGTGACTGCACAACCACACTAGTAATTATTTATCATTGCATTATATATTTTTTTCATCATTGCATGGCATGGTTGCTGGAAGTTGGGACTTATAAGTGGAAATGTAGATATATATATGGGCATATAAATCATCGATGATGTGTGTTATTTTATTGAACAACATTATGATAGTGGCTATGCTGGTGAGGAAGATGAGGCCATTGGCAATGTAGATGAGGGCGATTATACTAATGCTTCAGGCGGTGAGAGTGAAAAAGGGGATGTTCGTAGCGAGTACGAGGTGAGCATAGAGGAAGAGACTGAACGGCAACATGATTCTGTTAGTGCTAATGAACAAGAACAAGGAGGAGGGGCGAGTAACAAGGAGGTCCACTATTAGTCATTATATATTGGATTATCTTTATAATGCTTGATTAGTGCAAAATTGAATGTGACGCTTTGTCTTAGTTGGCTGTGCGCAGCAACATGCCAATCACAAAAGAGAACATATTAATGGTAGGTTGCTCTACTTTTGTCTCTTCCGTTATTGTTCTGACAATGGAGGCCGTCAATTTTGGGATCTGGGGAGGCTTAATATGCATAGAGCCAGAGAACATCAACTTCCATTATTGGGGATTGCACAATGCAGTCGTCAACCATGTGGTAGTGGACAACGCAACGTGTATCATACGAAGAAATCATTGATGCATTTGAAAAAGAGGGAGTCTAATATCGAATACCAAATGGGTGTATGACACAATATGCAAAAAAAAATGTGTCACTGATCGGGTGTGCATGAAATATGGCAAGAAAACACGTGATGAGCTTCCTACCGAAGGGAAGAAAGAGATAAAGGAAGCAATGCGAGTGTACGACAACAGTCTGGTTACGGAGGCGAGAAGGAAGAAGGTTTTAGAGTTACTGGAAAGAAAGAATATTGCAACAGAGGTAATTTTTAGTGATCGTATTATTTTGTAGTTTACTAAATTCCTTCAAACATCTGAAGAATGTCTTATTGAGCTATCCTATCCTACTGCCCAGAGTTTAAGTGACAGTGTAGGACATGGCGAGGAGGTTTTGGCAACGAAGGCTAATCGTGAAACAAACATGCGAATGAATGAGGCTGCATCTTTTTTGTTGGGGAAGCAAAAAAAGAAGAATGTTGTGGAAAAAATAAGGCCGACTTCAGATCCTCAAACAAATGAGGGTGCATCTGTTTTATCGGGTAGCATAAAAAAAAATGTTGCAAAAAAAAAAAGGCGGACTTCACATCCTGAAACAAACGTGCCAATCAATGAGCCTGCATGTGATTCGTCAAGGAAACAAGAAAAGAAGAATGTCGTAGAAAAAACAAGGCCGACTTCAGATGAGGCCACACATTTATCATCGAAGGTGACTGTCTGTTGACCTGTCCATATGTGTGTTTTCATTGCATGGTATGCTTTGCACTCCACTATGTAGTATGTTAACTATTTTGTCCATGTCATTGTAGGCCGATTTTGATGGGGTCCGTGGAGGGAGCATGGAGTGTCTTGTGGTATTGGATGACGCAGAACGTAGTGTGCCCAAAAAAGCAAGTCGAAAACCTCGGTCATCTGTTAGGTATCAGTCCGTTTGGTCGAAGAAGCTAAATGAGACGTCGAATTAAAAATTGGGTGCATGCAGTGGCGAGAAGATTGTGGAGCGGGCTCCTGAATTGGGGCAGACGATGGACGATAGGAGAAAAGAACAATCAATGCAATTGCTTGATGACATCATGTGTAGTGTTCCCCAAAAACCAAGTCCAAAATATTGGACGACTGTTAGGAGGATGAAGGTGAAGGAGACGACGATTGAAAAACCGAGTGCATGCAGTGGGAGCAGTCTCCTGAACTGGGCCAGAGGTTGGAGGATAGGTGCAAAGATGAATAGGTAATGTGGTACCATTATGCATGACATGTAGTGCTATATCATCACATGGTGTGTTATACTATAGAGTAACTCTTTTTTGTATGCAGTCGGCTACAGTATTGGACGAGAAACTTTAGAAGTCTTTTTGGAGGGAGAAGCCGAAGGAGATGTTTTATTCATATATTTGAGTGCATGCAATGGCGAGAATATTGCAGAGGAGTCTAGTGAATTGGGGCAGACATTGGAGGATAAGAGTAGAGATGAACAGGTATTGGGCTCTTATTTTGCATAACAGGCGGTGAGAGGTAGTGTTATACTGCATAGCATTTTTTATGTTGTTGTGGTTTGTGTCCGTTATCTATGTTCATGTTATTTCCTTAGTCGTGTAAAATTCATCGACATTGGTCCAGTAGTGTTCGTAGGTGTATGGGTTTAATGTGTACTTACACTCGTATACAATGTGTCACTTTTTGCAGCATAATCTGATAGAAGAAAGCATTGAGAAAGAGTCTGTGGGAAATGATGATGGATGTACAAATGCAGACTATGACCGCAATGGGGGCAACGGGCCAGGAGAGACAACTATTTTGGTAATGTTGTATTACATTGCCATGAATTGATTTGCCTATGTTTGATGGTTAGGTATAAAGAATTATATTTAAGTGACCACGTCCATTCATTACTGATGTAGGAAACTGTGGAAGACAAAGAAGAGTGCGCCAAAGAAGATGCTCATGCTATTGTTGTTGGAGTTGAATTCCGCATACTATTGGATGGGGCAGTGGTTGGGGAAGGCATTGTTGATGGCCTAGGGAAGGGTGTAATGTGTCATACTATTCCAGTCCCACGAGATTGTGCTAAAGTTTGCATCGTGAAAGTCTTTGATGCAAATGCCTAGCTGCCTCGCCCAGGTCCTTTTGTCGATGTCTTGTCGGGTTCCCTAAACTCATGGGTGATGTGGCCTATTGAAGACCTGGTTTGTTCCCCACCCACGGTAAGTTTTGAAGATGACAAGATCCCTTCCTCCATCTTCTCATTCCATCGTTTATCTTATTCCAATGGAATGAAATAGGGAACACTCGTGCAATGTCGTTTGCATCTGGCAAGATAAATTTGGTGAAAGTGTCGAGCCACAAAAAGAGGATGTTAAATGCGACCCTGTGATTAGACGGGTAAGCCAAAGGTTACGATCACTTGGCATCACCCCTCCCAAGTTGCATACACATGAGAAGAAGCGCAAAGCATTTTACGGTGTTGTCAACTCCATTGCGCAATCTAGACAGAGGAGGTGATAATATTTTTTGATCTGCATTGTTGTTCCTCTTTCCTAATATTTAGAGCAAGATACTGTGGTGGAAGATCAATCTTGATAGACTATTCAGGTGGGATTCGGAGATGTTATATTGAGATGGCTTTTACCTTACCATAGTTTAAACCCTCTCAATTTTTGTTTTCATTTTAAATGAATTGTACTTTATTTTCAACCTTTCCTACTATTTTAAGCAACATAACTATAAAGGCTTGATTTGTTGGACTGTTTCATGGTGATCCTACACCATCAACTACCCTTTAATAACTTCAAAACCCTGTCTTTGGTGCGCAACATTTTTAATCATGATAGTGGATGGTAGAATAAAGTCGATGATAGTCGTTTATTATTCAAGTTTTGTTCAAGGTTTCTTACTTATTGCATATGCATAGGTTTTATTATTGCATAGCAATAGGGTTCCTGCAACTCTTTTACGTATACAGATCAAGCAGAATGTTTGATTGAAATTGTGAACCATGTGCTCATTCCACTGTAGTTTATGATAGTTCAATATAGCATTGTTATTGTTTGTTTTTGAACACTGAATCTGAAATGAATTAACAACAAAAAATAACAAAAAAAATCAATTAAAAACAACATACTTGTGTTATACTTTCATGGCAGATGTGTAATAAGTTGGATGCAGGACGAGGAGTGGTGAGTGATGGAGTTATCTTCCCAAAACACAGATTCCCAATTGGCATGTAACCTGCCACCCAAGTGCCCAGTTTAGTGAACATGTTAACTTTAGTGAACATGTTAACTTTAGTGAACACGTTAACTTTTGTATTGTACATAATGTTATTCATGTAAAAATGCAACAGATACCTGTTCGTTTCGTGTTGGCATAAACTATTGTTTCCTGCATTTTTCATGTTGTCTTACCCACCTCTTTACTGATACTTCTTTTTTGGCATTGTTTGCAGGGATGGCAATGGGAAGAGCAGGGACAGGAAAAAGAAAGGGCGTTGAAACATCTGTTCTGAAGAACAGAATGCCTGCTACGAATTCAAAGGTGAATGGGACGCCCGATGTTCTCACCTCCGACGACGGTTTAGGGAAGTCTGCAAGACAACCACCACCACCCTTTGCAGACTAGAACGATGGGATGGATAGAATAAAGTTTGACGCCATGCGTGTAGAACTGCTAACGCAAAAGGTCAAAATGGCCCACACTGAAAATGAAAGATTGGAGGGGATTGTTTCTGATCTTGAATGGAGATTCACTGAAGTGAAAAGGAGATGCATTGGACTCAATAAGAAATGCATGGAACTCAATAACAAGGTCATGGACTTCAACGATAAGAATACGGACCTTGAGTTGGAAGTGTGTAGACTGCAGATGGCGAATGAGAGATAGGAGGTAGTGTGTGAGGCATGCGCTAAAAGCAGCAAAATCATAAGTGACCAGATGCAGGGCATGCTAGATGTTCGTGTGCAATGCGCTCAGTACTAGAAACAGAGGTACGAGGAGGTGTCTGCCTCCGTAACTAATGAAGATGATGGGAATGATGTGCCTCCCCTTACTCCAACCACCGGGAGAAATAAAAGTCATTTAAATACTCAACCCTTGCCTACATAAGAGGCTTGCACTGCTACAAAAGTTTTCTAGATGTATATTGCTGACCCATGTTGAATAAAACGTCAGCAGTGGTGCAAACTGTTTGTAATCAGACATATTCTTTCATTTAAGAAAACACTTTGTATGCTTCACGAATGGTTATTTTCAATAAATGTGATTGAATTCACTTAAAAAGCTTCAATGGTTAATGATTGGTTTCTTGTACACTTTTTCATGCTTTCTAAATGGTTATATGTGGATTTTCTACACATCTTGTATGATGAATGGTTTTGGAACTTCTCTTAATGACTTCCAAATCAGTCTTGGCGAACAAACGGAAATGATCGATAGATCGAATTCTCCTGCACTTTAGGCTTCGCTAAACCAAGGCGGGTGAACCTATACCTGAAAACTAAATCTGTAGGTTAAAGGTTTTTATATAGAGGATTTTAAAAAACAAGTAATTGTATGATGACAATTTTTCTTAACTTCCACCTACTTATAATAGTTGCTTATTGAAGATTGAAAAATGCTAATTTATAAATGAATGATTGTAAAAGATATGCTTATATGAATTTGAAGTATCTTTCCTTTAATGAAGATTGCTTTGAAAATACCCGATTTAATCACATCAAATCAACAAATGACCTGTGCCTTCATCCCTAATTAATTTCACACCACTTCAATTGAGAAATCCTACGTATAACCTTGGAGACATTTTTGATAACTTGTTCTTATAACAAGACCATCAGTTCAAAGGCATCTGTATGAGTTGTAATCAGAATATAATATACATTTTATTCTTATTGAATTTAACTTCTCTCTGAAAGACCAATAAGACAATCTAAAGTTTGCCAATCAACCCTTCAAACTGATATTCAAAATGAAAAATAAACTGAATCACAAGTACATAAGATAGCACATCAAATTAATCTAGTTAAATAGATTTATCACGGGGAACTGATCAACCAATTGAAAGGTAGATACCATCAGAGATAAAAAATAATAATTGATTTTTATATTGAGAATGAAAGATAAAATCAGTTGATCTCAACACATATTGTCCTCCTCCAACTTAGTATTTCCAAAAATAACTTGCATAAGTACCACATAGGCTATTGTCTTTAAAAAGTAATAGAAAATGAACATTGTCCCCTCTTTCCAGAAAGATCCCCTACATATAAATGAGGATTTAGTTTCATAATGAAAAGGCATACCCTTTCATTTGGAATCCAACTAACTAAACCTAACTAAAAACTAAGAAGCTAACTGACTAAACTAACTTGACTACTGGACTCATTACATAAAAGCATTCGAAAATAATAGTTTTAAATATTTGGGAAAAAAAATAATCTTTAAGGGCCTCGTCACATTTTTGAATATGCTTCAAGTACTCTGTTGATTTGTAGGTGTCTGCATCTTGGATCAGGTTCCTAACAATGATCTCCCATGTGATGAACTTTTCCATCTGTTCCATAGTCCCCTTTAATTCAACATCATCAACCGTCCCCATCAACCTGGGCAATATCGAGGGCAACATTAAGAAGAATTAGGCACTCTGAGATCCATTTGTGTGTCTTTAGTCTCTCCATTCTGATTAATCAACTCTGGGAATCTGACATTTTATTAGCACATATGAAGTCTCCATGGAAGATTGGAAGCATCAACATTCATGAAGAGGAGCTGAATTTGCATGATTTTCAAATTTGAGTTATCAGCATAAGTCACCCCAATAAGACCACCTAATCAAAACAATGGAAGGATCTATCAGCGTAACCCAAATCGACCAGTCCGAATGAGAGCTAAATAGTTCATAATGGAAGGTGAATCGATGCGCTGAAATGAGGAGATGACTTTATCAGAGCGACCTTCACTGAGGAGCAATCATGAAGAAGGGTTCATTGGCATAACATTCACTATCGGAGGCATGACAAAAATGTTATGTCGATAGCCGATGAGGCTACCGGTATAACTTACACCGATGAAGGAGAATACAGAGTGGATACTTTGAAGTCATTGAGATATTGGGAAGTGTAAAAGATAGCTACCCCGATACCCGATAGAATGGATATCATGGCAGATGGAAATGAGGTTTCTTCGGCATATTCAGAAGTGCGGTCAGAGGGTGGATGGAAAAAGTTAATTTGTGTCATTATAATATGTTTTGTAATGTTTCTAGTTGTCATAGCAGTGAGGGAGTTATTAGTTAGGTTTTTGTCAGTTTTCAGTTTATACTGATGAAAGGGTGTGTCCTTTCATTTCTGTCTTTTGACTCACATATGTATAAGGAGTCATTTTGTATGTAGAGGGGGTTACAATTTTACACATTGTCTGTTGGGACTACTAGTATTGTGTTAAGGCAAGTCTATAGGAATGAAAAGTTATTTTTATGCAAACAAGAACATCATGAAGTACCCGCGAGTTTGTAGCTATTGTACATCTTTTTATTCCAAAACTAATATATAAGTTTCGTTGTTTTATCTTTAGATCATTTTGTGTTACATTATGTCGATGAATCAAGTCCTTTGGATAAATCTAATGAGACAACGGTTCATCGAGATATGTCATCCTAATTTATATTTCCCTCTGCAAAACCTTTCTTTTATCTTGGTAACGTATTCTTCTTCGTAAATATTAAATTTAGATCAATGAGCATTTAACTATTTAAGCTTTAGCACACGAATAAGATGAAGTATAACACGCAGGTTAGTTATACTTGTATTCTTTAAACAAACTAACTAAAATTGAAAGTAACACTTCATATATATGTGAGAAGTTTTCTGATTCTTCTATTGATTTTGCCACTGAAATGAGGTACAACATACTGTTACGGTATTCTCAGAAGATTTACTTTGTTTTCTATTGGTCTTGGTTTATCCCTTTTATACAAAATTGAGATAATCAACAAGGTTCAGACCATTACAAGACACCTCTTCATAACTAATTGACATAATGGAGAAATGAGAGAAATGATAAATGAAAATTTGAAGAAGATTGCAACTCTTGGATTCCACGCCTGACAATCTCTGTTATCGGTTTGTAGGCACATTTAGATTAGTCACTTCCCATTGGTAAACTTCATAATCACTGGACCACTGAAAGTTAAAAATGATGGGCATGTTCATCAAATGATCTTTCCACCTCTTGTCTATTAAATTCCTCACCTCTCCAACAAACCTGGCATAACCAAAATCCACATTTATAATCCCGTCTTGAAACACATGAAAGCTCTCAACATTGATATCTCCTTCCTCCTTTAAATGTGCAGTGATATTTCATACAATCTGGGTGAAGTCGTTCTTCCAATCATCGACGTCCTGGATATGCTTGTCATTGTCCGTGATACGAGGGATAGTCTAATGCTTAAATGTGTGGAAATAATCATTTTTTGCTCTCACCTTTTGCTCCATACTTTTGACATCATTGAGTCCACTTTCGATTGTTTGCACCATTTGCCAAGTTTCTTTTATTTTTGGTTCAGCATCAGGGTTTCTCTGAGTCACCTTGCGTAGCATTTCCAATGTCACATATGCAGGTTGCCACCTGTTTGACAAGTTTTCCAATTTCGACCTATTCTCTTTGAACACTTCTAACATCTTCAACAAATTCTGATAACTCCCATATATCTCTTCCAATTTCTCAACTATAAAGTTGACCCTGTGTAGGAGAATTTGTTCAAAACCTCACAGTGTTTCTCCTGCCATTTTTTGCAGGATCTCCTCATTGGTTGCCCTCATTTCCTGTATCTCTTTCTCGTATTTCTTCTTTTCTTTAGTCCACTCTTTGTTGTCACCTGTTTTATCAATTTCCATTGAAGGGGCATGCATATGCAGAACAATTTCCTTATTTTGATTGTTACGCTGACCTTCCAGCTTTCCTCTCAACGTAGCATTCTCAATATATAACTTCTTTATTTCATCATTCATACTCTTTTGTCCAGCCTCTAGTTTGTGTAACTTTCCTTCCATTTGCTTTACTACATCCCTCGTAAATATTGCAGAGTGCATGGTCATTGTAGCGGCCTCTAATGGAGATGTTTCTTTCATGGATTTGAAAAGTGCTGCCCCCTAACATTCCCTTACCAAATCAACCAACTTCGGCTTACGAGTAGTTTTTGAGCTTGCCCATAAGACTAATATCTTAGTTTTGGGACTATACCTTGTTCCACTCACCCCTTCATCTGAATCAAATTCAACAATTAACATTAGATCATCATGTTGCCTAACCTGATCCAACAAGAACGTTTGTTTCATGGTCATTCCCAGAATTATGAGCATGCTTCTGCAAGGAACAAGTCTATTTCATCCAATCTCATTTCTTTCAAAGTTTGAGCAATCACCTCTTCATGTTTCATTTCCTCTACTCCCCTCGGGTTCACTTCTTTCCTCTCTTCAAATTCCTTCATTCTTGTCTTTAACTAGAAATCTTTAAATTCCTGACTATGGATGAAATTATCATCATCAAGGAACCTCATTGACATGGCCACTCTTTCATTGCCAGTATTGACAGGATTTGCCTCTTTTCTTACTTGGGCCTCATAGCCATGTACCTCTTCCTGGTACCTGGGCGAAACCATATTTGATTGATTAGATGGCTCCTCTGTCCTTGGTTCCCTCAATGCAACATCAACTTCAAGCGTATCGTCCTGCTCTTCATGCACTTCTCCTGTGGATTTGTTATCCGTTACCTCTTGAATCACAACCCCTACGAGTTTCTTTGGTGGACCCTCGCCCTTTTCTGGTGGGCCTTCCACACTTGATGATTTGCAATAAATATTTTTGAAATTTTGGAAACATAATTCTATTCTCTCCAACCCATCAGTCACACCAACATAGAACCCAAGGAAAGATGGATCCTTTTATTTCTTTTCCTCTTCAACTCTTGCTATGATTTCCCACTTCTTCCTTCTATCCATAATTTGTCCATTTGATGTGAGATTTCTGATCAAGTCTTCTTCTATCAGTAACTCATGTGAAACTGACTTAATAACACAACCGATGTGGTTTTCAGGATCACACATTCTTTCCTTACCATGTCTCAGCTTGAAATTGATGTTTAAGTAACTTTGTAACTTTTCGAGCATGTTGGATCTGATTGAGAATCCACCAAATGTCACATGATGAGGCATAAATGACCCTTTCCTCCTTGGAACAATCAACTCTCTTTCAACCCATAACATTTTCCATATAAATTCCAAAAAAACAAGCCTCTCCGGTACAAACATGGGCAGCAAATGGGGAGTCTAGGGACAACCATAAACCCTAATAATAGTATATTCGCCCATGTAAAACCAATTTGCAAAATTGTGAGTGTGACCCTTCAGGGTCATAGGCCAAAGGTCTCAATAATTTCCTTATTCCAGGAGACAATCTGTCAACCACTCCATGGAAAACAACAAGAATACTGCTAATAAAGGAGTTGCAGAAGACCTTGTAATCTAAATCCCTGCATCTCTTATCCCATAGGTAACACCAAAGCTGAACTGGGAGCCTGTATCCATTTTCGTCCACTATTCCTATTTCCAATATTTTCTGCAAATGCCTGCCCTTTTTGAAACAAGATGAGATAACATAATAAGGAATAGTGGTGGAAAACAATGCTCTTCTTCTCCTTCCACGCCACCAACTGCCCTCGTATTCTCCTCTCAATTTCTGAAGTAAAATCAAACTCCACATTGTCATCTGAGTTTTGAATTCTCATAGCCATGTACATAAAACTCATTGGCATCCTAGGGTTGACTTCCTCCCCCAGAATCTGACACAAGGCAAAGTAGGTTTTTTGGAAATACCCAAGGAAATCATCGATGGGAAATGGCTCGCTCCCTGTAACCATAAACCATTGGTTCTTCAAACCCCTTCTCCTATGATATGGGAGCTCGTCTTTCCTGTACGTCCTCGAAAACTTGTCATACTCCATTTTAAATTGTTCCAAAATGGACATGCAAATCAATGATGTTCCATTTTAAATCGAGATACCTGCAATTCCAAAACGGACATGCAAATCTGTCAGACTAACAGCGACGTCTATAAATTATTTGAATTTTTATCAACCTATGCGTTAATTTTTTAGTGCTTTCTAATAACTAAATTCATCTACCACATGTTCCATGTTATTCTAGAATCTAAGTTCTTGTATTATGCACCATAGTCTGTGGACGTTTTTGTACACTTACACATATCCATATCATGCCATCCTACGAAGACCTTGGATTCATATGACACACATAGCTAATAGAAAGTTTCATTCCGATATTGACTAACAAGGCGCGTTATGTGCTTTCGCGCATGACCGCTCCAAAATGGTAGTACGCAATGACTAACACGCCTGTTAGTCGCACGTTTTACACCGTCAATTTTGCAATCAATGGGAAATGATTGACTAACACAACACTAACATGTTGTACGATAGGTGCTCCAAAGCGGACCTTTCGTACAACGTGTTAGCGACAAGTTAGTCAATCACAACCGTTAATTGTAAAATCAACGGTGTAAAACACTCTACTAACACGCGTGTTAGTAAATCCGTACTATCATTTTAGAGTCGGAATAGACGCGTCCACTTTTACTCTGCTCCCCACCGTGCGGGCTAGGGCCGAAGCCTTTAATATGCAGAGTTAATATTGCATGTTAAAGCTGCAAAGAAGTCGATTTTTTTAATGTATTTGATTAAGTATATTAAATTCTGTATTTATTTTATTTTTAATAAATCTATTTATGTAAATACATTTTGATTGAGATAGTGTGTATTAGTTTATAAGTTTTATTTTCTGGCTCCAAAACAGACCTTTCGTATAGTGTGTTAGCGACAGGTTAATCAATCGCATCCGTTAATTGCAAAGTCGATGGTGTAAAACACGCGACTAACACGCGTGTTAGTCAATCCGTACTCTCATTTTGGAGCCAGAATAGACGTGTTCGCATCTTTGAAAGCATAATGAGAAAAGGTGCCCTTATGGATGGAAGAAGTTCCTGTTTAATTATTAATCTTTTGTATCCTAAAGAGGAAGTAAAAATTACAAATAATGGAAAGTTACACTATCGGGCTAAGTAACCCCGATAAAAACACTTAGGCAACAAATACTAGGTTTTGATCGGCGTATCATATACCTATAAGCATGCATGGAAATCGAAGGTCAGACCTATCGACATCAGTCTCGCCGATTATAGTATGGAGTCAACGACAGTTATATCAGAGAAGCATATACCGATAAGGCTCATCGGTATAGTGAACATAAGCGACAAAAGCAAAAAATTGTCTTGTTGATAACCAATTATGCTATCAGTAAGACTTATACCGAAAAACAAAATAGTGAAAATGTCCTTCGGTGAAGGTTGTAGCGAAAAGAAATTCATCGGGGAAATAATGTTAGTCGCTTGTTTTGCACCATCGGACCTTTCGTACAACACGATAACAATGTGTTAGTCAATCGTAGTCATTTATTGCAAAATCAACGATAAATCCATTCTGCTATTTTGGAGCCAGAACATCCCTAACACGCGTGTTATTAAATCCATTATGTCATTTTGGAGCTAGAACAAACGCGTCCATTTTGTAGCCAGAATAGCTTTGTGATGCAGAGGGAACAAAGACTTCTTCCCTATCTGCATATTCAAATATAAATATCCATTTAAACTCATTCTTTAGAGGCAAAATAACAACTTCTTTCAATCATCTCTTCATTAATATCAACTTAATGCAATAACCCATATTCATGGTTCACACTTCAATCTTTAAAGTTCCCAGTCATAGACCTGTATTCTGTCATTCATAACTTTTGACCCAGATATTATTTCAAAGATCCCTTTGGTGAAAATGTAGATAACTATACTTCTTAAAACATATCCAAAACTTAGGAGAATCCAATTGTTAGATTAAAAGTTATGGCCTCCGTACCGAGACCCAATACTGTTGTTCCCAAACAAAGCATGTGCATACCCAGTCCGCCTAGGGCATCAAATATCTTTCACAAAACATAACAAAATGACACCAAACCAATTTCATATGAAATATTTATGAATATAGATTCAGAATATGTAATCCATTAAATTTTCCAATTCTTAAATCATGAGATAATGTCAAACCATTGCCTGCAACTCCATTGAAGACCTTTTAAAACCAGTTTTCACCAAAATATTCATAACTTCCACAAATCTAAATAAAAATGACTCAGACCAAATGGAAATGAAATATAATTCACATATATATCCAATGAATCTATTTAGAGGTCATAATAATTTCATATGAATCCGTACCATATTCTGCAACATGACTGTTCTCAGGAAACCTCAAATCTGCAAACAACAACTTTCACCAAAACTTCCATAATTTCTTCATTTAGAAACATAATCACTCCAAACCAAATGTAAAAGAAAGTTATTTCACATATCTAACCATTCATTATACATTTACAAAGGTTTCCAGGTCATACATGGTCGTGCAAGACCTGGAACCAACATAAAAACTGGAAAGCCAATCAAAATAGCAATATTAGAATACACCAAAATGTATCAAAATGTTCTCCTTTCTTTCCTTTCTTTCCTTTATGATTTGGAACGACCATAAAATGAATTTTTATAGACTCTTGGTCAGTTTTGACCTTACAACTACCTCTCATAACCAACTTTTAACCCCTTTCCAACTTTTGTTGCATTTTTGCAACTTTGCTTGACAACATTTTATTGTCAAGTTGACAACTTTTACACTTTTGAATAAATGACTTCATGGCTTTACAAAACACATCACATGACTCTTAAAATGACAACTAAATGACAATTTTACAATTTTGTTTGCCCTTAGGCATTACATTTGATTTTATTACATTGAATATCATATCCAAACATATGGATTAAAATATCTCTCAGGATCTCCTCCAATGTCTTGATGTCTAGGTGCTTCTGCACCACTTTGCCCAGATGGGACCGACCAAAAACCTAACACCACTTCTAACCCTAACATGACTAACCCTAACCCACCTTCGGTCGTGGCTATTATGGCTCCAAAATGGACCTTTCGTACAACGTGATAGCAACGTGTTAGTCAATCGCAGCTGTTTATTGTAAAATCAACGGTGTAAAATGCGTGACTAACATGCATGTTAGTCAATCCGTACTGTATTTTTGGAGCCAGAATAGACGCGTCTCCCACCTTCTAACCCTAACACTGCTAAACCTAACACGACTAACCCTAACCCGCCTTCTAACCCTACCACCGCTAACCCTAACCCGCCTTCTAACCTAATGTTGCTAACCCTGACGCGACTTGTAACCCTAACGCGACTAACCTAACACGTATTCTAACCGTGGGGCGACTTCTAACCCAATCCCACCCGTCCAATCCAAAATCTACAGTCACAAAGATATTGGACAAAAATGGCGTGTTATGCGCCTTCGTAGATTCGCAGACGGCCTGACTTAGCCGCAGACACACAACCTACAGTTAAAAAGGCCGACCCACTACCGGACTACCATGGATTGTTAGTCAGGAGTCACGATGTGAGGCTTTTTGGAGCCATCAAACACGCATCTAGCGCGGTATCTAACCCTAACGCGATAGTTAGACAAGCAAATTTTCTCCCTATTCTGCCTCCAAAACAAGCAAATTTTCGTACTACATATAAAGCAAAACAAGAAATGAAAACAAACAATGCAAACCCAGAATAGACGCATCCATCATTTAAAATAAAATCCAAACACAAACAGGAAAAAGACTTGTAGAGGCCGATTTCCACATACCTCATGCCCTTAAAAAATGCAGCCTGCTTCAACAATCAGATGCCCTTCAACAACATAACTTACTTCTACAACAAGAGCCCTTCAATAATGAGTCAGAGCATGCTTCTTCAACAATAGCACTTCAACAATGTCTCGTAGCCTGCCCTTCAACAATAATGTTTTAATCGTGCATTAGTCTTCTTTTTTCCACGTTAGGCACAAAATGGCGCCACGTTTTCTAATGAAGGTACTTTTTTTGAAAGTAGTGTCCTCTTTTTCCCGCTAGTATGCCGTTTGAATGCTGTTTTTTTTATTTGATGGTTTTTTTTGAAGCCCGCGCCCTCTTTTTCCCGTCGGTATACCATTCGAATGCGGTTTCTACAGTCACTGACGGTTGTTTCTTTTTCCTGGCTTTTAATGTGCGTGTTATGCACAACACACCACCGCTAACCAGTAAGGAAGCCGCGACCATCCTTCGATATGTCCACGTAGTTTCGCGTGGGCCCTGACGATTAAAACCGATGAGTCCACGACAACTCCACGTCACATATTGTGGGTGCGGTCGTTGCGCTAAATTGGCATAGTATGCATGTCTCAGACATGTATGTCGATGCATGTCGTTGGTACGACAGGTCACTTTTGGAGCCAGAATAGACACATCCCTCTACTTTATCTATTCAAAGGCTCTTATTATATGTTGGAGATTTTCAATCTTACTTCTCACTAAATTATGCCTCCTCGGTTCCTCTTCTCTACAGTAACCACAAAGACTTCAGGGCACTTTCTTTTTATGTATTTATAATCTGAAATCAAAATCTTTTTGTCTTCCTTGCGCCTTATCTTCTTCTCAACTTGCCATGCCTCATGCTCTACAATTGCATACTTTTAAATTTCAAAAGCCCTCCATATTCCTGTGCATGTATTAGCTGGGAAATGATGGTTAAAACTCACTATCGCCTCCTATCATTCCCTCCATTTCCAACAAAAGTGACTTTGGCTAAGCCAAAACCAAAATTTTAATTAATTTGCAAAATAAAATTTAAAATTATTTCGAGATTGTTCTCTTGGGGATGTTCCTTTATTATGGTTTTATTTACTCTATCTGATTTATTTTATTAATTTTAACAATGGTATTCTTGTCAAAAAATACAGTAGACTAGCAGTGGTATAAGGAGATATCTGTACTCACTATTTCTCCACTATTTCTAAAAATCAGAGTTTATTCCTGTAATTACCGTTATCTTCCTACCTTTTCTCTTTAATTAATTTGTTCTGAATAATGTCTCATTTGCTTTTTCTTAAAAATATTTTACCCTAGATGCTATGAAACAACTGCAAGTATAAATACATCAAGTGATATATTTCACAATCAAGTCATATTCATTTATAAGTTTAAATTGATCTTCCACGTGACACCTAGAATATTCAAATTCTTTTGTTTTTTGAAACCATTTACTCAATATGTCTAATTTTGAACCAAATTCCCCAAAAAATCAATTATCAATGACTTATTTTGAAACAAGATTTATCAATTTCTTTCTTTATCTCAATCTCACTCCTTTTGATTTCTTTATATCATATTTCTCTACCTCTATCTCTCATTCTCTCTCAATCTCTCCCCTTATCCCTTTCTATCTCTCTCTATATATTTATATTACTCCTCTCTCTCTTTCTCTCTTCATCTCCTACTCTATATTTCGATCTCTATTTCTCCCCCCCCCCCCCCTCTCTCTCTCTCTCTCTACATTGCCCTCTATCTATATCTCATCCTCTCCCACTCCCTATCCCTCTCTATATATTAAGCTATATCTCCCTCTCTCCCCCTTTTCTTCTCTCTCTCTCTCTCTCTCTCTCTCTCTCTCTCTCTCTCTCTCTCTCTCTCTCTCTCTCTCTCTGCCTCTCTCCCCCCTCTTCCCTCTATCACTTTACCTATCTCTCCCCCACTCTCTCCCCCCTCTACATATCTCTCTCCCTTCCTCTCTCTATCTCCCCCTCTCTCCCAACCTCGCTCCCTCATTATTTCTTTATTTATATCTCTATCTTTACCACCTCTCCCTTACTCTTCTCACATATCTCTATATTTCCCTCTCTTTATCTCCCCAATTATATCTCTATCTCTACTTCTCTTTTTTTTTGCCTCCTGTCTCTCTCCCTCTCCTCCTCTCTCTATAACTCGTTATATCTCTCTTTGTATACCAGTTATTATATCTACCTCTCTATCTACTTTTTCTCTTCATCTCTCACTCTATCTTCCTATCTCAACCTCTATCTCTAGACATGTCTCCCTTTCTCTATCCATAAATTTCTTTCGCACTCTCCCTCTCCCTCTTCCTAATATCTCTTTACTTCTCTATCTAGATACCTCTCCATATTTATTCTTCCATCGTTACCTCTATATCTATCTTTATCTTTCCATTTCTCCCTCTCCACATATTTATCTCTTCCATCTCTACCTAGCCCTCTCTCTTATCTCACTTTATCTTTTCCTATACTAATATTCATATCCCTCCTCATTTGATTCAAAGATTTTGTTTAAGTCATTGTTGGATCCCTATAAATGGATGTATCATTGATTTGAAGCTATAACATCTCCATTAAGACCTTTGTTGGATACAATGTTATTTACATACCAAAAAAAACAATTTTTTTTTCTAATCGACCTTTTACATTTTTTCAGTATACCCATTACCCACCAAAATGCGACTGCTAGTGAATAAATGAGATGAACTTAAGAGCTATACAATTAAATCCTCATAAAATAGTTTTAACAAATAAATCATCACCGATTCCCTAATACCCAGAAAAATATAAAAAAGAAGTGAAGATTGTACACTTTACGATCCGGTAAAAGCACAGAAAATTCAGTACTTCAAACACGATCTCCCCGCACAAAGAAATGACGTGTCGTCACATTTTTCATCTGACGTGGCTAGCTGGTGCCTAAATGTAATATTTCGTGCGTCAGGTAAAGCCATGCTTGGTACCCCCGACACCTTTCTCTCGCGTGCTTTCCAGGTTTTCTCTTCCCTGCCCGCAAATGCGTGCTTGAAAAATCATTTCGCAGGAGAATTCATTTACAGCGAAGAAATTGATTTTTGCAAGAATGGCGCCAAAGAAACAGCAAAAGGGTCAAAAGAAGGAAGGGAAAAGCGGAGGATCAAAATCGGCTCCGAAAGTTCAAATAACAGCTCAAAATGAAGACAAGTTACGCAGGTTGCTGCTAAACAACAGAGCGTCTCTTCCCGCAGTCGGCGGAGGCAGCGGTAGCGGTGGAATGTTGGAAGCGCAGAGGGCTAAAAGGCTTCGTAACATTTATGACAAGCTCGCTTGTGAGGGTTTCACTTCTCTCCAAATCGAGCCAGCCCTGTCCGCGCTTTCTGTACGCCTTTGTTCCATTTTCTATGCTCTCTTCGTTTCTTCACCACTTCCATCGCATTTTGATGCAACTGTAATTGTTATGGTTTAGTTATGCTTCACTTTGACTTTGCCACTTTTAAGCCACGACAATGCCAGAAATCCTCAGTCAAATTTAAAGAAGCAAGAAAATCTGAGTTGCATGAGAGTTCTTCAAGTTATCATTCCATTCTAAATTGCCGAAGGAAGAAATGAGAATGTTGATGTCTGAAATAATCAAATAATCTTAGATGTCTACAGACGACCAGAACATTAAAACTACTGAACAAAGAACTGTATCATATAAATGCCCACGGATGATGAAAATAGGTCCTTGGACTTAAAATGTAGTTAGGATAAATAACAAGAAAACAAGTGCCAAGACACTCCAAACTTATTGAAATGGTACGTAGTCAATATAGATGAAAACGAATCTACTGCTTTTTTTCACTTTTCATTTTAATGTTGCTATTTGTCTGATGCTACACCAACTGAGAATATCATAGCAGGGCTCTCAATTCTCCATGGTCGAATCCCTATTCAATTTTCTACTGTAATATGGGGAGTATAGATGGTAACCGTCCCTCCATTTCACTCTCTTCTGGAGTTATATCCAAAATGGTACGCACACGATTGAGTCCATGAATCATCTCTATCTATAATCTGATTTCCTGACCTTTCGCCTTTGGAAAACCCCCTCTCAATGCTTGGCATGCATTTTACAGATACGTTTGACCCTACCGAGAGACCTTTCAACTATCTAGTTCAGTTGAGTCATTTTTAGCGGAGGCCTACTGTAGGCTATTTGCAAGGCATCTGCCACTGATCAAAGTACAAAGAAAATAGGAGGAGGGGATTCACTGTGACAAAGGCATACTAAGGAAAGGCAAATGATAACTTAAGCATTTGCTACTCAAAGGGTAGGTCGAATGCAAGAGGGTTGCTCCTGCAGAAAGGAAAAAAACATAGAAAAAGGGGAATCAAAGTGGCAACTCCCTTTCATCCCCTATACCAAAAGATAAAAGAAGTTTGCGAATAATGCCAATGACGCTTCTGCAGGACTTTGGAGTTTTGCATTTAGTTGCTTCAAGAAAGGAGCCATTGATACATCTATAACTGTGGAAGAATGTAGGAACACCTAGAACCAGTGTTTCTCTGAATTTTTTGGGAAGGGGGGACACAAGGACAGGTTTTGGTGAGGGCAATGTTTTTCCCTAAAAATTTGGGGATGACTATTAAAATAATATTTGAAAAATCAATTTATTAAAGAATCCATTTTTTGCAATCCATTTATGTAAACAATTTAACTGTCAATTGATCCAAAATACTATAGTATTTAATTCTATCAAGTTTATAAACAAAGTGCAATGGGCCAATGAATATTTCAATTCATTTTTGATACAAATGGTACAACATGTCATCACTGAATTTGTAGACTCATTAGTTCCTGCAACCAGACATCGACCAACCTTGACAGCTTGATTGTCATTAATTTGCACTGGCTACTTTGGTTCTACATCAGATTATGCTGCTGGACTCAGCTTGTATTCAATTGTTTTGCAATCCATGAGATGCGAGGCACTTTATACATCCTCAAGCTTCTTTGCTCTAATGGAGGTAAGTTTGTTTCTCTTGATAGAGTGGATGAAGCTGAATGTTGACCAAATCCTCTCAATAACAGAGGAAGTGGAAATTTGTGATAAAAGGCAAAGGGTTAGTGCATTTATTAGTAATGGAGGCCTATAAAACCACCACCAACTCATTGGGTTCTCCTGCACCAAAGTTTGCCTGTCAGTTGTTGCCAAACTGAAGTAGCCCCTGAGTGGCTTACTCATATTGAATCGATTGGGCCTTCTTTGTACTATACATCTTCTTAATGTCTTTGTGAAGCCTTGCTTCTCTCTCACATCATCTACAAGGTGAACTCTAGTAGGCCTCATCATATATAACCTTGGCTTGAATGCATAAGTGGCCATGTGCAAAGCAGTGTTGAATTTCTCCCACCTCTGCTAAATGTACTAATTGTAGAACTATAAGGTGGGGACTCTCTGTCATACAATCAGTTTGATTTGGCCAAATAAGCTATTGATTCCGCCTCTTCATCTCCGATCCTAGGACTAAGAAGATCTGCCCCTTCTAAATGATGAGCTCATTTATAGCCGTGTATCTATCATTCTGTACCTCCCATCAATAATACTAGTGGCCCACGTGTCCTTAGCATACTCAGCAAAAATCAACACTCGCCAATCATTTGCAATCTCCCCAATAGAGCATAAATGGGGTTGTCTCAATAGGGCATCAACAACAATGTTCTTCTTGCCTTTAGTATAAGCAATGTCAAAATTGTAAGCTTGTAGCTTACTCACCCACTTCTACTGACAGTCATTGAGGTCTCGCTAACTAAGGAAATGTTTCAGGCTATTATGATCCGTCTTAACTACAATTTGCTCCCCACCAAGTACTGCTTGAATTCAGCCAATGCATGCATAATGGCTAACATCTCCTTGTTGCATATGCTGTAGCTCCGCTCAGGCCCCCTCAATTTTTGACTCTCAAATGCTATAGGGTGTTTGTCCTTGGATGTACACTTTAGGGTTTCTATTAGAACTTTATTTATAATGTAATTTGCTTTATATTTAATATAATCTCCTCCAAGGCATGATCAAACCTCTTTTTGAACTTTTCAGCCTTCTTTAAAAAAAAATTCTAAACCTTAAAACAAATTTACCCAAATTTATGCTCTATCCACAGCAGAAAATGAAACATTGGCCATAAAATGATACTAAAAAGCATGCAGTAACACTGAAAAATTGCAAGTGTATATTCACCCAAATTAATCGCACTCTAACACACTCTAGAAACTGCATGATTTGTGATTGCTTCCTGTGCCCTAGCAAGTGGTTTCCTGCGAATTGGCGATTGATACCAGCGAACATAAATGGTTTGCATGCTTTTGGCTGTGTTATAGTGACCTGTAACCCTCTTCATAGATCAGACATAGGTATGATTTCCTGACTTATGAAAACTATCTTGTGTGATGAAAAGAAATGATGCAATTTCTTGTGATCTGGGATTCATAGCTAAGAATAGTTGCAGTTCCTTGAAATTCTGCTCCTCTCTTTCATGTGACAGGCTCAGACTCCTGGCTTTCTAGCTTGATACCATATTGAGAAAATGATAGAGCTAATAACATAATAGAATATGATTAGATTCTAGAGCAAGTGTTACAAGAATGTGCATCTCCTTATATAGAGTTTGGGAGATGTAACCAAAAATATAAAAATGGGACACTTGTCCAAGATTCTAAATGCTAATGATAACAACACTTAGAAATCACTAAGTCACTATGATGACTTAAGCCTTATATTTTTTACATAGCATTCATTTGATTCTCCACATTCCATCCCAATCCAGATTGGTCACTATTTTGGTAGCACTTAGTTGTTGGAATTGCTGGTGAAGAAAGTTATTGCCCTTTTTCAGCTTGTCAGCTCCAAGAATCTTCTTGACAGTCTAACCCTGTTTTGAGCCTATTGATAGCAATAAAGAAGGATAGCTAGCTCTTTGCCAAGTATATTCAAACTGTTGATGATACTTCTCTGATTCTCTTTTATGCCCTGCAAGTTTTGCATCAGAAAAGTCACACTTTCTTGATTGAAAGTCCATTGTTTGTTTTGCTATTTCACAATTTTTATTATGCCATTCAAATTGTTATTTTGATTTATACTGGCCAGTGCTAAATAATAATTGTCTCAGGCTAAAATGGATTTTTGGCATGGTTCTTCTCCCATGTAATGTCAGTTTTCCCTTTGTTGGGAGGTCTTTGAGTCCTCAATCAAAATGTGAGGAGCAGGTTTCATGGGTTTGGGATAAAAAACAGTGGAAAAGTTATCCATTCTGAGAATAGTATTCCAAGCTTGATGACATTTCAGGAATGTGCAATTGTTGTGAATAATATTCTTTATAACCTCTTTTTTGCGAAGTTCCATAAATGACCTAGTAAATTCTGTCCATTCTGGATTTAGGCATTTTGGAAGTTTGTAGGTTCTATATTTTCCTTTGAGCTTTCTATCTTTTCAATTCTTCTAAATCTATTTCATCCGTGCCTTGTCCTCTATCAGTTTTGTCTTTTCCAGAACTTAAGCTGCTTGGTGAAACTCATTGATTCCAAGTTTGTCAAGCATTCTGCAGTTCTGCTAGTTCAGAGATCTTCCCATTTGTGATTTTATGCCTTTTTACAAGTCCTCTTCACTTGGGGTATCAGAACACACTTACACTTGCAAATAATAATATCAAGAACATTGAATGTATTTAACTTTTAGTATGCTTTGGTTTTGTTTATGGCATATCATAGGAAACAAATATTCGATTCCCTTCATTCTTCCCTGTGATTCAATATATATAAGTTCGTTGGTTGGGAATGACTTATTATCCTGTAGGGGCAGGAGGAACCTATCTTGGAAGCAGGTTTAGACTGGTTATGCGTCCTTAGTACTGGAAATGAAACAAAAATTTAGCTTGCTCTACCCTTCTTTGTGATTTTAGATATTGCAGCTAAATGTGTGGGCAATGTTTTATCCTGCAGGAGCTGGAGGAAGCTACATTGGAAGCAGCTTTAGATTGGCTATGTTTCAATATTCCTGGACATGAGCTCCCTCAAAAGTTTTCAAGTGGGGTTTCTGTTGGAGAACATGAAGGTACAGAAGTTTCACATCTTATAGATCTGATTTTCCTTAAGTGTTTTCTTGAGCCTGACAATGCAATATTGGGAATGTTTTCTGTAACTGGTGCAGAAAAATCCGTTAATGTGATTTCAACTGCTCGTGTGGATTGGACACCTTTTCAAGTGCCATATGAAGATAACAGAAAACCTGCTTCTGTAATTGCTTTCAAATCAAACATAAATATAGAGGAGGAGCCACGGAAACTACTACAAGCTGAGGGAGCAGATTGGATTCGGCGTTACATGAGTCAACAGGCAGAGGTTTTTTTAAGTTTTCAAAAGTTTTTGAAGTTTTCTAAAAAAGAAGAATATTTCACACCTATAACATTAAAATTGTTTAGCTTAGGAGTATTTTTTCAATCTATGCTTATTTGTATATACTAGAGATATTGCTTAGAAGGTTGTCCCTTTAACAAATTCCAGCTAGTGGTAATCAAGCAAGATAACAGTTGTGCGTAATATGTTTATAATGATGATGCTTGTAGAGCTAAATAATCCTTTATATTTATCCTGGCTGATCTCTTCAAATTAATTTGAGAAAGCAAACTGTGTATTATTTCTAACCTTTAGGTTGTAACTTTTAAGTACTTACCATCTCTGAATGACGTGCAAAATATATAGTATGTATCAGATTGTCAGCTGCAGTCAATCTTTGGCTTTGAAGATCCCTTGGCATAAAGTGCCATGTAGTTTTCTTTTTATAAATAATCTGAGAATGGGTAGTGTCTTGGTATAATGCTAGCTTTCTCAAAGAGGGTTTGACTATCTATTCCTTCGTATATCAAGCATAAACAACCTTCTCTACCTGTAATGGTACTTACTCTGTTATTTAAAAACATAGACTTTTTATTGGTTAAATTATGAAGCTCTCTACTTTTCTCTAACTGGTTTATTTGAAATCAGATCTGAAAAACAACTTTCTGGCAAAATCTTGTAAGTTTTAAGTTAAGTCCAAGGGAAGAACAGTTTCCGTTCATCACGTGGTTTGATTTGTAACCCACAGTTTTTTTGAGACATATATCAAGATATTTTCTATTGTATGGACATGTTTTATTATTAGCATTACTTGCTAAGCATATTTGATGTTTATTACCAATATCAAGTTTTTTCTTTGTTGAGATTTAGAACTTGCATATAAATGCCACTCAGATTTTGGGGCCGAGATCATGGCTTTACATTTTTGGAACACATCAAAATTTGAAATTTAATATATAACTCAAATTTTTGATGACTGATATGAATAAACTGATTTGTATTTTGTTCTTTGAAAATTCTCTTTGTAGGGTGATCTTCCATTTATATGCCATGACCAAAGGGGGATCTGTCCTAAGTATGCTGCATTAGAGTTCGATGAAGTACGAGCAAATTTTAAAACTTTTTCCCCAGGAGTTGAACATTTGGCTTAACCATGAAAGCGCCAATGATTTACCACTTAAGCTTATCCCATTTGACAAAAATGGTTTGTATTAGTGGAGTGTGTGAGACTAAGTATCTGTACAAGGTCTGATACCTAACAGAACCAGTGTATAACTTTCTTTTTTGATTGGTAAAAGTTTCATAATTTTATTGATAAATCAGGATTTAATTCTGGCCCGAACCAGGTGGGGCTACAGCAGGGGAGCCCCATACCCAGACCCACATGGCACCAAAAAACCAAACCCTTTAACTGGCCAAACTGGTTTCGGGTCCACCCTTATAATGAGATCAGAGGAGCATATTGAAAGAAACATCCTCCTTAGCTCTCTTTTCACGCTTCCTTTTCACCTCAGTCCAACCTTCCTCCTGACTCCCAGATTCTTGCGTCTCCATCTTGGTTTCATCCTCAGGAGCCCACCTTAAATCCGACCTCCCAGTCCTAGCTTTGTCTGCATTTTTCATCTGTGTAACACAAGATCCTGCCATTAGGCTAACCTCTGTCCTCGCACCTTGAATGTTTTCCTTACCGGTGTTACCATCATTCATACCAGTCTCAACACTGGAAACAGCCAGAGCCCTAGAGCCACCAACAGACCTAGCAGGAGCATCCTTAGGTCTGTGGGTGGCATCTTTCTCCCGAGAGGAACAAGAGGGGATATCTAGGTCGCCATTTCCACCACATAGTGGGAAATAGAGGCATTTTTCCACCACGAACCCTGCTTAGATGAAATTTTCTAATCATAGCTGGCAGCAATATGACCCGTCTGAAAACAATGGTGGCATCGAAAAGGGATGCCCTCATAATCTACTGGTTGTAGCCACTCTCTATCTCCAAACTTCAAACATACTTCAGCAGGAAAGTCTTTGTTTTACATCCATTTCAACCAAAACAAGGGCAAATGTTGTATGCTGAAAACCTAGGGAAATCTCATCCACTCCCAAAAATCTGCCCAAAGAATCCCCAATAGCTTCAAAGTAGGACTCAAACCAAAACTGTAAAGGGAGGTATGGAAATCTTACCCACATCGGGACTTTGTCGAAAGATTTTGTGGTCGGATTAAAAGCCGGATACCACGGTTTCAGAAGCACCGTATATTTGTCCTCCTAGCTCCATTGGTACTCATAGAGGACCTTCTTCCAGTCAGAATCATTGTCGAAGACAACCACAAAATGGTCTCGCGCCCCCAAGAAGATCTGGACATCCCCATCAAGGACGGGTTTCCAAAACGTGGAGATCAATTTGTGAAGTTCACATAGGGTCGGCGAGAAACCCTTGAATCTCCCAATCAGTCCCAACTCTGAAAAATATCTTTCATTTTCTTTAACTTTCTCCATTAAATCCGCCCCTTACAGCACAGTCCGTTTTGCCGCAACGGGGGAACCCTGAAACTGGCTCATCGGTTTACCATTGTCTCTGTCTCCTACCAAGACCCCTCTACCAGCTGTTCCACCCAACGCAGAATTGTTCTCCCTACCCCCCACGGCCTGAGAAAAACTCCTGTGAACCCCGTTTCTTGCTTTATTAAGAAAACCTGTCACAGAACTACTGTGACGACCTCCATGGCACACAATCCCCTTGGCATTTCGAGGATGCCAAGCTCTGCCCTCCACAACACTGGGATTACCGAGTGCATCCCCACCATGACGCCCAAATACAGGAAAGTCCCGAGCCGAAACCCTAGCATCAGGAAAACGAGGCAGCGCCCTTTCCACCACTTATATAAATAATGAACCAGTGTATAACTTTACAAATAAGTGCACAGATTATTATGCTGATCAAAACCAGTAATGCAGTTTTAGCTTGTTATTCTGGCAGAGAAGAGATATACTATAAAGATTCAGAAATATTAACATTACTGATGGTAATTATTAGTGGCAGTTATTCGTCTTAAATAGAAAAGGTTTTCAAAAGGCATGTTGACGTTGTGTTACGAGAGAATATACCATCACTTATTTTCTGATCATTTTCTTTGTTCCAAGGAATGTGAATCAATACTCTTAGAAGGGAAAACGTCTTTAAGTGAATTGTCTCTTAATAGGAATTATAACATGCAAGAAATGAGCTGTACAAATTTGAAAAGAGAAGGGTAGTTGAGAGGAGATGTAATCTGCAATGGAGGATATCTAAACAAGAAAAGTATTTAGTTGAAATGCTGGCTCTGTCTTGAGACATACTTCAACTGTTCAACAGAAATTTTTGAATTTTCCTCTAGGCATTAAAATGGTTTGTTTGGACTTATGTTTTGATCTTCTCTTTGTCCATACTCGTCATGCAGGAGGAATGTGAAACTGGGATCAGTGATGAGGAGGCTAGCAATGATTCAGATTGGGAGGTAGCAATAAAACATACAGGATTTGTTATGTGAAGAATGATCTAGCTTGTGAAATTTCCTATGTTTGATTATAACATTGATATATGGATGGTTTGTTTCCTGTAGATGTGGGCTAATTCAAGTGAAAGAATAAGGCGCAAACAGAGTCGATCTGTATGAATCCACTCCACCAAATCCTGTGTTTCTTTGTATATAACATATCTTTTGGTTTTCTTATTCGCATAAGTGAAGCATATGATTAAAATTCAGAAGGAGTGCTAGACTTCCAGTCAAGTAAGATGTTACAGATGTAGCATTGGTATTCATGCATATAAGTTCCCTTGTGAAGAGGAATTTTGATTTCTTAGGAGTCATAGACTTTGGAATCTAGCTTCTAGGTTATTCAGAATTCAAAATTTTGAAAGTTTTGAGAAAAAATTATTGTTTGAAAAGATAAAAAATATACTCTTACAGTCTTTAGAGGAAATTTTGTTCCTGCTTTCTCTGGTATAAAGATGTTTTGAATGTTTTTTGTTAACATATTCTGAAATGGAAATTGCTGTACTGTAATGTTTTAAACAGAAAGTGAATGTTAATAAAGCTAAAAGGTTATATCATATATTTTAGTTTAACTTGTTGACAAGAACTGAATATTTCACTTTTTTCAGATATTACTTTGTAGATTGCTTGGATATGCATGCTTTTGACTGGATTGTATTGTATAGGTTATTGATCCAGCCACACGTGCTGTATCTGCTGCTGCAGAATTTCAGGCTGCTAGACAAGCAGCTATGGAAGCTAAGGAAAAAGGGGATAAGCAGAAAAAGGAGAAAGCAAGCCGTCTGATACGTGAACTTAAACAAGAGATGATTTCTTTAGGTTAATTTTGAGTTCAGAGTCTTTTTTCAAACGATGATTACAAGTCAATGTCTATGAAGCTTTATAGAATGTTAGTGATTATTTTATCTACTGTATACAGGACTATCTGAAGACATATTGAACGCAACTGTTCCATCTGTGAGACCTACAGCAGTTGATAAAGAAGAAAAACTGGATTCGCACTTTTCAATGAGAGAAAAATTCTCTCTTGATGAAAGAGATAAAGAGATGGCTACAATTTTCTCCCAGGGTGTTTCTTCAGATCATGAAGCAGAAACCAGATATAAAAGTGCATTTGATTGCAGTGCCCCTGATGGAGCTGCAATCATCCAGGAAAGTGACCTTGTCGATAGAGAGGGTACAATTCTTTCTCCTAGCAAACTGGATTCAGCTTCAGAAAGGATCACTAGTGGAGGAGGAGAAGAAGAGCAAGAGGCAATAGAGATGCTAGGTTTATTTAATGAAGATGCTTCCTCAGATGAAAAAGTGCCACAAGCTATTCTGGAGATTCAGAAAAAGGAAAAAGCTATTGCATGGACACATGGAAAAGCTTCAGAGAAAAATCAAGACAGGTGGAGAAAAAATGGGAAATCTGTTAATGAGGTAATAGGCACTAGTTAGATGCAAAAGAATTCACTTATTTCTGGGAAGAATAAACCAACAAATCAATTTCCTATACAAATGATCTTTTATTGTTTCCTTTTCCAAGTAGCTTTACTAATTAATTGGTCAAAGCTTCATATCCAGCAACAGCAGAATCCCATGGAACTTTTGCCTTTTAAAAGAATCAAGCTTGTCTTTTTGGGTATTGGCAATGACATAGAATACAAATATTATTCTTGAAGGCGTTTTGTTTGTCAGGATGCTTCTTTTGTTTTAAACAAACTTATCTGATTTGTTAAGCATCCCTGCCCTTAAGTACTGTCTGCTTTTCCCAGTGACTTAATATCAGATAATATTCTCTACATCAAGTTTTTATTTTGATTAACGATTTCTTTATTCCATGCTCTGTTTCCATTGGAGTTGATTAATTAGCCGAACAATGTTCAGCTTATCAAGTGATTTTAATTCAAGAGTATGAATTGCCAAAATGGTTTAAGTACATGGAATATACCTTCAACATTTGGTTACAAGAGTAAATAATAAAATAACTGAAACTGGTTTTATCTTTTTCTTTAAATGAATATATAAGAACACCTCCTTATTTTTAAATATTTCTTAATAATGTAATATTTTTGGATACTGTAGGGGGATTTAACAAAGCAGCCTAAAGCTGTTCTGCAACAACAATGTCAGAAATGTGGTTGGGGAGCTCCAAAGTATGAAAAGATTTCAGGAAGGGGAAATGCTTATTCATACAGTTTGAACATCCTTCGTCCAACAACAGGGCGGGGAAAAAATAGGAAAGTTGGTGGACCAATAACTTTTCAGCTTTCAGATCAAGAAACTGTCTTTGAATCCGTCGATGTATGTATTTTAGTTAGAGTTGCACTTTCTCTGCAGATTTTAAGGATTTTTCTTTCAGTGTAATTTATGAATATGAGTGAGTTTTTCTAAACCAGAAAACTGATGCAAGACAGTTTCCAATACAATGGTAAAATGCTGTTTGTTGTTATATCACAACCTCATGCGTGAGTTCGGGTTTAGCTGTGGGAAACTTGTAAAACATTGCTTCTATTTTGTTGTGCAGTTTCTATTTCATGATTAGTTGCATACCATGTGTGGCTAAAGAGTTCGATTTCTAGGTGTTTTATGTGGTATCAACATTGTCAGGACAGAATTTTGTTTGCATATTCTCAGTTATGATGATGTTTTCTTGCCTTCCACATGGAGTTGTAAATTGATTTGGCAGGCTAAACAAAATCATGTCTTTGGAAATACATGCAAACTACAAATTAATCGAAGTTGTACATACAAAATGAAGTCGCTTATACAATAAGGTTGCACTTGTAAATACTAAAAATCATGGCATCGGTCAATTTTCTTCTAATATAACTTTCCAGAGTCTCCACCTTATTTGTAAAACAATCTATATTTCAAACAAAGTTGCATGGAAACATATATGCTATCAGAGATAGATATAGTGAATTTTCAAGACCTGATACAAATATAGCTAGATATGGCAGTTAAAAAAATACACATATTATTGAACATTGCACTATATATTTATATAATTTACAGTTGTTGAAAAGGACACAAAAATTATACACATACACATACACATACACATACACATCCCAAGTCCTGTAAATCCCTTAACTCTCACAACAGTGAAGGCTTTTGTGAGAGTGTTGAATTCCGAGTACAATCTTTTTATGCATAGGTAGGATTAGTCCTGTTAAAGTTTGGATCAGATTAGATATGTGAATAGTTTTTTTATTCGTCTTAATCAAATTGAGAGTCTACTGAATGAAGAAGATCGATATCTAAAAGGCTTGCACTCATGATTACTGTACTTGCCTATTAAACTCGAACTGCACCATGATATATACCTTACAGTATAGGCATGTCAATGGACAGACATGCCTCTACGTACGTGGAGACATGTCGATGAATAGACATGCCTCCACGTACGTGGAGACATGTCTCTTCATTGAGATGTCTCTATACCGAAGGTTATGCAAGACGACGATTCTCTAATCTTTTGTTATTCGGTTGACAATCAAACAGCGATTCCTCTTAATCGTTTGTTAGCAGTTAACTATTCTTCTAATCGTTAGTTATTACTGTTACATGCAAGTAACGATTTTCATAATCGTCTTTGAAGGGAGATCGACTAAATTCGATATACACGACGATAAATATATATCGAACTATTTAATGTGGAGAATCGATTTATATTGATCATTTCATTTGACCAATATAATCGATACTTATAGATACGGTGCTCATATTCTAATTCATATAAACAATGATAAATATAAATATTGTATATATAGATATTCATATATATAATAATAATAAGAACACTTATTATTATTACATATATTAATATGTATATATTCATATCAGCGATAATTTGCATTACTTATACATATGAGACTTCTCCGACCGAAGCTATAAAACATCAACACTCCCTCTTAGCTAGGGAGGAGGATTACAGGGCATTCATAGATGAACTACACATAGTGTAGTAGATATCATTATATGATATCAGGAGCAATGGTCTACAAGTATCAACACTTATGATACTTACCAGAACCCAACATATCCAATATGGTATGTGCACTAGCATCAAACATATGATGCCTACCATAGGGATGTATGAAAATCATGGCATACTCACAGATATTAGGCACTTAATATGCACCATGATGTATCTCAACAATTTTAGGATATCAACCTAATGATAAAAAAAATTGTTTTAAGAGATATGCACTATCATGACATGTTCATAGATATCAACCATATGATATCTATCATGATAGATTGTAGAGTTATTGTAAAGTCGTCACCTTTCAATAACTACTAGAAATACAAGTGATTATCATTCAGAAGTTGTCACTACTTAATGATGTACACAGGTGCCCATAATGACAAAAAGAGTTTATATTAAACATCTTTAGAATATATTAGTATAATAATAATGCTGAGACTCAAAACTCAGAATTTACATTTCAACGATACCAAGCTTGCCTCAGAAGTGTTCTACCTTTGTTTTGGTGAGAGGCTTGGTGAGAATGTCTCTTGTTTGATCTTCAGTACTAATATATCTCAACTGAATTACTTTTCTCTCCACCATGTCTCTAACATAGTGATAAGGTATTTCAATGTGTTTGGATCTGTCATGAAATACTGGGTTTACTGAAAGCTTTTTACAACTCTGGTTATCACAGTGGATGATAGTAGGATCTAAGGATTGTTCAAACAATCCTACAAGGAGTTTTCTCAACCATACTGCTTCTCATGCTCCCATAGATGCCGCAATGTATTCTGCTTTTGTGGAGCTCTGAGCAACTGAAGATTGCTTTCTACTAAACCAGGATATCATAGCTGATCCTAAACTGAAGCAACACCCTGATGTGCTTTTATGATCTACCACACTTCTAGCCCAATCTGAGTCTGTATATCTGTATAGGTTTAGATCTATATTTTTTATATTTTAAGCCATATCCAATTGTTCCACGAAGATATCTCAAGATGTGTTTTGCTGCAACTATATGTAACTGCTTTGGTTCACACATGAACTGACTGAGTGCATTCACAACATAACAAATATCTGGTCTAGTATTGACCAAGTACATCAATGATCCAATCATCTGCCTGTAGAGGATGGAATCTGCTGATTCAAAACTTTCAGTTGCCTCTCTTAACTTGTGTAAGTTTGTTTCCATGGGATTGGACATAGACTTACAATCCATCATTCCAAACCTTTTTAGAATGCCAATAGTGTATTTCCCTTGATTTAGAATGATCTCATTAGTTTGTTGCCATACTTCTAAACCGAGAAAATAGTGTAGAAGCCCTAAGTCCTTCATATTAAATTCAGCTGCAAGTTCTTGTTTACATTTGATGATGAGATGCTCTTCACCTGTTATTAACAAGTCATCAACATAAAGGATAAGAATTAACATATCTCCATTTATTACCTTGAAGTAAAGGTTTGGATCTGCATCGTTCTTTGAGAAGCCAAGTCCTGATAGATAGTGATCTATTTGTTGATTTTAGACTTTCAGATTTAAACTATACTCAGAAAACTTAAGTTAATTACTAAATCAATATATTTGCTGTTTAGTTTAATTACTTTCAGACTTAGACATAAACATAAATTGAGCAAAATGAACACGACACACAAATACCCTGGGAAAACCTCCTAGGAGGAAAAACCCAGCCAAAAGATCCTCAGATCTGACTATGAATTATATCCAATTGTAACAGTACATTACTTAGCTGGTAGCTTTGATGTGGCACACCAATTTGTCTAAGCCTTTCACACATCAATACACCTTTTGAATCTATTTTGCATGTAACAACAAGATGACCTTCAAATGAATAGATCTAGAAATTGTCTTTGGCTTCACATATGTCTTGCATTTCGCATCTTCTATTGAAGTTCACCCTTGTTTTAACAATCGCCTCAATGCACACTTCCTTCACTTCGCATTTAGAATTCTTTCTTTTTTATTTTCACACTTGCAGAATGATTATTGCATGTAATGTAATTGTATATTGAATGCATCAAATGGTGCTCAATATATATGAGGATAGACTCCAAGGTTGAGTCGGCTGAGAGGAGTATTGGCGCCATATTTTAAATAACCACACACGTTACAATGCATAGACCCCATTTAATTTGGTGCTACACGCTAAGTAAAGGCAACATGGGCCCGACCTCTTTAGTTGGGTTCTAATGTTGCCTATCAGCAATTAGAACCCAACACAAATGTGCTTTATTTTCGAATCTAAGTTACAATAAAAACAACACTCCCTCTTAACTTAGGGAGGAAATAATTACATAGTCAAAACATCATAATCTTCCATCTTGCACACAAGCAAAGAATGGATCCACCTTACATTGCCCACAGAGGGTGGAGAGGATCTTTTTTACCATCTTACATTGCCCGCAGAGGATGGTAAAAATTACTCTTCTCCCTGAGAAGATAACACTACCACCTTACATTGTCCGCAGAGGGTGGTTGATGCAACACAATGCATCACTGAGGTTGAGACTCCCTCTCAACCAAGGTTTCATTATCCACAATACCAAGTCTATCTCTGAAGTGCACAAACTTCACTCTGGATAGAGGCTTGGTTAGAATGTTTGCAATCTGTTCATCAGTGCCGACATACTTCAGCTGAATGGCGCCTCTTTGCACCATATCTCGAATGAAGTGATAATGAGTTTCCACATGTTTTGACTTGTCATGAAACACTGGATTGACAGACATCTTGATACAACTCTGATTATCACAATGAATAACTGTAGGTTCCCAAGGTTGTCCAAACAACCCAGCAAGAAGCTTACGAAGCCACACTGCTTCTCTAGAAGCAACACTTGCTGCAATATACTCAACTTCCGCAATACTTAGTGCAACTAAGGATTGTTTTCTGCAAGCCCAAGAGATCACTGCGCATCTTGAGTTAAAACAAATTCCTGAGGTGCTTTTCCTGTCCTTGACACTTCTTGCCCCAATCTGCATCTGAGTAACCTTCCAAGGTTATTGGAGTCTTGAGTGGATACTTCATCCCATAACCAACTATACCTCGCAAGTATCTTAGAATGTGCTTGGCTGCAACAAGATGAACATGCTTAGGCATGCTCATGAACTGGCTGAGGGCATTCATTGCATAGCATATATTTGGTCTAGTGTTAACTAGATACATCAATGATCCAATCAATTGCCTGTACTCCGATGGATTTGCAAAATCAGAGTTAGTTGCAGAAACACTCAACTTCTTTAAGTTAGATTCCATAGGAGTAGACATAGGTTTACAATCCATCATTCTAAATCTTTTCAAATTATCAATAGTATACTTTCCTTGACTCAGAAAAATTTTGTTAGATCTTTGCCATACTTCTAGACCTAGAAAATAATGCATTAGACCTAAATCTTTCATTTCAAATTCTGAAGCTAATTCTTTCTTACATCTAATAATAAGCTCATCTTTACCAGTAAGAAATAAATCATCCACATATAGAACCAAAATTAGCATTTCATCATTAGATACCTTAAAGTAAATTTTAGAGTCAACATCATTCTTACAAAACCCTAAACTTAACAAGTACTTATCAATTCTTTCATACCAAGCACGAGGGGCTTATTTGAGGCCATATAGAGCTTTCTTCAATCTGCAAACATGAGTTTCTCTATCATGAATCTCATAACCCTTGGGTTGTTCAATATAGACTTCTTCCTCAATGAAACCATTAAGGAAGGCAATCTTAACATCCATTTGATGGAGCTTCCAACCATTAACTGCATCAATGGCTATTATAGTTCTAATAGAAGTTTATCTAGCAACAGGAGCAAACGTTTCTTCATAATCTATGCCTTCCTTTTGAAAAAAACCACGAGCTACAAATCTAGCTTTCCATCAACATTATGTTTAATTTTAAATAACCACTTAGAAGAGACAACAACTTACCTTTGGGTCTAGGCACGATGTCCCAAACATCATTCTTGATGATCGACTGATATTCTTCATCCATAGCTCATTAATAGCTCAGACTCAATGAGATTGCTCATTAATGCAACATAGTTGGAGAATACTTGAGGTCTCTTGCTTTCTCTGAAAGTGCCACTGGGAGCTGCAAATCTTTCAGCTTCTTGAATGGTGTTTCTCACCCAAAGTGGCCTCTTTTTGCTAACAACAATGTCACTAGGTATATCAGTGGGATCCATAAGCTCAGGTGGATCATTATGCCCTTCTTAAGGTGGAGGCTCAACAGACTCCCTCTGAATCTCAGGGTTAGAATCAACATTCATATCTTGATTGTCATTAACTTCATCAATAACAAGAGAACCTTTTGATTTCTTAAAGGCAATATCTTCTTCAAAAGTAACATCCCTACTTACCTCAACATACTTTTGACCTGGAATGTAGATCCTGAACGCCTTGGAGGATTCACTGTATCCAACTAGCATTCCTTTCTTCTCGGAAGGCTTCAACTTGGTTCGCTTTTCCTTGGGCACATGGACATATACAGGACTTCGAAAAATTCTTAAGTGACTAATGTCAGGTTTGGATCCTGTGAAGGCTTTTTCAGGAGTCATATTCTTTAGAACACGGTGAGGACATCTATTTTGAATATATATTGCTGTTCTAGAAGCCTCAGCCCATAGAAAAGTCTGCAAATCTTGATCATGAATCATAGCCTTTGCAGCCTCAACAATTGTTCTATTCTTCCTTTCAGCAACTCCATTTTGCTGAGGATTGTATGGAATACATAACTCCCTCTTAATTCCTGTCTCAACACAAAAATCATGAAAACATTAGATAAGCAATATCTAATTTTGAGATAATAGGAACAATGTGATCAATTACTCCATCCACCAATAGTTTCATAGCTTTATAATTATTTCTTGTCCATAGGAGTTTTTCGTCTTCTTCATCAGGCATGGGTAAGGTCTTTTCCACAAGAGTGTTTAATTCATGTTCCTTTAATGCGAGCATCATTCTAAACTTCCAAGATACAAAATTTGCAGCTCCTTCAAGTCGGTCCTCAGGCCTAACTCCATTCACCATTTTGACGAATATAGAATTCTAGAACTTTTAATGGAGTTTGGTTTCCCTTTTATAAATCTGATTGGATCTTTTCTTCAAACTAGCTCTGATACCATGTTAAAGTTTGGATCAGATTAGATATGTGAATAGTTTTTTTATTCGTCTTAATCAAATTGAGAGTCTGCTGAATGAAGAAGATCGATATCTAAAAGGCTTGCACTTATGATTACTGTACTTGCCTATGAAACTTGAATTGCACCATGATTTATACCTTACGGTATAGGCATGTCAATGGACAGACATGCCTCTACGTACGTGGAGACATGTCGATGAATAGACATGCCTCCACGTACGTGGAGACATGTCTCTTCATTGAGATGTCTCTATACCGAAGGTTATGCAAGACAACGATTCTCTAATCGTTTGTTATTCGGTTGACAATCAAACAACGATTCCTCTTAATCGTTTGTTAGCAGTTAACGATTCTTCTAATCTTTAGTTATTACTGTTACGTGCAAGTAACGATTTTCATAATCGTCTTTGAAGGGAGATCGACTAAAGTCGATATACACGGTGATAAATATATATCGAACTATTTAATGTGGAGAATCGATTTATATTGATCAATATAATCGATACTTATAGATACGGTGCTCATATTCTAATTTGTATAAACCAAGCTTGAAAAACTCGGATTTTGCAATAACTCGGCAAGGCCAAAAAATTTTAAAAACTCGGGACTCGCCAAAACTCGGCGAAAAACTCGGCAAAACTCGGCAACTTTATCGAACATTTGAAAATACATTTTTTTTTAATATATAATTCAAAAACACACATTTACACCAAATTTGTATAACATATATGATTTCCATGATATATAAATCAAATTTTTTTGGTAATACATAGCAACAAATGCAAGTATCATAGCATAAACCAAAAATCAAGTGCAACATATGAATAAGAGTTCAATACATATCAACGTATCATAGTGACAGTCTCATAGAGTTATAGAGTCATAGACCACAAAACAAGAACCTCTGAAATTCTGATTACATATCAAGTTCAAAGTTTGGTATCAATGAAAATAAGAAATCATAAATTGCGTCTACGACTAAAGCTCAAAACAGATTGTGGCCGCTGGGTGGGTGGTGCTGAAGTAGTGGCAACATCCTCAACACTAACAGGTGCCTCTGCTGCATGATCAACCTCCTGCTCCTCCTCACGTGCTGCCACTTCCGCATCCCATTCCTCTCCTGCCCTCTCCAACTCACTCAGCTGCTCATTAGTAAGGAATGGATCCAAATCATTATCAACATCATCAGGAGAAGCAACCCATTCTGCTGCATATGGATCAATGTCATCCAAGTCAAGTGCTTCATGTGAATCTTGCCCTAGCACCTTCTTCTCATGTAATCGAATGTTGTACGGCACATAGACAAGATCATTCAAGCGTTGTTGAGTCAACCTATTGCGCTTTTTTGTGTGGATGTTCTCAAAAACACTCCAGTTGCGCTCACAACCAGAAGCACTACAAGGCTGTGATAATATGCAGATGGCAAGCTTTTGAAGATTAGGCGTTGTGGCACCATAATCTTCCCACCACAAATCTGCAAGGATACAAAATGTGATTTATAACTTGTAAAGATTTCAATAATCTTAAAGAGAGAAATGAATGGTAAAAATTAAACATATGTTTTTTTTTACCTGGTCGTAAGGTGGCTCTCCTACGTTTGCAATCAGGTGAAGAAAACAATTCCCCTAAGGCCTTCTTATAACTCTGCAACTCATCAAGTATCAGGTCTCGAAGGATCTCATCATCAACTAATCTCCGAATGCATGTGTCAAGGCCAATTCTAACCTCTGCATCTGCTCTGAAACTCGGAGAGTAAAAAAACTTGGGATTCAAGAAGTAGGCAGCAGCATGAATATGTTGGTGGAGTTGATGGTTCCACCTCCGATCAATTATGCGCCATATGGGTTCATACTTGGTCTTGTTTGACCCATACAAGTGTTGAATCGCCTCTTTGGCCTTATCCATGGCCTCATATAGATACCCCATGGAGTTATGATCCCCATCCACTATTCGTAGCACCCTCACCAACGGTTCCGACACCTAGATATAAAAAATCTAACAAAATCAGCAGATTGAAATATTAGAAAATTTAATAATAAATCATCAATTAAAGTTTCCAAACTTACATTGATGATCTCCTCCACTATCTTGGCAAAATTAGTATCAAAAATGGCAATCACAACCTTCTCTGCTTCAGGCTTTGTAGCATAAGGACTCCCCAACCATCTTTCACTCACGAACATCCGCTTCAGGTTGGGCAATGTAGCAAGTATGCTCTGCAAGGTGAGGAAATTGGTAGCAAAGCGTGTGACCCCCGACCGCACAAGATCCTTACCTTCAGTGTGCTCTCTCATAAGATTCAGGACCCATGTGTGATTGTAGATGTATTTGGTGATATTCCTTCCATCTTCAACCACTTTCTTTACCCAACTTAGTTTCCCTATGTCTTCAAGGAGCAAGTCAAGACAATGGGCAGCACAAGGGCTCCAAAATAATGTCGGATGTCTAGCCATTAGAAGTTTGCCGGCTGCCACATATGCAGCTGCATTATCAGTCACAACTTGGATGACATTCTGCACTCCCACATCCATCACCACCTCATCCAACATGTTGCACAAGGTCTCCGCATTCTTCACTTCATTGGAGGCATCAATTGATTTTAAAAATACTAACTGTCCTCCTGAAGCAACTAGAAAGTTGATGAGTGTCCTATTCCTACCATCTGTCCATCCATCAGAAAGAATGGTGCAGCCATTCTTTTCCCAAATAGTCCTTTGCTCTTCCACTAATGCATGAGTGTTTTGGACCTCATCCTGCAATAACGGTCCACTTACCTCGTAACGGCTTGGGGATTTGAACCCCTTACCTGCCACAGTCAACGCGGTGACCAATTGGTCCCAAGATGGACTAGAAATAGCATTGAACAGAACATCGTTGTAGATAAAAAATCTAGCACACGCCACCTTGGCTTGTTGGTGAGCCTCTTTATTCCATGCAGTGCCAAGCAATCCAGGTTGTGCACCAGGAGTGTTACGTGGAATAAAGAAGTTTTCCATGTTGCTGTCCAAAGTTCCCTTTGCTCGTATCCGTGGCCCAAGGGAAGAACCAGATGTCGCCACATCTGTATGTGACCCTATGGAACTCAAATCTGCCCTTGGGGCTGCCATTGCCTCTGCTGTTCTCTTTTTTGTTGCCTTCCTTTGATCATATGCTTCAAGCGTTGCTATTGCATCTCTCGTAGCCTCTTCAGTACATTCCGTACAGCTTGTGGTATCTCGGCATTGAATTTTTGCAAGGTGATATTTGAACCTATTAATGCCACCTTTTACAATTTTTTTGCAATGGTTGCAAAAAACATCTCCTCGTTTTGGACCTGGTCTCCCATGTTTCCAACAAGGGTCTCTCTTTTTGCCACCAACTTTAACTGTAGAAGCTGAATCCATTTTCTTTCAAAAAGATGTGGAAAAGAGAGACAACATTTAGAGATAAATAACATTGTTACCAAAAAAAATCACGAACATCCAAAAATTACAATGACTGTATAACTGTATTTTATTTACAGTCATCTATTAATAGATGACTATCTAAAATTAAAATTTTAATTGGTTGTGTATTTTTTTAAGTTTTTAACTTCAAATTTAAATTTAAATGAAATACTTTAATACACATTGACATTACACAGTTGACAGTCATTTCAAATTTTCAAATGACTATGAGTATGTATTACACAGTCATTTCACAATTGACTGTGTAATACGCAGTCATTAATTACAATGTACATTAATGATTAATGTATTACACAGTCATCAGTCATTTGAAAATTACTATGTATTACACAGTCATTTCAAATGACCGTGTATTACACAGTCATCAGTCATTTGAAAATGACTGTGTATTACACAGTCATCAGTCATTTGAAAAGACTGTAATGACTGTGTATTACACGGTCATTTTCAAATGACTGTGTAATACATAGTCATTTGAAAATGACCGTGTAATACACAGTCATTTGGAAATGACTGTGTATTACATAGTCATTTCAAATGACTGATGACTGTGTAATACACAGTCATTTGAAAATGACTGTGTATTACACAGTCATTTGAAATGACTGTGACTGTGTAATGATGACTGTGTAATACACAGTCATTTGAAATGACTGTGACTGTGTAATGATGACTGTGTAATACACAGTCATTTGAAAATTTGAAATGACTGTGTATTACACAGTCATTTGAAAATTGAAATGACTGTGACTGTGTAATGATGATTGTGTAATACACAGTCATTTGAAAATTTGAAATGACTGTGTATTACACAGTCATTTGAAAATTGAAATGACTGTGGCTGTGTAATGATGACTGTGTAATACACAGTCATTTGAAAATTGAAATGACTGTGACTGTGTAATACACAGTCATTTGAAAATTTGAAATGACTGTGACTATGTAATACACAGTCATTTTCAAATGACTGTGTATTACACAGTCATTTCAAATGACTGATGACTGTGTAATACACAGTCATTTGAAATGACTGTAATTACTAATTATTAATGATTGTGTATTACACAGTCATTTCATACACAGTCATTTGAAATGACTGTGTAATATTACACAGTCATTTCAAATGACTGTGTATGAAATGACTGTGTATTACACAGTCATTTCAAATGACTGTGTAATATTACACAGTCATTTGAAATGACTGTGAATTTGAAATAAAACAATACAAAAAGATACCTGGTCGCGCATGCAAATGCAAACAATACACAGTCATTTTGACTGTGTAATACACAGTCATTTCAAATGACTGTGTATTACACAGTCATTCGATTAAAATTTAAAATGACTGTGAATTCGAAATAAAACAATACAAAAAGATCACGAATAAACAAGTAAAACCCTGGTCGCGCGTGCAAATGCAAACCCTACTGGAAATCCGAAATCGCATGGCGTTTTTTGCCTTCCGGAGTCGTGCGAAATGGAATAAAGACTTAGGTTTTTTTTTTGCCTGCGACTTAAGTCGCATTTTTTTCGCGTTTTGTGCCGCGTTTTCGGGCGGGTTTTGGCGATTAACGGCGAGTATTTGTCAAAAAAATCGCGGCGACTATATGAAAAAATCGCGCCGAGTATTTCCGCGATTAACTCGCGCGCCTTTCTGGATCGCGATTACTCGCGAGTTTTTTAATGGCTCGCCGAGTTTTGCAAGCCTGGTATAAACAATGATAAATATAAATTATGTATATATAGATATTCATATATATAATAATAATAAGAACACTTATTATTATTACATATATTAATATGTATATATTCATATCAACGATAATTTGCATTACTTATACATATGAGACTTCTCCAACCGAAGCTATAAGACATCAACAAGTCCCAAACCCAAGGTCCACTCTGAGAAGCATCATATACTTGTTTAGGGATTGCATAGATCACAAAGAAAAACTGTTTATATAAGGGCCTATGTTGATTTCGCCTTCAAGAAGAGGCTACCATTTTTTTAGGATCCACCTATTTAGCTTTGTAGGGTTGGCCAAAAGTTGTGAAGTGGTACATTAGTGCGTGTTTGCTATGTGTGTCTTCATCTTTCAACAATTTCTGACTTAAAACAACAATGTGAGGAGGTGAATCCTACTTAGAATTGGGAGAAAACTCTGTTGTTTTTAACACATTTCCCTACTATGAACATTTACCATTTACGAGGACATTCTAAAAAACGACAAGTTAAGCACTTTGTTTGAGGAAACAAAGCTGTACAAAATAGAAAGCCTATCGATCAAAATTCACTGTCGAAGGGCAGATCTAAAGAGGAGGTTACAAAATGTATATGGCTTTGGTGCCCTGTTTTGGGGGTGTGCACTATTCTTGGGTCGCATAGGCTGATTTGGCCTCATGGATGTTATTAAAATCTTTCATTCATTCATACTTCCTTTTGGTGAATGAAATAATCTGTTGTTCATAATGTATTTGGGCCAAAGAATTCATTTGTTGTGTGAATTGCATTTATCTTTTGTGAGTTGTGCGAGTAAAAAGGCCATAGAGGAAGAGTGAAGATTTGTCTTTACAAATGATACCCTAGTCGTGCCATTGCTTGCAAGAAGTTGTGAAGGATGTACAACGCTTTAATCATAAACACTAGCTTAGATAGGTGAGATGCGGTCAACATCCAAGCCTCACGTCAAAGGGTTGTGAGCCAATAGAAAGTTGTGCGATTTAGTAAGGAGAATGGGAGGAAGCATGTGACTATCCCAAACTAATATTTTTGGTAGAATTTATGGCAATGAGGGAGGAGTTTGGAGGCTCTAATAGAGCAAGGGTTATCAAAATTGGTGGCTTATGTAACCCCTTGCAAGACAATAAGTGATCCTCTTGAATCTTTGCTATGAGTTGCTGAGGACAAGGTGACATTAAGTGGACTAGTGGAGGCCATGCCAATGCCATTGGGAGTTGCATGTATGGAAGTTGTAGAGGGATGAAACTTGGTTCGAAGATTTGAAGTGTCATCACTCTTCTCAACATGTTCTCTAGAGACTTTTGATCTATAAGTGGATGAAGTTGGATTGGTGGTAGGAGAATAGAATTTCATTATTGACATTGGAATTAATAGAATACATATGAACAATTAATTTTTTTTTTTGCAACTTTTGAGTGTTTGTTGATTTAGTATTAGATTCGGCCCAAATTGGGTTCATGTATGGATACACCTAGATTTGGTATTCGTATTGTATTCATGTTGCATTTGATATGTCGATACATGCACCATTACGTAACATTGATACATAGAGACAACTTTGGTTTTAAATTTGTCAAGTGTGAGCAGTAGAACTTTAATAGAATGTATGGTTACAGAACATTGATATTACATGGTATTCTTTTACAAAATAAGAGATATTTAAATTTCGTGAATTAAATTAACACCAATAGAATGTATAACATATGCAATTATATTAGATAGTGGAAAGTGGAGGCTCTAGGACCAAATTTTAGATTGTAGGTAGATTTGTATCAAATTATGAGACTGTAGACCACATTGATTGTGGGTGTTTGCATTTACTACTGATGTTCATTTTGAGAGGCATTATTCAAGAGAGCAATCAATTCTTGTTGAAATTTGAATGTATATATTATTTTGTTGGGACTCCCAAATTATTTTGTCTTTTACAAGACACAACTTCATTTTAAAGATTACCCTCAGTATGATTGATGTCCTTGATCTGAATGGCATAATAAGCCACTTGTACAAATCCTCCTCACTCTTCAAAGAAGTCTTCCATTCCTCCTTTCTCTAATCCTAATTTGATGGTATCAACTTTTCAGGTCCATTTTTGTGAAGTATTTAGTCCCACTTGAGCAATCCATTAACTCATCCATCCTAAGCAATGGATATTGATATTTGATGGTGATCTTGTTTATAGCTTTGTAATCTTTACACTTGCAACATTCTTCTCACTTCTTAGGTGCATGCATAATTGGTCTTGTACATGGACTCAAATTGGTCTTCACTTTGTATTGCTTCCATCTTGTAGGTAGCTTTGTATGGAAAATTGGCCCTGTGTCAAATAAATATGATGATCTATGTGCCTCTTGGGTGGAAGTCCATCAAGTACATCACTAGACAATATCTTTAAATTCTCCCAACAACTTTCTCACCTTTTCAAGTGGCTTATTAGCCTCGCTTTTAGATTCTTATAATGAAGGTTAGTTAGGAACATCAAACCAACCTCTTTTGTGTGCTTTGCATTGAGAAATTTCTTTCTATTGACCAACTCCACTCTAGAATTTGGAATAGATTCCCAATCTCCCTTTTTTATTGGGCTTAGGTTATATTTATTACCATCCTTCACAGAGGTGTAGGTGTTTGCCCTACCATCTATTGTGACCTTTTCACACATCGCCCCATTGCAGATGTGGACCCCCATTTTCTGCTTTTTAGGGTTCTTAGTCGCCAATCTTTGAGAGTCTGGGGATTAGAGTTTTTAAGTAATCTTTAAAGTCAATCAGGGAGTCAATCATCATAACTGTGTTTGGAGACCATCAAAGTGCTTAGAGGGCCCGAAGGATGAAAAATGCACCTGGTCAGGGTCAATTTTGACAACTTCCTTTTTTTGTGGGATTTTGCTTTTTTGCTTTTTCATTTTTGGCATTTTGGGATCAATCTAGGAAGCAGCTTTTCCACCTGCTTTTTTGCTTTTTGCTTTTTGCTTTTTTCAGCTTTTTAAAAGTTGACCTAGGATTGGGTCACTCAAGTCATGGCAACAAGGTTCTTGTCTTCGAAATGAAAAGTTTGTATCTCCAAGTATGAAAAGCAAGGGAAAATCATATAGGCTAGGCGATCTAGAGGTTCCAGACAAATATGGCGATGAACAAGAAATTCCTCAAAGTGTTCAGGGCTAAAATGGAAGGCAAAATTTGCTCATGGAGAAAGCAATGTCTCAAGCCCTAACAAAGCCCGCCAAGGAAAAGCAAGAATTGGCTTGCCAAGTGCTGAAGTCCGCCCAACACTTGGCATGAAAATGGCATAGCACATCATGAATTCCGCCCAAGTTTGAAGTAAAATGGCATGGCAAAGGGTAAAGTCCGCCCAAGGCATAACAGTTATCAAAGCCCAAAATGTCTTGATACCACTTAAAGTTACCAAGAAGAGGTAAAGTTTGGCATGAGATGGCACGAAGTTTGCCCCCAAAGAGTGAATTGGCTTGCCAAGGGTCCAAGTCCGCCAAGGAAAAGCAAGAAATGGCTTGGTAAGGTAGGAACTCCGCCCAACTTCATGAGGAATTGTCCTAACAGCACATCAACTCCGCCCATGAAGGAGATGGGAATGTCCCAAGACATCGCCAAGTCTGCCATCACAAGGCATAATGCAAATGGCTTAACAAAGTGCAAAGTCCGCCTTGCATACAAACACATGAAGTTCGCCAAGGTCGGATGATTAAAATGTCTTGACCAAGTGTCATGTCCGCCAAAGGTCAAAGCAAGAAATGGCATAACATATGCCAAACTCCGCCTAGACATGATAAAAATGTCTTGAGACCACACAAAGTCCGCCATGGTTAGACTTTGACCAAGTTTGGAAAGTCAAGAAAATTCGCCCAACACTTCGAATTTTTTTTCAAAAATTTGCCCAACACTTGGAGAAATTTCTTAAAACACATGAAGAATCCTTGCCAACACATGGACAAGATGAAGACAAGGTGTGAAGTGGCACCAAGAACAAGAATATAAACTTTCTTTTGAAATCTTTTGAAGGGATTGAGTTGCCATTTGGAGGAAGATGAGAAGAGGATTAGGTACGATGGATCCATGAAAGAATGTAAAGATGCTAAAAAGATCGAATTTTTCAACCTTTATCAATTTCAGAATGTCCTCCTTACCGGAGAAGAAATTGCTGAAATAGAGAGAGGAGCAACACAAGATGCAGAAGGAGTAAGATTGGATGAAATGGAGGATGAAGATGAGGACGAGGATGAGGACTTTGACTTTGAAGAAGAATCATTTCACCATTTAGATACCACAACACCCACTGCTACTACTTCTAGCTCAAGGCCTGAAAAATTGAGCTATATTAGGAGAAATACGAAGAGGAAGATGTAGTCTTCTCTTTGGTTTGTTCATTGTTGTTTTTCACATTTGGAGTTGGACATATCATTATATGTAATTTTGTGAACATAATAAACTTATGCTGCTATTATACATTTTAGAGTTGAAACTATGAGTATGAATGATGAAATTTCAAATATTGCGTGTTTGTAGGTCATATGACATGTGTAATGATTCAATTATGGCTCTTATGTTCTCTAAATGCATTAATTTCCTGATGTTTTTTTTGTAAAACTACGGTTTTTTTTTTGCTGAGTCCTTGCCGAGTCTTTCACGAGTCTGAGTCCGAGTCGAAATTTTTGGTTTGCCGAGTTCGTGGCGAGTCCGAGTTTTAAAACTTTGGTAGGGAGGAACTCATCAGAGGCTCACTTAGGAAGCCAAGGACTTGGTAAGCAAATTTGGATCCTGGTTCATTGAGTATCAAAGATTCACGTATTTGAGAGTTAAGGGATTAACCGGATGCCCTTACAGACTTCCAATTTATCCCACCAATACAATGATATTGTTTGAAGTTCTTAGGTAGTTGGAAACATGAGGGCTTCCAAAGAGCAAAGCACAAGATTGCAATTTCCTTTCCATTTTTTATTGGAAATATGTTTGAATCCTGTTCAATGGCACAAGCAGCTGAAGGTGCAAGGCTGGAGATGCAATGGTATCCATTCGTCTTCTATCGATCTAGAGCTAATTTTGAACCCCACAATCATATTTGATTGGTAAACAGAGATAAATACAGGCATAGGGTGGATGGGCAAATGCTATAGATGAATTTGATATTAGGAAAAGTCTATGGTCAAGATTGCCTGAAATTTGATCAGAACAATTGAGCTTTTCCACGTGCCTTACCAAATGGAGGATGATGGAGAATGCACTCGGCCACGCTATGATGAGAATAGGCCTCTTTCTTCGGTGAGATGGTCATAACCAAAACTTGTAGATTTGACCACCTTGATGTGACTAGTTGTCAAATATACACAATGGTTGGTTGATCAGCAAGTGCAAGAGCTGAAACAAATAAGTGTGACTCTCACTTACAATTTAATGGGCGTAATAGAGTCATGGTCTTCTAATGAAGGAGCATCTCAAAGTGCTGGGCCACTTGAAAGTATTAATTCAAGAAAAAGAAGAGAAACAACTGAAGGTTCTCCAAAGGAAAGAAAGTTGTGAATGAGGGGGCTGCTGAAAAGAAATAGAGGTCAGAGCCATCTCATTCTGCCACATCCAGAAATTTGAAAGATGTATTAATTCTTGAGGATAAACCAATGGTTGAGATGAAGATTCCTTCTCCAATTCATGAAGGAAATATAGAATCAATCCAGCAAGATTGAATATAGAGATAATCGAGTCAGAAAATGAGATGGATATCCTAGATGAAGGATTCCAATAGGGAATGATTTCCACTCTTTGAGGGGTTGAGGATAGCCCGTGTGAAGAAAGCAATTAGGAAGAGGAAGGTTTGAACTACCCACAATTCCTGATTGGTTAAAAGAAAGGATGAAAGTAAAGGCGCCTATGGAAGTTCAAGAAAAAGATGACTACTAATTTGTTGGCTAGGTTGGGAAAGGTTGCAGTAAGGAAGACAACCAAAAGGTTTTCCACGATTCAAAGGGATGAAACAGGTTGTCGTTCAGTTCAGATTGCTGTGTCAAAAGTTGATAAGGCAAAGGAAGACATTACTCCTAAAGAGTATGAAATCACAACTATCAACTTAGGCCTAACCACCAAAGGATAGGAAGTTGAGGACTTGGATAATACGGTCATCTCCATCAAGGCAAGATTGGAAAAGGAAATAGGAAAGAAAAGGGAGTACGTAAAGGAATTTGAGCAGTTAAAGAAGTATATCCAACACTTGACCAAACCTATTGATCAAGGGGATACACCTGCTCCTCCACTCTTGACTCTTCCACAGGAAACCATTGAAGATTTTGAAGAAAGAAAAGTGACAGCTAGAGAAACTAAGGAATGCATAGCAGATAACAATGATGAGGCTGTCACATTCGTTGAAAAGTTGATGTTGTTATATGGGCAAACTTCTTTGCTCTCTAGAATCTCAAACATGGCAGAAACCTGGGAAGATCTTCATGATATTCAGGATAGAATAATCCCATGCCTAAGGGTGTTGAAAGGGATTCCTAAGCAGAAGTTAATTGATGGATAGGTAATTGCAGCAGGGGCTGTATATGATTTCAACACATGGTATTGGACATTAATTGCACGAAATGAAGTTCTAGAAAAGGTAAAGGTTGATAGCATCACAGTTGAAGAGCAAATTAAAGAAATTCAAAACAAGATTTTCCTTCTGGCTGCTGATATACTTGGGAAAGAAACAACCCGGGAAAATGGAATACAAGTGGAAAATCTTAGCATATGTGGTGATTTTATTCAAGAGAGAATAGAGTGTCTTTTGAGCATCTTTATTCATGTGTTCGGTGTGTCATAAAGCAGGCACCAACACCATCATGCGTAGCTTCTTGATCAAACTTCCAAGGTGTCCCAAGCAAAAGATGACACACATTCATGGGTGTGAGAACACACCATAGCTCATCAATGTTGAAATATAGCTAGGTCGTATCCCTTGATTGGGCCGACCTAGCTTGGTAAATGTTTGATGGGCCTAATTATGTGATTATATTATGTAGCTTGTGAATGTTAAAGGGCAGGCCCTATTTGGGCGCTCAACTTGTGTAACTTGTAATTGGGTCTGGCCCTAAATGGGCATTGTAACTTGTGATTCATGCTGGGCCCTAAATGGGCATCGTAACTTGTGATTCATGTTGGGCCGTAAATGGCCATCGTAACTTGTGATTCATGCTGGGCCCTAAATGGGTGATATAATGCAACTTGGTGATATGATAGGGCTGACCCTATAATGTGTAACTTGTAATTATTATGGGTCAGACCTTATTTTGTGCGCCAACTTTAGATGCCTTATAAATTTACTGTAAAGACCGACCTAAGTCAAATAAGATGTAAAAGCTCATATATATTCAAGGCAATGCAAGCATCAACACAACATATACACACTTAGCGAATTACCTCTGCAAGGTTAGCGAACTTCTATTGTATGTGATGTGCAATTTCCTTCATTGATCAGCATCCGTGATCAACAAATTTGGAGCTGCACTCTAGGGCAGTGAATGCTTATCAGTCAGCAATTTGTCTACTAGGCTGGGCGAAGATTTTTTGGGCTGCCGAATTTGCCTTAGGTCTGCTGGAGCGTGTCAAGGCTGCTCAAAGGCTGTCTAAGTTTGACAGCAAACTGCGCATCACCCTGACTTCCAGATTAAGATAAGTTTTGCTATAGTTGATTTATGCCCTAGAGGGTAAACTTGTAATCTGCTTAATCAAATCAGATCTGAGATTATTGTTGCTGGGTTTTTCCTCCAAGAGGGAGGTTTTCCCAGGGTATCACTGTGTTATGTGTGCATTTGTGTTTTCTTGTTCTTTACTGTCAATCTGATTGCTAAGTTTAACATAAAACTAACAATCAACCCTCATGATGGGATGTTCAAACCATTCTTCATGTGCTGCCTATTTCTTGACATCTATGGCTACAAAATAACATAAAAACGAGTAAGGAATTCTCAAGTCATCATTCTATTACCACCAAATGTTGATACTTTTGCACCCTTGAAATCAAGTTTAGGTGTGTTCTTAAACCCAAAATTTCCACCATTTCTATAGCCTCTAGATTCTTAAAATTGCCACCATCGATAATAATTTTGCAACACTTTGCCTTGGACTCACAAATAGTTGAAAAGTGACCTTTTCTCAACACTATATCATTGTTCTCTTTAGGGTGTTATGGCAAGATCCCCTTCATCACGAGGGCTTTCCCTTTTTTTGGGTCGTTAATGGTTGAAGTAATTGATTCTTCATTTTCTCCATCTCGTTTATTTGACATTTAATGCATTGGAAAGATCCGTGACACGTTTGGCCACAATAATAGAAGGCTCCAACAAATTCTCTCCCTTTGGAGTTGCTTTCCTTTGCCTATAATTTTGGGTTTAAGAAGTGCTAGCTTTTGTTTGTATTCTCTTGCCTTTGTTGGAATTATCTTAGCCTTTACCTTTGGAAAATTCTCTTCTTTGACATTGTTGTTGCTTGAACAACTTCTCCTTTGCCTTCAAGGTGAACCGATAGGCTTCTTCTACCTTTTCAATCCTCAACTTGTTTATTTTTTTCTAGATATTGAACCTTTTAGCCATTTTACAATATTCCATCATCTCTTTATCCATCTCATGTTAGCTTGATTAGGTGACAATCTTTTAAAATTCCTTAGCGTAATCTTTGACACTAAGATTACTTTACCTTAAATTCAAGAGCTAATTCAACAACTCTAATTGGTGACATTTGGGTAAAAATTTCTCTTTTAGTTTGGTTATTGTCTCATGGCAATGATTGATTCTTCCTCTTCCTCTTTTGGTTCTTTCATTGTGTACTTCTCTACACAAATGTGTGACATATGCTCCCTAGCTTTTAGACCAAGACACTTTACTATTGATCACTGTATGAAATGAAATTCAAGAGATCTTCCATGCATTAGGAACCAAACTCTTTATTCACAAACCAAAATTAAAGAGAAATATTTTTTTGATGATGCTGACTGCCCAGAACCCGTGATGCTTCTGTGTTATGTATGCTTATTGTGAGATTGACTGTTCCTTTTTTGGTTATAGGACTTCTTTTTTATTTATGGGACTCCAATTTGAATAGCTGATGAACTTGCATGTCCTCTAATTTAAGGTTTAGTGTAGTGAAGTGGTAATGAAAAGTAGATTTTATTTTAATTTTATGTTAAAGGTATAGTTGTTGGAAGGCATCTCCAAGGGATGTTCTTCTCTTGAAGGTAACATTTTGTTGAATACTTACAAAGGTATTTCTATCATTTCATCATCATGTTTTATGCATTTATATCAATTTTATATTCCTGTAAAATATATGCTGTGTAATTCTGATTGTTAGTTGCTATCATATGTGTGTGATTGTTGGAGTACTGTATAAATATATCAATTAATACTGCCATTCAGTTGGACCATTTAGGTCTCGAATTGATTTACAGAGATATCTTCTCTCGAAAGTAATGTTTTGCTGTATACTTATATAGATATTTCTACCATTTGATCATCGAGTTTCATGTACTTATATCACTGTTATATTCCTGTAACATATATGCTGAGCAATTCTGATTGTTAGTTGCTATTATATGTGTGTGTGATCGCTGGAGTACCGTATAGATATATCAATTAGTACTGCTGCTCAGTTGGATTTTTTAGGTTTTGAATGGGTTTAGAGAGATATTATAGACAATAATGGCCTAGGATGTGAAACTACAATATATGGACATTGTTTTTGTATTTTTTATCTTTTCAGAGCTCAATTTATGACCATCTTAACATCAAGAAGTAATAAATAACCCTGTTGCTTTGGCTTCTTGTTCTAGAAATTGGCTTATTTAGATTCTTTGTCTGTTAGACTTGATTGATATGCAGAGGTTTTCGTTGCATTTTAATTTTTAAAATATAGGAAATTTTATTGATTGCTTTTTACCAAACATGTGCTTGTTAGGTTCACCCACCTCAAAGATATGACAATTTTTTCGACTATTTATTTTTTGAGGATTTTCTGTCAAACTGTAGTAGTCCTTTCAAATGTTTTAATTATGATCTAGTTTTCAGTTAGACTTAAGTTGATTAAGCTTATTTTAATTTGTTGGCATATACATTGCAGGATGCTCAAAATGGAGTTGCAACATTGGCTTTGTTTCGCTTATTTCCTGATTTGCCTCTGTATCAAATCCTTGCAGAACCTTATCGATCCCTCTTTCTAAAGTGGCATACAGGTTTTCATTAATAAGTTTTTTTTTTTGTTTTCTTCATATGATGTTTCCAAAGTTTGAGTTTTATCACATAAATTATGTCAGAACAAAATAACAAAATTTATAGAGAATTTGTAATGCACCAAGTTTGTGCTCAAGACATTAGTGGTAAACAAATGGAAAAACAATTTTTATGTGTTGCAATTGTGATGCCCATATGACATGATTGCACTCACACGCTATATGAGTGTCATAATGTTTGAACGTGTCCAACATATCCTCTTCGGATACGTGGCATGTTTTAACAGCCTCTTGCGAGATCCTTAATTGGGATAGTAGTAGTTTCCTAAATATGTGTGCTTTTTGGAAAAAATGGTCAACTCAACTCCCTTAAAGTGGTATCAGAGCGGGGTTGTTGGTTCTTATCCCCTTGAGTGATGCTGAGGGGGAAATTGCTGGAATGTGTCCAATGTCTCCCTTTGCGATTTGTAACATGGTTTAACAACTACCTGTGAGATCCTTAACTAGGATGGTAGCAGTTTCTTGAATAGGTGTGCCTTTTTGGAAAAACAACCCGCTCAACTCGGCACATGATTCAACATGGCAACATACATAGACCATTGTCAATGCACACGCATGACTGCACAAGTGGAATGCTTATTTGGTTGCTTGACAACCACAATATAACAACCTTGCAAGGAAGTAGAGTTCTTTATCTCTTAGAATTGGATCCATGTAATGTCCCCATACTTGATCTATTTCAATATACTATAATTGATTGATATTTTTCAATTAGTTATTAGCAAGTGCTTGTCTATTTTCCTCATTAGCTGATTAATTTCATTATTCATAGTTCTTAATATAGATATCAAACCTTGCTACTACTTCAGTTTTAAGGGAGAAGGGTTTACATATGTTACCAAAGCGCTTAGAGACCAACTACAATAGGCTCTCTCAAAGTTTACAGATCCAAGCCCTTACCTATCTTGGGTCTATACCCTCAAGGCTTATGGGTCGCTGATCCCCACCCTATCTTGGGACTTAACCTATTGCTTGGATTTAGACTGCCCCTCTTTGGAACATCTCAATCCCATCTTCTTAAATACGGAAAGTAATAACACGATTTAGACTATAAGTATATATATTTCTTATGTATTATATATATATATATGAAATTAAGTATGACTATCATACATATTGCAGTCCATATTAGTATCACTATTAATTCTGATATATTACTGGGCTTCATATATTAAGCATACTAATTAAACACATCCCCATGCATACCACCAAGAACAAGGATGTTACTGCCTGTAACTTAATAACAGTTCTGTTCTGATCTGATCCATGGTGATCTTACTAGATGCTTTTGATTCATTTCCTTTATATCTCTAAATGTGAGGGAGAGGTCACACCTCTTCATCATGTATGCCCTTTGGCAAGAGACACACCCTTTCACCATTAGCACCCTTTGAAAGAGTGCAACTCTTCATTATTTCTGCCCTTTGAAAGGGACACAACTTCTCATAATCAGATCTGCACTTCTCATTTCCAAATTATCCCCCCTCTCAAATGAGGTTCTCTTCTTCCTTTTATATCTCATTGTTGAGGGAGTCACAACTTTTCCTTTCATGTCTTTTGACTTTTCATTAACTTAATTAATTTTTAATTAATCATATTTAATTATATTATTTTATATTTTAATTTAATTTTAAATATTTTAATTTTATTATTATCGTTTATTATTAAATTTTATTTCAAAGTGGGGACATTAAAATCCAAGGCCATGATCTGTATCACTTGCACATAGAAGAATAGGGTGAGAGTGACAACATTTCAACCCTCCAATCCTAACTTTACACAATCACACATCCACAAAGATGTTGTGGAAATGACATCCTAGCCTTTGGTTCATTCACACAGGAGGGAGAACAAATGGGAGATTTGAGACCTTGCTTAGACACACAAAAGGCTAGTTGTTCATACACAAGACACGACTCTCAACACAAAAAGATGCAAAACTCAAAGTAAACAAAGTACGATGCAAACCAAGATCATAGGTAGTAAAAGTAAGTCCTTAGGCACAACTTACCTCTTGGAAACTTTTACAAAAAGCTTTGGGAGTGCTCACTATTGGCAAGTCACCTTTGTTGGCTCTACATCACCCCTATTGCTAGTCCAAATTGCCCAAGTGACCCTCAAATTCTCCCTTTTGCCAAGACAAGTCGCCCTTCGTGAAACAAGTGATTTCTTGATAGAGTACAAGGCCTATGGTAATAGTGTAATGTCCCCTTAGGGATACACCTGAAATTTCCCCAAAATAATAATAACAATAACATAATTTATTTGCAAGAGTATTTTCTTATTAAATAACATATTAGTAATTGCATTAAGGAAGATAATTAATCAGCATTAAATCAATAATAATGAAGATTCCTATTAACAGACATGCATATTAGAGTTCAACCATATTAGAAACTTGAAGGGAAAAACACCATAGGATGCCAGGAGACTATCCACCACAATTAAGCCTGAGAACGTCAAACAAGTAACAACTCAATCTGATGCCTTGGCCCACAAGTAATCAACTCAATAAGGGTCCACAAGCAACCGACTCAATGGGTGCCCACAAGCAACCAACTCTGTGGTTGTCCACTTAATGGGTAGGAATTTATATTCGTGCATTCTGTTGTGTTTCCCTTTTGCTGTTTCTAATAAGATTACTTTTTTATGATATGAGATTTCCACAATCCATAGAATTTTTATGTGAGCAAACTTCTGGAATCGATTGTGTGCGAGTGTTTGGATCAACGTTTCGGATCATACTTCGTGATCCATCATCAGGATGAATGAGAGCACAAGAAGGAAAAGATAATTAATGAAATAAGCAATCTATCTATCAATATTAGGTTTCACATGTAACATTCCAAATAGTTCAGAATTATGAATATTTGGGCTATGTCTTATTGCTGTATATTTTCAGATGTTTGAGAACTTCTCATCTTATTCCATGCTTTTGTCCAAATGGATTTTCTCCTTAAATAGCCTTTAGGGGAGATGAATAGACACCTCCCTTACCTCTTCTCCAAACGAGGTATCTTCTCCAAGTTAATTGCTACCTTATCCAAACCAATCATATGCCTCTTCATCTCACATGGTCCTTGGGAATCACCTTGTTTAGTCATTTGTTAAGTCTTACAAGTCCGCCAAATAAAGAAAGGAATTTTATTATGTGGTGGTTGGCTTAGACAAAAGAAAATGGCAAAGTCTTATGAATAAGGCCATTTTCTGCATTTGGACGCATAGCTAAATTTTATCATTTTACTGTCTTTTAAGGACAGTGGAGGATGTATCATGGTGGCGGCATGACAATCCACCCTTCTTGAGATTGCTTGTCCTCAAGCAATTTTAAATTTGGATGATCAAAGATCTTGGCTCCTTCCCAAGTGGCATCTTTTGTAGGTAGACCGTTCCATTTAAATAGATATTCAGGAATGGACTTATTCCTCAATCTTTTTTCTTGTATATCAAGAATGATTTCATGCTTCAAAATTAACTTGCCTTCATCATCAAGTAGAGGTAATTCTAAACATGGAGTAACATGCTGGCTCAATGCCTTTTTGAGTTGAAACACATGAAAGATATTATGGATCCTGCTATCAATCGTAGTTCCAACTTGTAGGCAACCTCTCCTATCCTTCTTGATCTCTTGTATGGTCCATAGAATCTAGATTTAAGTTTCTCGGCTCCACTTAACTTGATCGATGATTGCTTATAGGGTTGTAGCCTTAGGAAAACCAAAGTTCCCAACTTCAAATGTCCTTTCGGTCCTTCTTCGATTAGCATATATCTTCTGCTAGTTTTGTGCTTGGTGTATATTATCTTTAAGTGTATTCATAATGTCCATATTTTGTTGCATAGTTTTTGGCTCCCGGTACACGACTTCCTTGGAGGATCAAACTTCTAAATGAGGTTGCCTCGTACCTAGACAAAGCCTTGAAGGGACTCATCCCTATCAACATATGATGGGTGGTATTATAATAATTTTCCCTTGGGTGTAACCACTTGATCCATGCATTTTGTTGTCTTGTAACCTGGTTCCTTAGGTATCCTTCCAGCCATTTGTTTACAATCTCCGTTTGTCCATCTGTTTGTGGATGATAACTTGTATTGGGTGTGAGTTCTATTCCTGCTAGTCGGAAGAGTTCTTGCCAAAACAAACTAAGGAATCGGTTGTCTTTGTCGTTGACAATGTTGCTAGGTAGGCCATGTAATCTAAAAATTTCCTTGAGAAAATGTCAGCTGCTTGAGGAGCTCTATAGTCGGTGGATATTGCCATGAAATGTGAATACTTGGTAAGGTGGTCCACCACCATGTATATACAATCTTTTTCTTGCACTTTGGGTAGCTCATTAACGAAATCCATGGAAACACTTTCCCATTTTTGATTAGGAATGGGTGGTGCTTGTAGGAGGCCTGTTGGGTGAGTCTGTTCCACTTTGTTCCTTTGGCAAGTCAAACATTCTTGAACCTGTTTTAGGACATCTTTCTTGAGAGCCTTCCAAGAATATTTTTCTCTTACATGCTTATAGGTTTTGTAATATCCTTGGTGGCCGACTAAGGGGTTGTCATGGTATTCTTTGATGATATTCTCCTTTATCTTTGAGCTTGGTACAAGATATATTCTATTGCATAGGTTGAGTTCTTCCACTACTTTATATTCTTCATTTGGTGGATTTCCTTCTAGGATGTCATGCTTGCAGATCTTTGGTGTATTCAATAGTAATTGAGTTTTTTCATTATGGAGCTTAAGTAGCGTTTGCGAGATAGTGCATTAGCTACAATGTTCTTTCCTTTCCTATACTCCATGTCAAAATTATAGGCTTGTGATTTGCTGACCCATTTCTGTTTACGGTCGTTCAAATTCTTTTGATTTAGGGAAAACCTTAGGTTGTTATGGTCAATTTTTACAATGAACTTCCCTCAAACCAAATATTGTCTAAACTTAGATAGGGCATGCATAATGGCTAGCATTTCTCTATCATAGATGGAGTCATGTTTTTCATCTTCTGTGAGTTTTTGACTTTTGAAAGCAATCAGATGTTTGTTTTGCATGAGTATTGCTCCAATGCCTTCTTCGGAGGCATCACATTCTAACTCAAAGGGTAATGTAAAGTTACGAATGGCTAGAACGAGACAAAAATTCAACATCTCCTTAATTCTTTCGAAGGCTTGTTGGGCTACTTTGTTCCATGCAAAGGCTCCCTTTTTTGTTAAGTGTTTGAGTGGAGCAACACTTTTAGAAAATCCCTTGACAAACTGTTGGTAGTAGCTACATAATTCCCAAAACAAATTGTTGGTAGTAGCTACATAACTCCAAAAATTCCGTTAGATGGGTTAGGGTTCTTTTATTCTTTTATGACTTTAATCTTTTATTCATCCACACTTACCCCTTGTGTATTTTATGCCCTAGATCTATGATCTCCTCAAGTCCACTCTTGTTCATGAATTCCTAGGTCTTCATCAATATGTCTGAGATGTTCTTCCCATGTTTTGTTGTAAATCAAGATGTTGTCAAAGAACAGTAATAGGAACTTCCTTAGTTGTTTCCTAAATAAGTGATTCATGCATGATTGGAATGTTGCGGGGGCATTGGTTAACCCAAAGGGTAGGACCAAGAATTCAAAGTGCCCATAATGAAATCTAAAGGTGGTCCTGGGGATATGTTTTCCCTCATTCTAATGTGGTGGTATCCGGATTGTAAGTCAACCTTAGAAGTTTTTTTTTCCATGAAGTTCATTAACTAGTTCATCTACCCTAGGGATTGAACCATCCTCATAGTACCATCCTTCTTTTTAACGAATATCACTAAGGAGGCAAAAGGGATTGGACTAGGTTGAATATGGTCCATTTCGAGAAGTTTATTGATGGTTTTCTCTATTTCTTCTTCAAATTTCTGAGGATGCCTATAAGGTGTAGTGATTACAGCTTTAGCTCTTGCTTCGAGTTCTATAGTGTGTTCAAGACCTCTCTTTGGAGGAAGTCTCAAGGGGATGTTACCAAATACCTTTTTGTGTTTCTTTAAGATGGGTTGGATGCCAATGTGTCTGGATTTGCCTTGGGGGGAGCCTTGTCAAGGATCATGCATTGAGTAGCCCTTTCCACTTGTCCATGCATAAAGGGTCTTTCCATCTTCTTGGATGAAACTACTCTTGGGGACCCAATGGATAGTCCTCGTAAGAGGACTTCTTGTCTGTTATGTTGAAAGCAAAGTTCCAATCATGAGAAATCCAGGTAGAAATGTCCGAAAGAGTGCAACCATGGGGTGCCCAAGATTACATCGATGTCCCCCAAGTTTACAACATAGAAGTCTTCTTTGATTGGATGCTTTCCCAAGGTGATGCTTAGTTGTGGGATGTTTTTTGTACACAAGGTAGTGGACCCATCAACCAAGGCTACTTTAAAGCCCTTAAAACCCTTTATTTCTAATTTCATTCTTGTAGTCAAGTTTTCGTCTATAAAGTTGTATATTGCCCCACTATCCACAAGGGTAGTTACCTTTTGAACCTTTAGATCACTTTGAATTTGAAAGGGGTGGTGCTTGGATGCTTTTGAGATTGCACCTATGGTTCCATGTTCTTCATCGCACTTTCTTCTTTTTCTTGGGTTTTTCTTTTCTTCTTCCCATGCTTCTTCATTGGACAATGCCTCTATATTACATTCTTGACTTCTTTTTCTACATATCCTATTTTTCCTTACATTTGTAGCATAATTTTTCATTTCAAACTGTTGCTTGATGACATTTATGTCCATGCTCTTATTTCTCCTTACAACGGAGACATTATTTTCTCTTCTAAAGCTCTTTGAGGTTATCTCTAGCAGTAAATTCCATTTGATGCCAATTTTTCTTACAAAGGGGTTTAGTATGTGTGTTTGATGTTGGATTCTTTGTGTAGGGTTTGTCTTTTGATGATGTGGCTTCCAACCGTGTTTCTTTTTGAATTGCATCTTGTTTACCGCTACAACTGGTACATTAAATACAGGAAATAATAATGTACATGACAATGCATACCAGACATGGCAGTAAAATATATCTTTATTCACACATTCAATTATTACAGAGAAGAGACCAAAGATGGTCGGCCAAGGATTACAATAGATCGGACAATACCATGCCACTTCCTTGACAGTACATGACATATTTAAAGGACCCGACGGTTGCCGAGAGGTACACAACCGTCAACCAACTGACACATAACTACCTGAGACTGACAACCCACTCAATACAATTAATTAATACCTTGTAGGATAACAAATATTATCAAATATAACAATAGGCAATTTATGCTGACAACATCATCCCCCCCCAAAGAAAAAGTCATCTTCCAGACGACAAGCAAACATCAAGTAATATTCAGGAAGACTAACGACAGACAACGACTTCGACTGGACGACCCCAACTTGTAGTGTACCTGCCAAATCAAATGGGGGTTTGGGGGCAACACCCCCATTGGGGGTCAAGGGCCAGTGCCCCTTGCCGGGTCGAGGGCCAGCGCCCCTTGCCGGGTCGAGGGGCAGCGCCCCTTGCAGGGTCCCGGGGCAGTGCCCAGGGCGCACTCCCTGTCGCGGTATAGGGCCAACACCAAATTGCAACCTTCAAAACCACACGAAACTCCATGGCGCACATGATTTTCGTGATTTATTAAGACGCCAAAAACATTGATTTCTGCCTCAAATCCACACGACGTGCGGTCTGGACTATGTCCGGACCACCTCTCGTCGTCGTACATAAATTCCTCTTCTACTTGTGCGTACGGAATTACCCCCGCACCAAGCTTCCCTCTCGATTGGTCGCCGTACACACTGCTTGCGTGGCCCCCTTCAACTAAGCCCGTACGAATCGTGTACAATTTCCTTCCTCTAGCTGATTGTGTATGGACACTGTACGGAGTTTTTCCTTCGTGCGAATTTGGTACTGATTGTGTATAGATTTTTGTTGCCTTGCACAGTTTCATACGGGTGCCTTTTGCCAATTCCTTCGTCTTGATTCCGTACGGTCACACTTCTCCAACTTCGCCTAACAGTTTTGTACGGTTCTTGTACGGACAAATGGTTGTTGTTGTACGATCAATTTCGTCCTCCTCCTCATGGATTGCGTTGTGCCTGCCACCGTACGGACTTACCTTCCAAGCTAATTTCGTACGAATCTCAGCAAATTTCCTTCGCACACCCTCACACCTTGTATGAATTACCGTACAATTTTTTTCCAATTCCGTACGAATCTCAGCAAATTTCCTTCACACACCCTCACACCTTGTACGGATTACCATACAAATTTCTCTCTCCAATTCTGTGCACTCTGTATGGATTTCTCCTTTAGTCAGTTCCGTACGGATTCTTCCTTGCAATTTTGTATTCCTCGTACGGATTTCTCTATACGGTTCTACACACCTTGTACGGATGGTCCGATCTGGCTTGTACGGATATGTACGACCCGCTTCCCTGTTGATGTACGACCACTTTCTGTCCACTTTCCATCTCCGTACTACCAAATGTATCATTCATAAGTTTACATGCTTCCATCAGTTGCTTTTCACCAGGAGTTGTAGCTTCAAGAAAATTACATGTTGGTGAAAATACCTCATAGTCCTCCATTTGCCAGTGGAATAGTCCATTTAGGTAACTCGTTTCATCTTCAGAGCAATCTTCTAGTTCGAGCACCCCTTCATCGTTGGGTTTCATGCCTTTCCTCCCTCCATCCATACCTAACTCTCCACCCTTAGACTCAGAGTCCGAGGGTGCCAGTTTTTCACTCACCGCCTGGTTCCTCAAGTCAATGACATGCTTCCTCCCATCACTCTCGATCAAGAGTGTGTTTCGCTTCCAGTTATGATTTGCCTTGGCAGTAACTAACCATCCCCTCCCGAGGAGTGCATCGTATGCCTTCTTCTGTAACCGGATGACTACAAAGTCCAAGATTTTTTTTTGTGTCCCAATCATTACTTTTTGTGCCATCAATGTTCCCAACTGCTGGATGCCGTGCTGGTCGGCACCTACCAAGTGGAAGCTTGGCGGCCAAAGATTCGGCTTCCCCACACATTTTCATGTGTCTTTTGGCAGTACATTTGCTCCCGAGCCTCCATCGACAATGGTGTTTGTGAACTTCTTCCCCATTATTTCCATCTCAACGACTGCTGGCTTCCTCTCGATGCTCACCGTCAACAACATTGGATCACTAGACTCATTCCCTTCGGCTCCCGTCAGTTCCTCCTGATGAGGCTTACATTCTTTTTGGATGACTGTGTCGTCACTAACTGTGTTGGTAATTGTCATTCTCAGTTGCGACATAGTTTGAAGAAGGTCTGCCACCTTGATGGGTATGGTTGTTTGTAGCACCTGCCGGACTATGTTTTTCTCTGACTCCCGCAATGATATACTTGCAGTTCCATTGGAAGTTACTTGTTCCTTCGCCAACACTTATTCTACTTCGGCTTGTTCCTTTTCCGTACCAGAGTTTGAATACATCGCCTTCTTTGTTTCTGCTCTTGTGATTGCCAAAACTACGTCCTCTTGTTCCTCCACGTTCAACATATTAATACCCTTGTGATTCGAGCAGTTGGTGTCTTCATGGTCACCTGGTCCACACCATTTGCACGATAATTGTATGCTGTCTTTCTTGTTATGGCAGTCTCTCGCAAAGTGTCCCCATTCACTACATTGCCGACACTGTATAATAGGACGTCCTTTGGAGTTGTACTATATTTGGTTTCACCCTCATTGATTTCCATAACAACTTGGCAATACATTCTGTGGTTTCGATGGGTTGGACTCTCCCTATGTGAAGAGTACTTGTGTACTTCTCATCTTCAAATTGTATGGGCACTACTTGATTGAATGCCCCAACACTTGGCAAATTTCACAAAACATATTTCTAGGACAATTACCTTTCGTGTGCCCCTCCCTTTTGCACTCAATACACCATAGTTCATTACCTTCATTGCTGGTTCCTTTCTTAGCCTTCAATTCTTTCATCATTCTCAACATATCCCGTCGAAGGGCTCGTACGGTTTTGGATTCTTCGTCACTGCTACCTTTTGTGCTCTCATCATCATTGGTCTTCCTCTTCTCTCGGGAGGAGGTTTTATTTTCACTCTCGATGTCCATCGCTCGATTGTACGCATCGACGTATGAGTACGGAGGCACTACTTTCATCTTCTTGCGCAGTGAAGGTATCAATCCCTCCGTGAACCACCTCTTCTTCAACCCGTCGGCTGGTTGGTTTTCTATCTTGTTCAATAGTTCTTTGAGCCTACGGTTGTAAGCGCGTACACTCTCATTTTTCTCTTGCTTAGTACTATAGATTTCGGCCACGATCTCATTATCATCCCTCAAGAGTTTGAATTCCTCCTGGAACGCCCTCTTCAGATCACTCCATCTCATCTTGTGCTGGGTGTCGAGGTCAATGGCGATCCCCCGAAGGGTGGCGGGAAATGCCTTCAGCCAGTAGTCCCTGTCATCTTGGCCATTTGCCTCCCAAATGGTTATGCATGTTTTGCAATGTCGTACCGGGTCCTCCGACCCGTCTCCCGTGAATTTCGACAGTTTTTGCTTCTCTTGGGTGTTCAACATTGTTTTCACTCGGAAGGTATGTGTGTATTCGCCTTGTGTGCCGGACCTGGGTGGATTGTTTTGACCGCTACATTCCGGTGCTTTCCCTGCAGTCTCGGCCATGTAGGCATCCTCTACACGTCCACCTTCAGCGTCCCCAACACTTAGAGTACTTCCAGGTGTGTCGGACCTGAGTGAACTATTCTGACCGCTACGTTCCGGTGCTTTCCTTGCACTCTCAAACGCGCGTGCGTCCTCTACACATCCACCTCCAGCGCCCCAATACTCCGAGTATTTCTAGGCTTCGACTCGTCTCTGTGCTCCCTCCGGCCGAGGGTTGGTAGATCACCTAATCGCTTGGTCTTGACCACCCTGTGGCCTCTTCTCACATTTGATGGGATCTACGGACATGAATCACTCAAGGCAGCAACGCCAAAATGTTTACCGCTACAACTGGTACATTAAATACAAGAAATAATAATGTACGTGACAATGCATACCAGACATGGCAGTAAAATATATCTTTATTCGCACATTCAGTTATTATAGAGAAGAGACCAAAGATGGTCGGCCAAGGATTACAATAGATCCGACAATACCATGCCACTTCCTTGACAGTACACGACATATTTAAAGGACCCAACAGTTGCTGAGAGGTACACAACCGTCAACCAACGGACACATAACTACCTAAGACTGACAACCCACTCAATACAATTAATTAATACCTTGCTGGATAACAAATATTATCAAATATAACAATAGGCAATTTGTGCCGACAACACATCTTCAAGTGTTGTAGGATCAAGAGCACTTACCAAGACCTGGATTGATCCTTTTAACCCTTCAATAAATAGGTATGTAAGTCTACTTTCCAAAAACTCGTGTACCATGACTGATTTTTTTTTGGAATTCGTTACATAGTCTTCTTCGGTTCCTTGTTGTTTTAATCATGTCAATTCCTTGAAGTATCTTTCAAGATTTTTTTGATCAAATCTTTTAATAAGCCTTTGGGTGAATTCCTCATAGGCTGTTATGTTTAGGTGTCCTTGGGTATGCTTCAGCAATTTCGTCAACATTGTAAATAGGCAGATTGTTTCCTTCTTCCTCTATTGTGTGTTCTTCCTTAGGTATAAATGAAGGCTTTGTTAACCTAGGGGTTTATCCCCTTGGTGGTTGATGCAGAGCAGGTCACCAACCTCACGAAACAACCTAAATCAAACACCTACAAGGGCACATATGACTCTTGATTGGAGATCTTTCTCCCAACTCACCAATTTTCCTCACCATATCTCTTAGACACAGACCGGTTTGGCTCAACTTGGTATAGACTTCCCAATTGACTTAGTACTTCAAGGGCAGACTTGTAAGACATCTTAGGGCATCTGTACAACCATCTTCCATGCATTGATTAGGGCCTCTAACAAGTTTTTAGATGGTTGCTTCACAACCAGCCTAATCTCCAAGTAGCCCTACTCAGAGGGCTTTCAAGGCATAGCTTTTGGTATGGACAGGATCATGACTAAATAAAGGCATTTATAGTTACTCATTTGGCTTGTCCACAACATATCCACTTGAATCTAGGGGTTGTTTCAGGAAGTGACCCTTTGATTTTGACTGGTAATCTGCCAGGTAAGCCTAATTAGGCCTCTTTTACTAAGCAAGTGCCAACAATACAATTACCAAACTCCAAAACTCAACTTCAAAGGCTAGGAAACATCACATAGGGTCGAACTAAGCAGATTTCAACTCCTAATTGCATCATCTAAGTGTCTAACACCAAACCCTCAACTCTACCTATGTTCACTAGACCTAACACATGTAGATGTTAGGCTAATTTTGCCTCGAAAGTACCCCAAACTCCATTTCCTACAAAAATGCTACAAGACCCACTTGTAGCATCCCTAGCCCTTCCATTCCACCAATTTTGACACTTCACAAAGGTGGAATGGAGGATTTATTTACATTTTTTGTCTTCAAACCCTTGGAATTAGGGCTTCAGAATAGTTTTCAGAAAACACTTGTAAAATGCTCAAAACCTAATGAAAATGAATGAAACCAGTGCCAATGAAAGTAGACTCATAGCACTTTCAAATGCATCTGGTCTGAGAATGCAGATCGTCCATACAGGCACATGATTCATGCTACAACAGAGAGAAAACAGGAAAAAGTACAGGAAATGAACCTTTTTTTTTTGCTTCTCATCACAAATCACACCAACAACAACCTCCTTGAGTGTTTGGAGGTAGATTTATATGTTTTGTCCCCCAACTACCATGGGAACCAACGTTCATAACCACCTTTTGAAAATATGACCGTTGGATCCCCCAATTACATCACAAAGACACAAAATCACATGGCAAGATTTGACATCTTTTTGACAAAATAGACAACTTAGACCAAATGGACCCTATATGTCTCCAATCTGTACAAATAGGTGCAAAGAGGTCAAATAGACCTTGATACAATGATTAAAGACCATTGGAAGCATATTGACAACTTTGGCTTCCTCATGACAACATTCACAATATCTCAGTGTTCTACGGGCGTTGGGGACGGGGGGACACGTTTCTGGGATGGGGGGACCAAGGGCCTAAGTTTGGGGACGGCGGCGGGGTGGTGGTGTCGATATAGTTATACATATACATATAGTACTTGAAAAACTAGTTTTGAAAAGATGTATGACAGTATTACAGTATAAGAATTACATTTCAAATGAGACTATAGGAAATTTGAAATACTAAATCTAAATACCAAGATTTCTAAGTTGTGTTGTTATATGGAGCCTTATTAGACTCGGAGGTTAGATTTCCCTACTTCTATCGGGACATGTTTATAGAAAAATGCTTTTTCTGTTTGCTTTTGACAAGGGTGACGAGAGACATCTGGGCGTCTCCCTATCCCTCGAGAGACGTCTGCACGCCCAGACGTTTCCCAAGGAGACGCCCAGATGTCTCTTGGGAGACGTCTCCACGTCTCCCTGGGAGACGTGGAGATGTCTCGGCGGCGCTTCGGTGGTGGGACGGCGGGGGACGTCGCGTCCCTGTCCCTGTGACGTTTCTTACGGGGAGACGTGGCCAAAAAGGGGGGGGGGACGTGTCCCCGTGGAACACTTAGCAATTTTGCAAAAGGGACCCACAAGGGCTACCTACTACATCGATGGACTCCAAATCATTACAAAATGGTCCATAGGACCTTATTGGACACCAAACAAAACATCATGTGAAAATTTGCCTTACGGAGGCATGAAAGGCATTGTGTGCCCCTGCACTAGTGGTATGTTGTCATTTTCTAAATGATTAGAGTTTAAATCCCTTCCATTTGTTTGGTTGGGTTTGAGGGTATTGATTGTATCATTCATATTTCGTAGGGTTTGGAGGAGTGCTTGAGTTGTCCTCTCATTGTGTTCCGTGAAAGCCCTCCGTTTATCTCCCAATTGTTCACCCATGTTATTTCTTTGAGTAGGGTTATTATTTGTTGCAAGTCGTCTCTTTTCCCTTTCCAACACTCTTTGAGCTCATTGGCTTAGTTGCATCAACTATCTTTTGTTCCACAGGTTGGCAAGAACGATGCTCTGATACCAATTGTAATGCCTTCTTAGGGATATACCTGAAATTTACCCAAAATAATAATAACAATAACATAATTTATCTGCAAGAGTATTTTCTTATTAAATCACAAATTAGTAATTGTATTAAGGAAGATAATTAATGAGCATCAAATCAATAATAATGAAGATTCCTATTAATAGACATGCATAATAGAGTTCAATCATATTAGAAACTTGAGGGGAAAAACACCATAGGATGCCAAGAGACTATCCACCATGATTAAGCTCAAGAACGTTGAACAAGTACCAACTCAATCCGACGCCTTGGCCTACAAGTAACCAACTCAATGGGAGCCCCCAAGCAACCAACTCAATGGGTGCCCACAAGTAACCAACTCAATGGGCGTGCACTTAATGGTAGGAATTCATATTCTCGTGTTCATTTTTTTGGCTCCTTTAGCTTAAATATGAATTTCAAAGCCATTGTCTTCTAGTGCACTTTTGTCTTCATTCATATGTCCTTTTGGGGACACAACAATAATTAATTAGTTTTAATTATTTCAACCAAGGATGAACGGCTTGCAGGAAGCTTCGAAATGTTCTAGAAAATTCAAACTTGGATTAATGCGCTCCAAACTTGTCACAAAGGTGGCAACTTGGTAAAGGTACCCACATCTGTTTTCCTACTATCCACTTCAAATTTCATCAAACCTGAGTTTCTCGGCTTGCTCAAAGAAGCATAGACCAACCTCAAACTCTCAAAAAATCAAACATTAGAATTTCCCACATTCACCATAATAGTCTCAATTTCTGCAAATTTATTTTGTAATTGTGTCAAGTAGAAAATATCTGAATTACTTCACATGCATCCAATAACATATCAAACAAACCTTCAATTACTCCGTTACGAGAAACCTGTGTGATTTCTCTTGCCATTAGTTAGGGAGGAATCTTTAATTGTCAAAATTGATCTTTCCAAGAGGGTCTTCGTCCTCAAGAGGCTGAGGTGGACAAGTCCAACTTTAGAACCTTGAGGGTTTCAATCAGAGAAAAAGACTAAACTTAACATATTTCAAATGGGCCTCTCACTGCTTTTTTAAAGTTTTTTATAACCCATTGGAGAAACTTTTCAAATTCTCCTTTTCAAATTTCCCTCTCCTTTTAATTTTTACTTTAGCTTGAGAAATAATAAAGTGGCCCTGTTATAATTTTCAATTGACATAAAAGAGGTCACTTAAAGATAAAACTTATAAACTGATTACTCTATGACCTTATTAAATAATTAAAAATAGTTGTCATGAAGTTTACTCATTTTCGACAACATAATTTTAATAATTTAATTATATTCCAATATCCAATTAAAGGGGACATTACAGTCCTCCCGTTTTAGAGATTGCTTGCCCTCAAGCAATCCTGAACTTGCATGCCAATACCAGGGTCCCACATAAACCTGTAGAATATTGATCTAATGCAACTGAATCAAAAAACTCTGTCACATTGTGAAGCAATCCACTGTCATGCAATCTGCCCAGCACAGAAATTCCTGGTTCCCATGGTCTGGGAAATCTGCAGCACCATCTGCTCACAACACAATCATTCTGGACACCTGTAAAAGAGATCTCTATAAACCACCTTTGAGAAGAGCAATCAAATATTGCACAAACTTAGTCAACTGAAAGCATTTCCCTTTGAAGAACTAAATCTAGACACTAGAGGAGTAAGCTTACGAAAGTCATCATAAGCCAACTCATTCCCAACAGCTATTGTATTGCAATCCTATGTGATCCCAGGGTCCCAAGTCAGTCTCAAAAAAGAGCCACCAGGCTGACACTGCACTTCTCTGATCATAACATTCTGACTTGTGTGCCCAATTTGCACCCTCCTCTTCTGGAACCCCAAAAAGTACTCATCATACTCAGCATAGACCAGCTTCAAATTCTCAACAAATCAAACATTAGAATTTCCTACATTCACTGTAGTAGTCTCAATTTCTGCATATTTATTTTAGAATTGTGTCAACAAGAAAATATCTGAATTACCTCACATGCATCCAATAACATATCAAACAAACCTTCAATTAGTTCACAAAATCTGGAATTTGTCTTCAATGAAGAGCTTACAAATTCCTGCAAAACCAATCGTCACTCTGTTGTGAGAAACTTGTGTGATTTCTTTTACTAACAGATAGGGGGAAATCTTTCACCGCTAAAACTGATCTTCCCAACAGGGTCTTTTTCATTCAAAGTTGAGGTGGACAAGTCCAACTTCAGAACCACCAGGGTTTTAATCAGAGAAAAAGAATAAACTTGGCATATCTCAAATGAACCTCTCGCTGCTCTTTTATAACCCACTAGAGAAACTTTTCAAATTTCCCTCTTTTAAATTCTTTTCATATTTCTCTCTCCTTTTAATTTTTACTTTAGCTTGGGAAATAATAAAGTTGCCATGTTATAATTTTCGATTGACATGAAAGAGGTCACATAAAATTAGGAATGAATTACTTTATGACCTTATTAAATAATTATAGATAAAAAGCTAAATGAGTCAACAACTAAGATGACCATTATAGAATAGATATGATATTATTTTAATAAGTCAAGTGTTTTGAAAGCAAAATAAACGCAAGTATTGGAAGAGCTAACTAAACATGTCGAGTTGACCACACTCTTCATTGGTTTAGCCACAATGCGAGGTTTCAAAATTGACACCGTTTCGTAACCTTGGTTTGATAAGGCTTAATGTAGACTCATCTTGTAACTTGAATGAGCGAGACAATGAAATGCATACAAAGTTACAATCATATTTACCTAAGATCAATAGTCTTGAACTAGCCGCTGTTAGGAAATTATATGCCTTGATGTTCTGTTAAAACATCTGGTGCATCTGCACAATATAGAATAGCTGAAGCACAGAATAAGAACATCCAGCATGATATAATCCAGTAAGCAATTTAATATCAAAATGTAACGAATATCAATCAAGATAAACATAAAGCATCTCATAAAATCCACAGTTTTGAACTAGGTAATATAATCATTTATCAATATATAGAGAAAATAGTGAAGCTGAATCATAACTATAGGTTTGAACATCAGATCATATGTATCCTTAGTACACAATCCACAAAACTCAATAGCAATACAAAACACCATTGATAATAAAGTTTCAGGATCAAAATTCAGAACCAAAGCAGCAAAACAAGGCACATACACCAGGGTCTTACAGAACTACTATCCTCACACCCAAATGAGAGAGCCAGCATCCTAAATTTAGCCTTGACATATATAGTGTGGTATACTTGATATGCAAGTGGAGCTTAGAAAACACTTGAGTGCCCACGTCATCCTGAAGATTCTAACAATCAATATTAGGAAAATGTCTCCTATTACTTCTAATACTTGCTAAACATCTCACTTTCCACATAAATCTTATGGTTGCAAGTAATGCTAAAAAGATCAAGAAGCTTTCTGTCAAATCCAAGAGTTTAAAATTAATTGCTCTTCAATGAATGTGGCGGAAAATAATGCTCTACAGTCATTGAGTGTTTTGGCAAATCTATCAAGTAAACTATAATATTAGAAAGGTGCATATGTGTCATTTTTCTGAAATTGAGTGTCGAGTTCATCCAAGAGTCTTATTTTTTATAAACAGTGCTTACAGGCCAAACATTCAAACAAAAAAGTCGGCCAAGAACACTTTGTTTTAAGGTACACATGGTTATCCAAATGGAATTGATTTTTCTGAGCCATCTATCTTAGTAATCATTTATTGCCACACTATAATAAATTTATCTACTATACTGATGATGAATGATGAGGGAAGCAATATGTAAGCTGTAAATCAAAATATACAGTTTGCAAAGACAATTGATATACTCATAAAGGCTGCTCTTGGTGTTCTTATATTGGAAGATTTTCATTTAATACATGAAGTCTTCAGAAATGACTAAAAGTAGGTTTATGGGACTTGAAAACCACATTCAATTATAATAGGAAATTGCTAGTTTAACAAGACTCTAGGTTAAAATAAAATTTGTAGCATTGATGAAAAGTAATCATAACAAGAGGGGTAAGCCTAAAGAGGGTTAACTGTAAATCCTTATGATTAAGTACATGTACAAATTGAAGAGATGAAGATGTAAGCTGGGGACAAGGAAAATGCACATATATTTAGCAAGGCTTGAGCTAGAATATCCAAAACTATTATTATCTATCATAGCAAAGTGCAAATGCAGGGTGCGATAATGGTCATATAGAATGTCTAGGGTTTGGGTGCTAGGTTGGACAATCATAGGATGGAATTGACTATTGTGTACTCTCCTTAGAACTTTCTAATCGTCCATGACTGACAAATCTCACAATACAAAGGACATAGTAATGTACTTTTGCCTTGAAAAAGAACAGGGAAGAATCCACTGTCAAGCGTGGAAAAATTAGGGCTTTTGAGTTTGCTCCAATTTTCTTCAACCCATTTGTGAAGTTTTTCTGCCTATTATCCTGCAAACAATGGATCTTCTGCTCAGATGCTTAGCAACAGGATCAATATCTTTATAAAGAAGATCAACTTATTGAAATATCACTTAAGGAAAAGGGATTAAGACCCAGCCGATCCAAATTGCCATCCACCTGTGAATTTTCCTGCGGTCCTTTTTTAAATAAGTGCTTTTCTTTAGAAGAACTGCCATCAGAGTTTTGACCATCATTAACCTGGGGGGCTGAGAATTGATTGCGACAAAATGTCCTTTCAGGAGGATAGGTTAATAGGTATCATCGTCCCCAAGGAGCTGAACATTGCAATAGGTACAGCAGCTGTGTAAGGAATTAGGAGTGGTTTTACAAGCATGATAATACTTCTGCTTCTCTTGGCTTTTCCTCGAAATAAACATTCTTCTCAGACGAGTTTTTCGCCCAAAGGCTTTCTCCATTATCAGAAAGCCCCCCAATGGCAGAATCCTTCCCAACAAGCTTAGGCACCTGGTGTGCAAATAGTCCCTATGGTGAGAATTTATTTTTATTTGCTGACTTTTCTAACTGCTGCAAACCCTTGCCCTTTTCCTCATTGATAACCAACCTGATCTTTCTGAAATCTGCAGCCAAATGTTCAAGTGTGGCTTCTGCTTCTGCTTCTTTGTTGCTGCTATCTGCTCCTTTGCACATCTTCACCCAATTTTTTAAGTAGTTTATAATTAATAAATATTTTATTGTTTGCACTTTGCTCCACTATTAGTTCTCTGATAGCCCACACTTAACTTCTCTACCTAGAACCTTGACAATATCTTTACAAACGTCACATATAGTTAAACAGAGAGCACCCATTCATGAGATCAATAGTTGAACATCCAGAAATCAATTTAATATATACAACATTGATATGCTTGCCAAGGGATTCAAAGGCAAGATTTTCTACACACATTTTAAATTATTCTGTTTCCATAGTGTTGTATGTGCATATGCAAAATTTTTTTGGGCAACTAATTATTCTGGATATTTCCATTTTTCCTAGCCAATGGAGTGGTTTCAGGAAAGGCCTGTTTGCTCCTCTGAAAGGCTTCTATCAATTTGCACTGCTTTGGTGAAGAACAGCAGGTGCTGTTTGCTGCATAGTTAACTTCAATAAATCAGACAATTATGGACCACTAGTCCCTGATTTACCCCCAGTTCTATTTGACACTGATCCTTACACCTTTATCCGTTTGCTCCTTTGTTATATCCAGACAATCTCCAATATCAACAACTTCCCTCCAATGACATTACCAGAATCCAATGTGCTTTTTCTTTTAGGTTAGAGCCTGTTCCAAGGACATTCTCTTTAAATGTCCTTTGTCTAGCCTCTATCTAACACAATCCTTAAGCAGACTGCTTTCCGAATCGTTGCTTCCCACAAAAGGATTCATCTTCCTTTACCTGTTTGCTGATGAAAACACCCCAGTTTTGTTTTTATTTGCCTTAGCTCTTTTGGAAAGCCTATATAGAAGTTTCTGCCTAACATTATGAGTGAGCTACTGCATTCGTCATCAGGTCAAACATTAATTGTCACCGATTTTGCTTCTCCACATTTCATTAAAACTAAGTAAGAAACACTGTCTTTAAACATTGTATTCGCCTTCTTCTTATCTTGAGTGACATTAAACCAAATAAAAGCTTGTTATGGAGGAGAGTATTTAAAAAATGTATTGTTTGAAGAGCTAGAGAACTGGAAAAACTATGCATTGGTATAGTATTCATCCCTTAACTGTAGTTTGATGAAATTGCTGGGAAATTGTTGGTATTTGCCAAAGCTCTTCTGGATAACGTGCATATAAGTTTCCATCTTATGTTTTTAGTGAATTATGAAATATGAATTGTTGTCACTATTGCTTTCTCACATTCCATTGAAGCCAAGTAAGAAACACTGACTTTAATCATCATTCTCATGTTTTCCTCATCTGGAATGAAGTTAAGCCAAGTCAGTGCTCACTATGGATGAGATTACTCAAAAATAATTTGTTGGAAGCACTAGAGAACTGGAAACATGCATTGGTATGGAATATGTTTAGCCATGCAATGGTCCTGGAATTACATGTTCATTTGTCACACTAGGTAGATCACTGGACATGCTAGATTTGTTCCAATCTATAGCAGAAGGCAGGTTTTGACAAGAATAATTCCAAGGGCGATTTTCAACAATTGAACAGTTGTCAGGATAGTATCAATCTGTTCATTCAACCATATCGAAACCAGCTCTTAATCTTCATCTAATGATAGGGAGATTATTATATATTCACTCAAAGCTAAGCCTTCTCTTATGAAGACTTGGGAACATAGAATATGGCCTACATACTATATACCAGAGGTGTTGGTTTTCGGACCTTGCCATCCAATCATAGGGCTATTCCACACTAAGAATTTCTGCACATTTGGTGTAGCTCTTATATTATGCCTTTTTCGGTTGTATTATGTAGAACTTCTGAGATCTTGTAACTCAATTTTCAATTTTTGTGTACATTTCCACTAGCTAGTTTTGATATAAAATAAGTTTTGAGTTTGTTATTTTGCCTTTTATTGTTTTGCATGTAGCAGATGAAGGAACAAACAAGCAAGAGGATGATGAAGATGCTCGCAGAGCAATTTTTGTCAAAACATTGATGAAAGCTGATCCATCTTGCTCGAAATCCAAAAATGAGAAGGTGGAAGAGCCTGATCATAAACAAGCTATTGTGGAGCATGGCGAAACAATTTTGACACATAGTTCAGATTCAGTAGATGAGGAGAGTAAGTACTTCATTGTCAAATTATCTTGTGTATGTCACTAATAACTATTGAAAATGAAAGATGACCTTTTGTTGGTTTATCAAGGAGAGCGAGGAAAGTCATTATATCAGTGTTTTGACGAATTATCAGCATTTTCTTTGTTTCTGAGTAAAAGTTGTGGCTTCTGTAGGGGCCTCAGGCCATTCAAAATGTCTTCAAATACTACATTTGAGTTCTGGTAAGTGATAAAAAGCAGGTGATGAAATATCAATTGCTGCCAGCCTCAAGTAATTACTGTATAACTCTCTGGACTGAACCAAAACCCTGGAGAGACTACTAGCAAGAGCAATAATACATAACATGTCAATCCCAACCTGAAACACAAATTTATAAGACTATAACTCCAACCAAGTGACTTTCTGTCGTCTAATTTCCAGTAGTTTGCTTGGAAGAATTCTGAGAACTGAGCTGACTACACAAGCTAAGATGGTCATAATCCTAAATTGTAAAACATACATTACTGTTATTAATTTATTACAATCAAACACTGGAAGAGCATGCAGCAGCATCTGAGCATCTAGAAGAGCCATCCTCCTCTCCTTCTTCATTTTGAATACTTGAATTTTGGAGTGCAAGGGAATGATCAATATCAGTTTGATAAATAACCTCCTTGATGAGCTCATCCATCACAGCTGGATGGAGATGAATGTTTTTCTCCATTTTAGTGTGTTACTAAAGTGAATATGCATTCTGGTATTCATAACTCTATCAACAAATAAGAAAAATCATTACATGCAATGTAATATCTATTAGAATAATATCCTAGTTGTTTATTATTAATGGTCAATTTTGTATCTTAGTGTAAATATTAGATGTTTCTAATTTTGCTTCAGTTATCGATTGTTTGATAATGGAAACATAGATCTTGTAACTCTATAAATGATCGTTTGATCATTCATAAATTCATTCGTTATTTTACCAATTACTTGCGTAATATGGTATCAAAGTAGGAATTTGCATTTTTTGGGAAAATTTATAATTATAAAATATTTTCACTCGAGAATATTTTAGTGAATTTTTTCAAAAGGTTTTCTTCGTAATATTTTTCCTCGTCCTGCATTGTGGGTTGTGTTCGTTTTTTTCTAACCAAGAAAACGAGGCTTTTTTTGCGTTGGATTTTTTGTGTTTCACGGCTTTGGGATTGTCTATGCGTTTTGGGACCTCCTTTTTTCTGTTCTGATCGTGCCGAAGCAAGCCTGCAACCTCCAATACGACGCTATTTTGCGTCCGCGTTTGTCAGTTATTGTGGGCTCCGTTTTTTCTTGGCAATGCGACTGGTTCGTAATAATTTGCTTGTGGGTTTTCTAGTGTCGGTTTTTCTTCTAAGCTCGTGTATTCAAGGTCATATGACGATCTGCGACGGTAGATTATTTTTTTCTGTGTTCGTTTTACCTATGCGAAGGTCAAAAGTCACGATTTTTTTTTGTGACCCGTGTTTAATCAACACGTTTTTTGTTCTTTTGTGTGGCAATTTTTCTCCTATCTGGCCAACAGGGCTTGTGTGCATTTTTCAAACGGCTGTTCTGCTCTTGTTTTTGCTGACTAGGGTTTCTATCCAATCTTCTATGTTTTCCAGCAGCTAGGGTTTGCCGAAAATCCATTCTCAGAGAAATGTTTTTTGGGTTTTTTGGTTTTCGGATTTCTCATCTGGGTATCTCTTGGATTTTTTTGGGTCCTTCGAAATTTGTGCATTGGGATCCATATCCAATTTTTTTTTGTCCTGCCTCGAAATTTGCGCAATTGTTTTGGTCTCAGTTTTGTACATTACACGTTGCATTTATGCGAATTCATGCATTGACAATCTCTCGCCTCGATATTCGTGCCGTCATTTGGTCAAGCAGCTTTGATCTTAGTTTTTCGTGATGGCATCATTGACGAATATTTGGCTCGAGGGGAGTCTGTAATTCAACGACGGAAACTATAATACTTGGAAGCAGCAGAGGCTCACAATTTTCGAGTACCATGTCATCGATCTATTGGTTCTTGAAGAGGCCACTCGTCCTTCTACAACTGGTCATGATCAAATCAAGCTTGATGAGAAAAATTGCGAACTTGTCATGCTCATCAAGCTATCAGTGACTGACGATCAGCTTCCTCAAATAACGATCGACAAAACAGTAGCCGAGATATGGGAGCTTCTTAAGACGTTGCATGAGATGTCTGATAAGAGCAGAGCCTTCTTTCTGAAAAAATATGCTCTACTCTATAGTCATGGATGAGCAAAAATTCCTTTAGTAGGATCTCAATCGTTTTTAGGACATCCATGATCAGTTAAAAGGCATCGGATGGAATATGGAGGAGGACATGGTCATGATCACATAAAAGAGTTTGCCGAAGTCTTATGAGCATTTTGTCGAAACACTCAACATCACCTCAACCGGTGTTGATCTTAAGTTCGTTGATCTTTGTAGCAAACTTCTGCAGCAAGATCGGTGGAGGCAGCGGTTTGACAACAGTAACAACTCATCTTCTATAGTTGAAGCTTTCGCAACCAAATCCTTTCATAAGGATAAAGGCAAATTTCAGTCTTCTCAGCAGAAATCCTCTGCTCTGTTATCAGAAGGCTCGAAGAAGAAAAGTGTTCAATGCAACCATTGGCATAAGTATGGTCATATGAAACTTGAGTGCCGTAAACACTTGGCTGCCCAGTCCAAGCAAAGTGGTTCATAGCCTAAAGCTAATGTAGTGGAGCTCGTTGAGCAGAACGAGTTTGCCTTTTATGTCTTCATGGCTAAAAGACCTGTAGACTGTGTGAAGTCTTCAGCCTGGTATATAGATTTAGGTGCCTCATGCCACTTCACTCATTGCTGGGATTGGTTCATTGACTTTCAGCCTTACTCAAGTTTTGTTATTTTTGGAGGGGAAGAGTACACTGTTTTCGGAAAGGGCAATGTGCAGATTTAGTCTGGAGGGAAGAAATTGATTTTCCTCAATGTGTACTATGTTCCAATGATGGAACTCAACCTTCGCTTAGTCAGTTAGATATTGAGACATTCACCTCAGCTCGACGTGACCTTCGGTTCACATCAATGCAGTATTATTGATCTAGAGACTTAGTCTACTGTTGCCGTGGGTGTTGAGGATCATGGTCTATTCAGACTAGTTGACTCTGGTGATTCTCAGGAGCTTGCAATGGTAGCCAAGTGCTCCAATGTCAGTACACTCTGTCATTAGTATTATGGACACTTAAATGTGCACTATCTTTCTTAGCTTGTTTGAGAAGATCTTGTCATCGGACTGCCAGAGATCCAGATCCAGAACCTCGAAGTTTGCAGAGCATGTCAGGTTGGGAAGCAACATCGGACATCGTTCTCGGATGGTGACTTTTGGAGGGCTTCTAAGATGCTACAACTAGTCAATGTTGATATGTGTGGACCTATGGCTACTCCTTTTGTTACTGGGTACAGGTATTTCTTACTTTTTGTTGATGATTTTAGTCGTAAAATGTGGGTGTACTTCTTCATCAGAAATCAAAGGTGTTTTTTTTTTCAAAAGTTCAAAGCCTTAGTACAAAAAGAGTCTGGCCAACATATTGTTACTCTTAGGTCTGGTAATGGGGGAGAATTTTGTTCTTTTGCCTTCTCTCATTTCTGTGAACAACATGGCATAAAGCACCAACTCACAACACCTTACACCCCTGAGCAAAACGGTGTCATTGAGCGGAGAAACCACACGATTACTGAAATGGCCATGTCTATGCTTGAACACAAGAGTTTTCCAAAGACATTTTGGGCTGAAGTAGTTCACACTGCATTTTGCCTTCTGAATTGGTCTCCTACAATGGTTGTGAAGAAGAGAGCTCCGGAAGAGGCCTAGTAAGGTTGCAAGCCCAGAATTCGTCACTTGAAGGTTTTTGGCTCCACTGCCTTTGTTTGGATACTTGATGCTAAACGCACCAAGCTGGATGCCAAGAGCCAGAAACTAGTGCTAACTGGCTACAATGATAATCACAAAGCCTACTGACTAGTTGATATTGAGACAAATCGTCTCATCTTCAATCGTGATGTGGTTTTTGATGAGGAACGAGGGCCATTTCAGCTCTCTCCTCTAGTTGTGGATTTAGAGGATCAACCTTTCAAGGCTCAAGACTTGGGTGTCCGTCTTCCATTAGGTCCACCTGATGGGAGGGCTCCAGCTGCTCCAGTTCCTGCACTTGCATTGACTCTTTCTCCTGCAGGATCACCTAGACACCCAACTGCACCACCTGACTTTCCTCAGGATTCATCCGATCTTTTGTTTGATGAACCTGATCCTATTGCACCTCCTGCATCTGATGTTGGCACTTCTACTCTTCGGCCTAAATGGTGGGCTAAGACAATTGGTGATTTTCATGATGATGAGCTCATCGAGGGTAGAACTACTCGGAAGAAGAGCAAACATCCCGATTTCGTCAATTTTTCATTCATGGCTAACATTCATGGTGAGTATGAGCCTCAATAATACATAGAAGCGAAAGGGATACCTGAGTGGGAACAAGCTATGACGTTTGAGCAACATAGCTTGTTGAAGAATAACACTTGGGTTCTGTCAAATCTTCCTCCAAGGAAGAAACCCATTGGATGCAAATGGGTCTATAAGGTCAAATATAAGGTAGATGGTACTTCGGATAAGTACAAGGCTCTTCTTATTGCCAAAGGCTTCTCTTGGCAAGAAGGAATTGATTATGAAGAGACCTTTGTTCTGATGGAAAAGATGAGCACCATCAGATTAGGCCTAGCCATGGCAGCTCAATATGGTTGGAAGGTCCATCAAATGGACGTCAAGAGTGCCTTCCTAAATGGTGAGTTACATGAAGGCTACATGACGTAGCCTCCTGGATTCAAGGTTGCTGGAAAAGAACACCAGGTACTCAAACTGGTGAAAGCATTCTATGGCTTGAAATAGGCTCCTTGGGCATGGTAGATGAATATTGATAAGTACCTCAGATCGGGGTTTCTAGAGGATTCCTTGTGACTCAAATTTGTACGTCATGACTACTGGCAGTGATATCATCCTTCTAGTTATATATGTTGATGATATGACCATCATTGGCAGTTTGGCATTTTGATTCAGGGAATCAAGCATAATTTATGCCAATCTTTTGACATGACCGACTTTGGGCTTCTGCACTATTGCCTAGGTGTTGAGGTTTGGCAGCAGTCTCATGGCATCTTCATCTCTCAGTCTAAATATGCCAGGGCTCTACTAGACAAGTTCCAAATGCAGGACTGTGAACTTGCATCTACACCTATGGAAAAAGGCCTGAAGTTGTCGGCCTAATGCGGTTCTCCAGTTGAGAATGGATCCGATTTCAGGCAACTAGTGGGCAGTTAGCACTAGTTTCTGGCACTTGGCACTAGTTGATGGGTTTTGACTTAACCCAGGGTTGGAAGAATGTGCAAGAGTTAAATGGGGGTTAGAATAGTCAAAGCCCATGTGGGTTTGCTTGTAAAAGGGCGAAGGCTTTGAAGGCTTTGTAAGAGCCTTAATGGTTGAGAAGTGACCCTTCCCCAATCCCATGGTTTAGGAATGTGCAAACAATTAGGGGGTGATTAGGCTAATTAAAGGGTTTTTTTTTAATGATTAAGGGGCATTTTCTAGAAAATGCAAGCGGGCGAAGGGATTTAAATTAAATAAGATAATTATTTAATTAAATTCTAGTATATACTACTGCTAAATATATATATATTCTGAGTCTACACTCTTATTAGTTCAAATGCTCAATGATTCTACTTCTTCGATGCCTTCTTGGAGTGGTTAGTTTGCTGTATAAATATCTCTCTATCGTGGGTGAAGAGTTATGCCCTTCCCTCAACCATGGGTGAGGTATCCTGTCTGTTCATAAAGTCACAGCCTTCTATGCTAGAGACGTCCATCATATCCTGCCCTTTGCCTTTTCATGACCGCTGGAGCCTTATGTGAAATCGTACCTTATTGGTGTTAAATTAATATATTAAACTGGGCACTAATTGGTGAATAAATTAGTTGGAGTCATAATGTGAGATCGCTGCCCTTATGGAATTCTTCCCTAAATCACATACAGATCGCTGCCTTTGACTAAACTGTTGTCTGTTATTAACTTAAAGCATTTCCTAAACTCATCTCTCTTTAATAAATCATTAATGATTCCTTTAGTAATAATGAGAATGCTGTGGGTAAATCGTTCTAAGCATCGGTGCTGGTTAGATGGCTAACATCCCATATGATAGAGTCAGCACCTTTCCTCATTTTGTCTTGGTTCGATTGAGAAAGCTGAAAATTGTGAAGTCTTAAAATAAGAAAATTTCTTTGTGTAGGTGTTCCTTAAGTTACTCAGTGATGGTGTGAATATTGGTGTCATGGCGTGGACATGACAATCAAGTATAAGGTTGATGGTCACAGTTGTTAGTATTTCCATGGCCAATCATTCACACACCTACAACCTTTGCAATCAAAATTTTATTTAAAGTTTTATAATTTTTTTTTGGTCTTGTAAGTTTATTTAAAATTTATAATTTAAAACTATGAATTTTCTAATCCTTAACTCTCTAGTTTTATCTTGTTAGGTTGCTTAATCATCTGCATCTTAGAGGGAGCACAAACTCCTTCATGCACTTAGTAAAGTGCAATCAACTACACTCAAAAAAAGTTAGAGGACTTAGTGTATGCACATTTAAACTTGCACCTCATTTTACACAAACAGAGTGACTACAAGGAAGGGGACACAAGGAAGTGAGATATCGTGCTAGAGCATATTGACTTGGATGCTTCTACTTCTTACCTTGTTGCCTTTCATGTTGAAGATGTGCCAACTAACGAGCATGAGAATGCCAATGTTAGTGGCATTGTTTGTGGTTATTTGAGTATTCTAGTACCTACATCATCTAATATGGATGGCGATGATGATATTTTTGGAGAACTATATGATGATGCTTGATCAACAATGGTTTATTGTCGACACTTGACAATATTATTTTTTAATTTTAATATATATCACGATATTCTAGTTTGACTAATTTATATTGCATTTTAAAAATTTTTTATGGTGGTTTTGTTTATTGTATAATATAAGATGCTATGTGGTATTTTGAACTTAATTAGTGCTGCAAATATGTATACATATATCTTATTTTTTTTATGGATGAACCCAACCCCCAATTTTTTTTGGCTGAACTTGTGAACAAAACCCTTGAACTCAAACCCATACTAGAACGTGAACCTGTACTAGGATTGGTAAGTTGGGGGAAAATCATTTTTGATAGACATTGATGGAAACGTGGAGTTTACTCTAGGTTTTACTTGGTTTTATTGATTACCAAGTACATCAAAAGCCATCATGACATAAAAACTCAAATTAACCAAATATATATATTTGTTATATATCAATGTATCAGTTTTGCCTGGATGGTAAAATATAGCATCTTATTTTATTCATGATGTAATGTTCTCTTTCTAAAATAGGATTTAATAATAAATAATAATAAAATAAAAACATAAAAAAATATAATATAATATAATTAAAAGCTTATTAAGCTTAAAGAATGGTCAAGAGGCATGCAATGAAGAGTTGCGACTCCCTTAAACATGAGATATAAAAGGAGAAGATTTCATTTGAAAGGGGTCATGGAGGAAGGAAGAAATAATGGAGCCTAGGAATGATTAATGGAAAAAGAAAGGAATGGGAAGAAAATAAGGAAGTCTTGTCGAAGAAAATAAGGGAAGTGACTGGTATGCCATACGGGTGGATAAATTATTTATTTGTTTGTTTATAAATCTTTTAAGAGGCTTAATTCATTTATTGCATTGAATGGCCAATTCATTAACAAATATTAGTAAATATTTAATTGATTTCCAACAAGCAATTGTATCTGGGATTAGTGTGAAACATGTGATAGGGAGATGCAGCAGTACTGGCTCCCTCATTAAGTAGATCACCCCAAGTTGGTTTGCTTGTGGGCCAAGAAGCTAAATGACTTGGCCTATTTGAAAGACTCGCAAGTCTTTCTAATGGAATCACGTGAGTCAAATGCACGGACTTGCGAGTCAATTAGACGGACTCTTGCGACCCAAGAATGACACCAAGTAGTGTTATAAAGTGTTTTTTTTTTCAATTTTTTCGTTCATTTGCCTTTGTTTCTTGGTGAAAATAGGTTTGTAGGGTTTGAATGAGGAGAGCAAAGAAGATTAAATCAGCAAAAGAGATCTAGGTAAGGATTTTTCCTCTTTTTTTTTTCATTTCCATGTTTTGAAAATCCAAAAAATATTGAAAAACAAGGAGATATGTTGCAAATTTTTTTTCTATTTCCTTTCGTAACTTATTTCCTTATATTTTTTTCTTGTTTTTGATTGCTATTTTTCCCAAATGATTCATTATCATTCTTATTGTTGATTTTCCACAAAACCCTGCTGATTTTTTTTTTTTTCATGTTAAATCAGCAATGGCAAGTTCAACTCCAAGGGAAACCCCAAGGCCAGGAAGACAAAGAGATAAAGCATGGAAATATGGGATTCCTGGAAGCAAAAAGGGAGAAGTCACTTGCATAGAATGTACAAAATGGATGATGGGTGGAATCAATAGATTAAAATGCCACCTTGCACAAATACTTGGATATGGTGTGGATATATGCGCCAAAACAACTCCTGAGATTATTAGAGAGATGAAGGCCCTTCTTGCTGAGAATGATGGCAGCTGCAATGAATCTCACATTGTCCACTTCAGGACCCACTAGTCACAGTTGTGGTCGATAGTCACATTCATCTTTTGGTGACAATGAGGGTGAGGCTAGTGCCCCTCCTGTTAGAATAGACCCTAATTTTTTTGTATTACACAATGTTCTAGGTTCACAACCTTCACTTGAAGGCACACGATGGAATAGAGAGAAACATGAACAAGCAAGGATAGCAGCATCAAACTTTTGGTTTTACAATAATATACCTTTCAATATAGCGAACAATGTGTATTGGGAAGCTTTGGTTAAAGCATTTATAGTTGCAGGTAAGGGGTTTAAGGCCCCAACATGTTATGACTTCAGTGGGCCATTGCTAGAGCAAGTTGTAAGAAATACACAAGCTGTGGTTGATGATCAGAAAAGATATTGGAAGAGAAAAGGATGCAACATTTTATCCGATGGATGGACAGATGGACGAAATAGGAACCTTCTTAACTTCTTTGTGGCTTCAAATGGGGCAATGGTATTAGTAAAGTTTGTTGATGCCTCAAATGAAATAAAAAATGCAGAGACTTTGTGTAATCTATTGGATGGGGTGGTTCAGGAAGTTGGAGTTGAAAATGTTGTCCAAATTATCACGAACAATGTAGATGCATACGTATCTGCAGGTAGAATGCTTATGGAGAGGCATCCTATGATTACATGGAGTCCTTGTGCTGCACATTGCTTGGACTTGATGCTAGAGGACATTGAGAAGATTACATGGGTGAAGAAGGTGGTTGAAGATGCAAGAAGTGTCATCAAATTCATCTACAACCATACTTGGGTGCTTGCTTTGATGAGGAAACACACAAATGGCAAGGACCTTGTGCGACCTAGAGTGACACGATTTGCTAGCCACTTCATCATTTTGCAAAGCATTCTTAGTGCCATTCCTCATCTTAAGCAGATGTTTGTGTTTGATGCTTGGTTGGGGTCTGCATACACCATAAAACTTGAAGTAGAGAAGATTGTAAGCATTGTTTTTGATGAAGGGTTCAACAAAAGTGGAGAGGAGTTGACTACGGTAAGTAACAAACACAAAAGTAAATTTTATACAAGATAATCTATTTGCTGATTTTATTTTTTAGAGGTTAATTTTGTACTAATTTAAAATTTGTTTTCATTTCTTTAGGTGACAGAACCTTTGGTAAGGGTTCTTCGTATTGTGGATGGAGAGGGCATGCCAATGGGTTTCATTTATGAGGCCATGGATAGGGCCAAAGAGGCCATTTCACATTACTATCCTGGAAATACAAGAAAATGTGAAATCCTTTGGCACATCATTGATCGTAGGTGGACAAACCAACTGCACCAACCGATACATGCCTTCACCTACTTCTTGAACCCGAAATTCTACTTCTCTGATTCATTTAGGGCTGATGAGGAGGTCATGGCAGGTGTTATTTCATGCATTCATAAGATGACACCTGATCCTGAGTTGAGAGACAAGGTTTTTGATGAGTTGGAGGTGAGATTTGACATTTGCAATTGCTCTGTGAGTATCTTTATTTATAATTTTGAAAATGTTCATTATTGAATTTGAGTTTGACACTTTGACTATCTATTTATGAATTTGCAAATGTTCACTCTTCAAGATCTACAAGAGTGTAGAGGGGAGACTCTTCTCATCACAACTAGCTATTGATAGGAGAGGAAAACAACAGCCGGGTAAAAAATTAACTTAGTTTTATACTGCAGGAAAAAAACTACAAACTTGATTGTTACATTTTTTTCTCAATTATAATATTTCTAAATATTTTTTGTAGATTATGGTGAGAGAATTATGGTGCTGGCAGGCTTAATCTTCAAAAGATAGTTGTTCGTGTTTTGTTTAAGCCATGCAGTGCTTTTGGGTGTGAACGAAATTGGAGTGTATTTGAGAGCATTCACACAAAGAAGAGAAATAGATTGACACAAAAGTGGCTCAATGATCTTGTCTTCGTTCGGTACAACCTTGGCCTTCGAGTTAGAAAGGTGGAGGGTGTTTTACATGAGGCCATTGACTTGGATGAAATTGGTCCATATGGTGATTGGACTGTGAATGAACAAAATGATGGTGATGATGTCCTCCTTACCGAAGAAGAACTTGTAGAAATAGAGAGGAGGATCACAGGAAGCAAAAGGAGCAAGATTGGAGGAAATAGAGGAGGATGAAGATGAGGACGAAGATGTGGACTTTCATTTAGAAGAAGAATCATCTCACCATTTAGATAACACAACACCCAGTGCTACTACTTCTAGCTCAAGGCCTGAAAAAAATGAGCTATATTAGGAGAAGTGCAAAGAGGAAGATGTAGTCTTCTCTTTGGTTTGTTTATTGTTGTTTTTCACATTTGGAGTTGGACATATCATTATATTTAATTTTGTAAACATTTATAAACTTATGCTGCTATTATACATTTTAGAGTCTGAAACTATGAGTAATGAGTATGATTCTATGAGTATGAATGATGAAATTTCAAATATTGAGTGTTTGGAGATCATATGATGTGTCATGTTTCAATTATGGCTCTTACGTTTTCTAAATGGATTAATTTCTTTATGTTTTTTTGTAAAACTACGGTTTTTTTTTTGCGGAGTCCTTGTGGAGTCTTTTGCGAGTCTTTCACGAGTACGAGTCTGAGTCCGATTTTTTGGTTTGCTGAGTCTGTGGCGAGTCCGAGTTTTAAAACTTTGATTCCACTCCCTTGGGCTTAATTGAGGACAGTCTCCGGACTTTCCCATCGAATTCCTAATATGGTTGGCTGTTGGAAATAATTCATGAATGGATTCAAATGTATATAGGATATTGTGTTTTCAATAGGGGATTATTTGTTTGATGTTAATTAATCATAATCTTCTCTAAGCTTAATTGCAAATATGTTTTTTTGAATAAGTTGTATTGTTGAAATTGTTATTTTTGGGCAAAAATCTGGTATATCCTAAAAGGGGACATTACAATGTATATTTGAAATGCTGTTTTAATGAAGTATTTCCTTTCTTTAGTGTTAATTTTGATGAAAGGCAAGAACATAAGAACTTATACTTTCTAATTTCTTAAAGGTGGTCATGATGTAAAATTATCTTACAACTGAGCATGCTAGTTCTTCTTGGAAGTCCACAAATTACTCTCTGTTCTACTTGTCAAATAAATGGAAGATTATACCTTTTGTCGAAACAATTCTTATCATCTTATCACTCTAATTAATTCAGTTCTGCTGGTATACACGTAGGACTTCAATCTCGGAGAGAGGATGAAAGCTACTTTTTAAATCAGGAACTCAAGAGGAAAATGAAGACGGAAAAGTACAAGGTATGAGCAGTTTTTTTGTTTTGGAACACACTTCTTGTATGCTTTTGTTTCAATAAATAAGGGAGAGTGTGATCACTATTTGAGATGATAGGAAGTGAATCTGGCAATTAAGTTTTAATGCTTGAGCTTCCACACTTAAAAATCATGGCATAAAAGAATGAACTATTGTTATGTTACGTAATATGCAGCCCTGTTTGTGCCTTGATTTTTTTGTTGTTGTTTGTTTTTGAGTGTTTTTGCAATGGATTTGAGTTGCCAAATAAAGTGTAGATAATAAAGTACTTTATGATAAATGAACAACTTAGAAAAACTAAGAAACTGAGAAATACAAGTAGCTGAAAATTCCAGATTTTATTTTTGATCTGTTTTTTCAATATTTCTCAAATATAATGACAACCTAGATCATAAAATGACATAAGATATCTAAATCTCACATATCCACAAAATGTAGCCAATAAATAATTGGAGCTGCTCACAAAATATGTTAATTTTAGGATCAGACTAATAACAGTATACAAAAAATAACAAATGCATCACACATAACACAGTGACACCCTGGGAAAACCTCCCTCTTGGAGGTGAAAAACCCAGCAAGAATGTCTCAGATGAGATTAGGATAAACACAGTAGCAGATTACAATCTTAACCCTTCTTAGGGCACACAATAACTTATCTGATATATAGATCTGATCACACTTGATGTCACCACCCATAATGCAGATTGCTGATCATATATTGGAGTTCACTTGTCTTGGAGAGAGGTCGCTCAGCATGAACAAGAATTCAGTAGTGCATAGCAGGTTGGGCAGCCCAGAATGATAGTTCGCCCACTATGGAAGATGGATCACTAGCCTTAGACAAAATTCGCTTGACTGGAGATATCAATTCACTAGTAATGTTTGCTGATTAGAAAGCAGAGGGCAGATCGCTAGCCTGAATAGCGGATATAACTCACGGAAGATGATTCTCCAATAGTAGATAGCTTACTGGTTGATGTGCAGAGGTAAGTCGCACATTAGAGAGATAGATGATTCACTAATCTGATTGTGATTTGACCTCAAATCACCTTGCATATATAGGTGTCAATGCCTTCTATAGGTCTCTAGTCGGCCTTGCATAATTTTGGCGCCAAGAATCACAAGCTACACATATGGGTCTTGACCTATTACAAGTTACATTATGGGTCTTGCCCAATTTTCATATTTGCAAGTTACATACACCACCCAAATAGGGCCAGACCTAAACAAGAATTTATGTAACAAAATGTGATAGCAAACATGGCTAAGGCCGACATGACCTTTCCATGATATCCAAATCTGATTGTGATAACAAATCATCATGGACCTTTCCATGATATCCATCTTGCATTGCCCACAAAGGATGGATCCAAAACTTTATTATGCACACCTGCAAGAAATGAATACACACAAATATACAAATACACATCATGAACTTCTTTCATGATATCCACCTTGCATTGCCCGCAGAGGGTGAGAAGAGGTCTTACACCTCAAAACTTCTCTACTGTGAAGAATAACCTGCCACCTTGCTTTCTGCAGAGGGTGGTTCCACCTTGCATTGCCTGCAGAGGGTGGAGGAGGTCTTTCACTTCAACCTTCTCCCAGAGAAGGATCCAATGTCACCTTGCATTGCCCGCAGAGGGTAGAAGATGCAACTTAATGCATCACTAGGACTGAGACTCCCTCTCAGCCAAAGTTGTGTTCTCCACAACCCCAAGTTTCTCTCTGAAGTACACAAACTTCACTCGAGCAAGAGGCTTGGTGTGAACAGCTGCAATAGTGCTGACATATTTCAACTGAATTGCACTTTTTTGAATCATATCACAAATGTAGTGATAATGAGATTCCACATGTTTTGACCTGTCATAAAACATAGGATTAACAAACATCTTAATACAATTCTGATTGTCACATTTAATGATTGTGGGTTCCCAAGGTTGGCCAAACAACCTAGCAAGAAGCTTTGTGAAGCCACATTGCTTCACACTTGATGCAATGTACTCAGCTTCCGCTGTACTCAATGCAATTGAGGATTGATACCTATTGGTACAAGAGATCATGGTTGAACCCAACCTGAAACAGATTCCTAAAGTGTCCTTCCTGTCAGTAATACATTCTTCCCAATCAGAATCAAAGTAGTCTTCCAAGGAAATGACAGTGTTGATTGGATACTTCAGCTCGTAGCCAATTGTTTCTTGCAAATATCTCAGGATATCCTTGGTTGCAACAAGATGAACATGCTTAGGTTTGTTCATGAACTGTCTAAAGGGCACTCACCGCATAACAAATATTATGTCTAGTGTTAACTAGATGCTTTGAGGATCCAATCAACTACCTGTACTCCGATGGATTTGTAAAATCAGAGTTAGCTGCAGATAAACTCAATTTCTATAGGAGTAGACATAGGTTTACAATCCATCATATCAATAGCATATTTTTCTTGACTAAGGATAAGATCTTTGCCATGGTTCTAGTCCTAGACAGTAATGCATTAGGCCTAGATCCTTCATTCCAAATTCAGTGGCTAATTCTTTCTTACATCTAATGATGAGACTATCTCCAACAGTTAGAAATAAATCATCCACATATATATATATATATGAAATGAATTAGCAGTTCACTATTGAATACTTTTAAAGTAAAGGTTAGAATCAATATCATTCTTGCAAGATCCTAAACTAATCGAATACTTATCAAGTCCTTTTTGTATCAAGCTCGAAGAGCCTGCTCGAGGCCGTACAAAACTTTCTTCAATCTGCATACATGAGATTCTCTATCTTGAATCTCATATTCTTCTGATTATTCAATTAAGAGAAGTAGTCTTTATATCCAACTTTCAGCCTTTAGCTACAACATTAGCTATAATGATTCTAATATTAGTATATCTAGCAACAGGAGCAAGTGTTTCCTTATAACCAAGAGCTATACATCTAACTTCATATTTCTCAATACTTCTATTAACACAATTACTGAGGATTGTAGGGAACATGGAACTCCCTCTTGATTCTTAATATAAGATTGTGATAAGAATCAACTAATGAAAGCAACCAACTAAGTTTCCATAAAAATGAGAAATGCCAATCTTTTCCTTACTTCACTTTTACGAAATGGACCCATAGCACAATCCTTATGATCATGGCATACCTTCAAGTGAAGGAATGAACTGAGAGTTTGTGTAGGCTCTTATTACCAAGCTCCCTCTGAAGCTTGAAGGCATGATAGTTCAAGAGTATCTTGAATAGAAGCATCAAAGGTAGGATAAAACATGATTCAATATTCCAATAGAATGAATTAACAAGAAAAATTCATGAACATGTAAGATAACTTATCTCTTTATTGACTAGACTTCCACCATTGAGAACATATGCAAAGATTGCTCAAAACAATTAGTATAACACAAGGATTTTGTACATTGCTAGTCCAAAGAATATGATCAACTTCACTCACTACACAACATTCTTTAATGTAAAAAAATGATTTCCATAACAGAGAGGTAGCCGTGCTTGATTTGATCAAAAAATTAAGGCAAGTGGATGACTTCAGAAAATTTTTGACAATCCAAAATATTACAAAGACCATAAGCAAGGTATATAAGCCAAATTGCCTTTCCAGCCAGTGCGTAAAATCAAATGTGAGTATCAACCACTCAAAAGATACAATGTAGTTGAACACAAACATGTGATCAAAAGAACTGAGTTAGATACCTCATTGATTTTTATCATCAAGAGAATACTTATTTCAAAATCTAATAGGCAGTATTGAAAAGATGGATATCACAATGAATATTATGTAAGGAGGAGAGTGAATGTCATGACATAAAAAAAATACATTAGAGCTAAAAGCAGTCCTCTACACATGAGCAACATAGCAAGGCTACAATGAAAGTATAACAAGGATTATGAGAGCTTTACGAAGAGCTGATGAGAACCAAGAGTTGCACAGTCACAACCCTACATGACAACTTTATCCAAACATAAAACATTCATAGAACAGAAAATACAGTCTATACGATGTTAAAAGATTTGATGCAAATCAAGAGACACACCATAAGATTATATAATTCCAGAGCAGCAAGACTATTGAGCATTTTAGATAGAATACGGTGCATCAGAACTATGCATATGCAGCAAGTATCATAAAGGATCAGATCATAATATCATTAGGCATAGCTATTGAATAGGATGACTAAGACATCTTACCTTTACATGCCTATCACACCAATGATTAAATGACACTATTCATTATATGTTTTCAACTAATGTTCCATATTTCTAAATCTCCTATAAATTTCATTCATCTTACAATCTTCCTATTTATGCGTGCTGGTATGTCCGTCAGGATACTCCTAGTTTTATATCTGAAACAAATGCTGATAATATTAAGTGTCAAGGATGATATATTCAGATCAATGCATCAATTTGGATCATTGCATATTCATAGCAAATCACATCAGGAAGGATGAGAGATAAACATACTCAAAAATAGAGAGTAAGATAATCCGAACTAAGGATTAGAACAAATTCTTAAAGCAAGAACAAAGCTCGAACTAGGGTGATAGTTACAAACCTTAGGATGACATTTATACCGCCCTTAATGGAATAAAAGAAATACTTAAGATCTGAAGCTAGAAGGAAACAAGTGCACAAACCAACATATGAAGGTACTCTCTGATGAAATAGTTAACAAACAAGAGAACCTTGTGCACTAGTTAAGATCCCAAACTAGAGTTGTAGAAAAGAACTAATACCAATAACGACAAGGCAGGCAAATACAAGTCTCCAAACCTTTCTTAACAGAGGTAAGCAAATGAGGGTAGAGGAGTAAGAACAACTGTATACAAAGATTGAACCCTTCATATTTTTGTTATGGCCCCATCTATGCCCTCAATTTGCCAGTAGGTATATTGTCCAGATTCGTTGCTGATTCATGCTAGCCCTAGTCCTGCAAAAGAATTAATACAAGATCTACCTTCAAGCTGTTAGGCTTTATAGAAGGAACCCGCTCTGATACCATTTAATTTTAGGATCAGACTGATAGCAGTAAACAAAAAATAATAAATGCAACACACATAACACAGTGATACCCTAGGAAAAACTCCCTCTTGGAGGTGAAAAACCCAGCATGAATGTCTCAGATCAGATTAGGATAAACACAGTAGCAGATTACAATCTTAACCCTTTTTAGGGCACATAATAACTTATCTGATATATAGATCTGATCAGAATTGATGTCACCACCCAGAATGCAGATTGCTGATCATATATTGCAGTTCACTTGTCTTGGAGAGAGGTCGCTCAGCATGAACAAGAATTCAGTAGTGCATAGCAGGTTCGGCAGCCTAGAATGATAGTTTGCCCACTATGGAAGATGGATCGCCAGCCTTAGACAAAATTCGCTTGACTGGAGATATCAATTCGCTAGTAATGTTTGCTGATTAGAAAGCAGAGGGCAGATCACTAGCCTGGATAGCGAATATAACTCATTGAAGATGATTCGCCAATAGTAGATAGCTTGCTGGTTGATGTGCAGAGGTAAGTCGCACATTAGAGAGATAGATGATTCACTAATCTGATTGTGATTTGACCTCAAATCGCCTTGCATATATAGGTGCTAATGCCTTTTATAGGTCTCTAGTCGGCCTTGCATAATTTTGGCACCAAGAATCACAAGTTACATTATGATTTACAAGTTACACATATGGGTCTTGACCTATTACAAGTTACATTATGGGTCTTGCCCAATTTTCATATTTGCAAGTTACATACACCGCCCAAATAGGGCTAGACCTAAACAAGAATTTATGTAACAAAATGTGATAGCAAGCATGGCTAAGGCCGACATGGCCATACACATGCTAAGTGTGCTAGGTCGGCCCTAGAAGGGATCTGACTTAGCTACAAATATCAACATCCTTAATGGTTACAAGTTACATAATGCGTTTGGGTCCAACCCAATACAAGTAATACTTATATTTGATCCAAACTATCTATTATTTCAACAAAATATGCATTCTTAAAGTGCCAAAAATGCTCCCAAAATGGACAGCTAGGTTGGGAAATGTCAAACTGCAGCGAAGAACTTTAATAAATGCAGATTCCAGCTTTAAATTAACCCCAATGGCTGCCCTAGAAAATTCATTTGGGCCTTCAAGAAGTGGTATAGCTGGCTGAGAATGGTGCGGCTAGCTAGAAGAAGATATAACCAGCATATAGAAATAAACCCTCTTCAATCTTCTCCAAATTTAATTGTCAATAAGCTTTGAGGGCTGATATATATAATCTCCAACATGCCCAATTTGACCTTTGAATGAAACCACCAAGTATTCTCCAGATTGTATCTCTCAACAATGTAGAGAATGTTGTCTGCAAGGGTTTTCGTCCTCACAAACAAAGATGAAGAAGCAATCTCTTCCGAAACAAAAGAAATATGAAAATCAAAAGTTAACATTTCTACAAATGAGAGCCCCAATCCTCCTTTTATATTTTTTTTTGGCTAGAATAAGGAATAAGAAGTAAGGTCCTGTTGTGACCATTTCACACATCGCCCCATCGCAAATGGGGACCCCCTCTTTTTGCTTGTTTTTCGCTCGTTTTCGCTTTTGTTTTTAGGGTTTTGTTAGTTAGTTGGTTGTCTGGATTTAGGGCCAAGCCTTAGGGTTTTAAATTTTGCCTTTTCAAGCCAAAATCCGGTTGTTTTTTGGGAGCTTTTGAGCTTCTTTTCTAGAATGCAAATTTTGAATGCAATGATTTCGCCAAAATGGTCTAATTTTCAATTGGAATGTTCATGCAGAGCTTGAATTTGTCTAAGTGTTGACCGTCAATATGAATTTTTGTCTGATTGAATATTTTGACCAAATTTTGACTTTTTTGAATTTTGGTCCTGGGCATTGGAATTGATTTGTTTTCGCCTCGTGAAGTGTTAAAATGTGAAAAATCTTGTTATTTTGGCCTGTAGGAGCAAAATCGCTCCTGTCCCTCAGTGAAGGACGGGAGCTCAATTTCAAATATCTCATCGTCCCTGCAGAGTCCAGACAAATTTTACGTTTGAAATGATGGAGAACGACGAGATCTTTCCATTGAATATAAATTGAAGATTTTCATGAGCACAGAAATGCCTCCAGGAGGAAAATCGCTCTTGTCCCTCAGTGAAGGACGGGAGCTCAATTTCAAATTTCGTCTTGTCCTTGCAGGATTTCGAGAGCTTAATGATTTGAGGACGTCCAAGGGAGGATGCTTTGCTAAATGAATATAATTTGATATGCAAAAACGAAGGAAAATGACCTATATTGACTAAATCGCTCCTGTCCCTCTCCAAGGGACCAGGGCGAGGTACCTTGTAGCTCTCGTCCCTCTCCCAGGGACCAGAGCGATTTCCTTCATTTTGCAAAATCCAGACAAGGGTCAAGGCAAGTTTACGTTCAAAAACAAAGGAGAACATGAGATGAACGCATTGAATATAAATTGAAGATTTTTGGGACGTCCATAACAGTGTTAAATGCCTAGTTCGCTCCTGTCCCTCAGGAAGGGACCAGAGCGATTTTTGATATAATTGCTTTTCTTGCAAAGTTACAAATGATGTCAAGGCATGAACGAATAGAGTAGAGCATGACAAATCCATTGAATATAAATTTGGAAGGAGACAAAGTGAAATGAAGGCCACAAGAGCAAGTTCGCTCCTGTCCCTTTCCAAGGGACCAGGGCGATACAATGATTGTATTGCTTCTTGTTCATGTTTAAACCGATCCAAGTCAAGACGAAGGGTGGCGAAGACATTTTAGGGCATTTCCATCAAGCGCAAGGTTGTAAAGGTCATCACATGGAAGGAATGTGCACTCTAAGACCCAGACCGCTCCTGTCCCTCTCCAAGGGACCAGAGCGATATTTCCATTAAGGCATCGATTTCAAAGGATAAGCAAATATTAAGTTATCAAGAGGACTTAAAGGACGTCATTTCACGCAATGAAGATAATTGCAAGTTGGTAAAAACAAGAACAAGCTCGCAATGATGAACTTCGCTCCTGTCCCTCAGGAAGGGACCAGAGCGATGTTAGATGCATTGGCCATTTCATGCAAAATTTACGTAAGGACAAGACGTTGCAATGTTTTATGGGGTCCATGCCGTGATAAAAGATGATATACAAAAGTTTTTGAACGTAAAATGATCACCATTTTGAGCATGGAGGCTATATCGCTCCTGTCCCTCTCCAAGGGACCAGGGCGATTTGCTTTGGATTCCTTGTTTTGGTTCAAGATCAAGCTAAGTCAAGACGTCCTAAGATTGCATATGGTCCAAGGCATCGTTTGAAGATAATTCGCAAGGGTTTTGAACGTCCAAACATCGCCAAGTAATGTAAAAGCCCCATATCGCTCCTGTCCTTTGGACAAGGACCAAAGCGATTATTGCAAAAACACTCATACTCCTTCAAAGGCAAGTCAAGGCGAGGATGGACGAGGTAAGGGACATCGTTGGGAAAACGTTGCAAAGGAGATCGAAGTTTAAAAGTCGCCAAGATCAAGGAGAAATAATGGATCGCTCTTGTCCCTCTCCAAGGGACAAAGGCGATGGTCCCTTTAATACGTCCAAACACATAATGAAGACAAATGGAATAAAGCGCAAAGGACACAAGCAATGATATTATTCGCGTTACAATGAAGGTTCGAAGGTCAAAGATACAAGATGAACATGAAGACATGGAGATCGCTCCTGTCCCTCTCCAAGGGACAAGGGCGATGTTAGGCAAAACACACGATATTCTTTGAAAATCACGTTAAGACAAGGACGCACAAGGTTTTAAATGGCATTTGGAAAATGATACAAGGAGAGGATCGTACCAAAATGGAGAATTTCAAGCAAAAAACTTAGGATCGCTCCTGTCCCTCTCCAAGGGACCAGGGCGATAATGGTCATAAGATGCACTTGCTCGCACAAGAAAGAAATTCAAATTCGAAGGACCACTAGATGATCGATTTGGGACGTGGAAATGAAGGAGTCGAACGTTGAAAACGCAAGAATCATGCCAAAGATGGTGAATCGCTCCTGTCCCTCTCCAAGGGACCAGAGCAATGAGGTACGTCCCTTTATTTTCATATTTTTGGCGCCAAATTAAACAATTCAAATTTCCTTAAATGCTAAATTGATTTAAAAATTGAAAATTCTATTTAAATTGGCATTTAATATGGCGTTAAACATTTATTAATTATTTTTTTGCCTTTATTAAAAATCGAAATTCTCATTTAAAAAAAAAACGCAAGGCATTAATAATTAATTATTTAATTAATAAAAAATCGATTTCAAGCGCTCATTTAAGGAGGTCGGCCTTCTTATTTTATTGCAAATCATTTAAAATTATTTTTAAAAGTGTTTTTTATCTCAAGTCGGCCAAAGGGGTGAAGGATGAGAGCGCTATATAAAGGGGGGTAAAAACTATCATTTCTACATCATTATTTTACCTCTCTACATGCGAATTAAGGAAGACGAAGGAAAGTGTTAAGTGTGTTCAAAGATAGTGCGAATATTATCCAAGGTGGTGCGAGTTTCATTCATCCAAAGGTGGCGCTTCGATCCAAAGGGTGGCGCTTTATCCAAACCAAAAGTGATGCGAAGTATATCATCAAGTATAGAGTGCGAATTGCGTTGAAGACCAAAGGTGGTGCGAACTTGAGGATACATTGAGGCGAATTTGCTAAGGACTTGGAGATTTGTTTATGCGAACTTGAAGATCCATTTGAGACCACGTCCAAGGCGATAATTGAAGATCACATTCTCTCCAGAGGTGGCGAAGTCAATTTTGAGGAGATCATATTGAAGATTATCTTATACCTCAAATTTTGCCTAGGCAAATTTTGTTTTTGCATTCTAGAGTTAGCTCTCTATCGAGGTATGGCGATTTAATTGTTATTGTTTTATTCATTCATCGTCATATTTCAAATTTTGAAATTTTGAATTTTGAATCTCTTGGCTCAATCGTTGTATTTTAGGAAATGATAACTCTAGAGACTTATCATGAGGTTTCCTAAAATTTATCTCTCTTATTTACGTTATTTATTGCAAAATCTATTTCTTATAATGAAATGTTGTGTAGGTATGGCGACCCCAAAGGCGGGAGCATCCACCAGTCGCTCGGCTCTCGTGAAAGAAGATCAGAAGACCGAAGAAGTGGAGACCAAGATCGTGTCCAAGTGGAGTAACATTGGAGATACCAACTTGGGGAACTTTAGCACAAAGAAGTTCCGGGAGGTCCCTTACATCGGCAAGCCATCACCTGTCGCCCGGAGAATAATAGAGAGTGGCATCATTAAGGCGGCCGGTTTTCCTCCAGCCATTCAGTGCCACGAGTTGATAATCGAGTGTGCCCGTCATTACAATCCGCAGTCCAGGACAATTGTGTCCAATGAGGGAAACACTTTGGCGTACCTTTCAGAGGAAGCCATAAGTGAAGCCTTCCATCTTCCAGAGCACAGGGACATGATATACAAGAGCATTGAAGGAGCCAGATCAGTGTACGATGATGATCCAGATGCTTGCCTAAGCATAATCAACAAGAACTGGCTACTCAAGAGTCGTCCCCGTCTGAGCAAAGTACCGAACACACCACACAGGATTGATTTCCAGGAGGAGTACAGAGATTTGATTACCATGCTCAACAGAGTTACAGGAGCACCTCATGCCTTCTATTTTGAGAAATGGATGTTTTATTTCATCCAGGTGATTGTCCAAGGAAAGGGTACAATACATTGGGCTGGGATAATTAGCCATTGCTTGGACGTACAGTTGAGAAGACTCAGGGCTACTAAGTCCTTCCACATGAGTTCATACGTCATCTATGCCTTAATCAGGAGCGTTGAGTACGCAGGACTACCTCACAGAGGAGTGATTGGAAGAGGACCCGGCGAGGTCAGAGTTTGTGAATCCTATACCTACTTGCATCATCCACCAGGGAAGAACTACAAGTTAATCAATGATACTTTCACGATGAACATCACAAGGACGTTGCAAGGAGGGATTCACAACAGATTATCTCAGGATGCCCAGGAGTTCATCAAGAGGTACGGTGCTTGGTTCATTCAAATTCCCAAGTTCACTTACATTAGAGTGCATGGATGTCCTTTACCTCCATACATGTTGCCGAAGTACCCGACAGACAGAATTGTGTTACTTGAAGTAACAAGGCAGTTGGCAGCATATGTGAAGGCATTCAGACACAGACATCAGAATGGAGTTCAGGTACCTATTATTTTGGGTAATTCAGTTGAGGTATGTCCTAATGTCTTAGCCATGGATGACGCAGAGAAGGAGTTAGCCTTGTATCCTTTTTCATCTTTTGCTTGGAGGAATAGTTTTGATCCACATGGACATTTAGAGGAGACGGTCGGTAGAAGATTTAGACATGAGTACCAAATTGAAGATTTTATGATGAATCTCCTAGATGATCTCGAAGTGAAACGAAAGATACATTCTAGATTGCCTTTGGATTTCATCAGGAAATGTAAGATTTACAGAGTAGCCGACCAAGCTCAGGACAACGGCAGGCACATCCAATCTTCATATGATAGAGAAAGCAAAACAATAAGTTTGAATTGGAATGAGCCCGAGGCCGTGGATTTAGATGATTTGATGGCACCAGTCTTGTCTTGTACTCGCAGATGGGTAGACGTTCAGCATCAGAAGTTGAGAGAACAAGGCATAGCCATGTCTTTTACTTTGGAAGAGAAACCAGCCGAAGGTGGAGCCAGTGTTAGTGAAGGCAATCCTAATCCTAGGAATTCAGGTTAAGGTAACCTTCGATGTGCCAGTGAGGGCAATCTCCATTCGAGAGGTTCGAAGAGAAAGAAAAGATCAGAAAAGAAAGAGTCTTCCAAGAAAAAGCAAGGTGCCAACAAAGATCAAACACCAGGTACTTCTTCCAGACCAGAGGATAGAACAGTTCGAGTGGAAGAGTCCATGGAATCGATGGTACAGAATGACAGACAGGAGGAAGAACAGGCACAGCATGTTTCGTCCGATGGATCTCTCCAAGACTATGATTTAGAAGAAGATAATGAAGTAACATCTCCTCCCAGACAAGAAGAAATAGTACATAAAGAAATTCAAGTTCAAGAGACAAGATCAAATATCCCAGATTGGTTGAAGGAAAGATTGACTAAGGTGATCGTAATTGAGGACGAGGACAGTGCAATTGATTTAGAGAGCCTCGTTGGGCGTTCACATATGACAACAGAGAAGAAGAAGGCTACAAAGATGTCCAAGATGATTCGAGATGAGACTGGATCTAGAAAACTGCAGATAGCTACACCGGCAGCAGACAAATATGAGGGTGAGATCCTAGCAGAAGACTATCATATACAGACTATTGAGTTAGGACCTTCCACAGCAGAGCAGACTTTAGATGATGCCACCGACACATTTGAGGCATTGAAGGACAAGTTTAGAGAAGAAGTAGAAAAGAATAGAAAGCTTGAGAAAGAGGTCAGTGCATGGAGGACGTATTTCAGTCACATCAATGAACCTTTGGGACGTCAGGATCCAGTCAGATCACCATTGCAGGCATTGCCCCTTCAATCAATCAATGAAGCAGAAAGATTCAGGAACCTGGTCCAGCGTACATGTGGTTGGATGGATAGATCTCACACGGTGGCCATAGAGTTTGTTACAAGGATGTCGAAGATCACCCACCAGGCTATCCAAGTTCTTGAGATTATTCACAGATTGATGGCAACAGTAGCTGCGTTTGCCCATACCAAGGACGTTGTCATCCCTGTCTTGAAAGTTATAAGACACACATCCAGAAGAATTTTAGCACAAGAGAGGATCTTAGAAGGTGATTCTCACAGTTTGTTTCAGTGGTCAACCTTACTCCATATAAAGAGTGTTCTCTTTGAGGACATCAGTGTTAGATGTGGTCAAGTTGAGGAGGTGATCAATCCGATCCAGGACAGAGTATTTGAGGTACTTCGTACCATTCTTGGCAGAAGGATCGAGGTCGAGACAGATGTGGATTTACAAGAATTTGAGGATAGAATCAAGATCATCTTTCGCAAGGACGCAAATGTTACAGATGAGCAGTATGATCAGATGTATGCCACCATGCTCCTGATTGATAGAACAAAGGAACTTGAACCTACTTGGGACACAGCTCTTCTAGATGCATTTGATTAGGTTATCCACTTAGAAGAGAGTATCAAGAATCTTCCCGAGATTCCAAGCACAGAAATCGAAGGAATCGTGACAAAATTCATTGCATATGCTAAGAAAGAGAATTGGAAAGGGAATAAGATTCTAGATGAAAGGTTGTTACAGATGACATGACATCTTATTTCTCATTGGTTGATACCTCCTAGATTTTTGTGCCAAATTTAATATTTGGCTATGTATTTAATGTTGTTCAGTCAAAAGGAGGTCATTTGTAACAAACCCTAATTAGGGTTTAGGTGTCATGATCTTGTCCATTGATTTACTTTCAATCTGGACCTTTCATTGTAATTGGGGATGCTATTTATACCCCCATTTTTCATTTCATTTGAGAATAGAAAATAGTGAATAAGTGTGAGAGATAATAGTTGATAGAAAGATTAGAGTTAGAAGCAAATTTTATTTTGTAGCAAGATTGAGTCTTGAAGAGAGAAATTCAAGCAATTGTTGTATATGATGACTTGGAAATCAATAAAATATTGAAGTTATGGTGTTTTGTTGCAAATTTCTTGAGTTATCTTCATGGTTGTTGGATGTACTTGAATCACGCTCAATCAAAGTAGTTTGTTAATTTGAAAGACTAAGTGTGAGATTTGATATTTGGTAGGATTCGCAATCCAAACCACTAGCTTCTTGCTGATTGTAGGAACGCCTTGCGTGGTCGACTGGAAAACATTTTGAGTCCTTAACCTTCAAGCATTTTCGCATCTAGGATATGTACCTTCGTAGTAGTGTCCTTGGTCTTTGATGCATTGAACACCATTATTACCTTAGAAGATCGCACTAATTTCAAATGAGTTGTTATCTTATGGCAAAATTGAAGTTGGTTGAGTCTTGCCAAATCTCATTCATGCTAAGTCGTTCATAGGGTTAGGCTAGATTAGACTTCCTTAAACCCTGTCCTTTTTCCATTTTTTTTTGAAAGTTCCTTTTTAGATTAGTAAAATCTTTGAGCCCTTTGAATCTGTAAGACGCCTTGAAGGAAACAGCAAATCACATCATACCACTAAAAAGCTTGTCCACACGTGGAGACCCCACTAAAAGAACCTTGGAGTCCATCTAACTGATCCTTTTCGCAGATCTTCAGCAGTTAGAGACTATTTTCTCAAGAGAGGATAAGATGCCTGTCGGTATTTTATTCTGTGTATGATTGTGTATAAAATACACGTCAACAGGTCCATAGATGGCTTGTTGAGGATCGACTTTCATAAAGAGGTGAGCTCCTATCTGTGCTAGAAGTTGCGGGTGCTCGGGATTTGTAAACTAGAAATAGATATTGGGCACCTCCAATGCCAAAATTCCATTAGTGGGCTGACCCCTGCTATCAGTAGCAAAGAAAAATTCCCCTGCTCATCTACCTGACCCTGTCAATCCATGACTAGAAACTGATGCCTTATCCCTACTGTCTCTATTTTGTACCATATCTGCCGTCCCCCATGATTCAAATTTTGGAGTTGTACAAATGGATAAGATGCAAGATCATCCTGTTTGCTATTTAGTTTGAAGATGTAATGCAGTAGATTTTGTTAATGCTTTTCTCATTATTGACTCGAGAATCTTGTGTCATGCTTATATTTGATGATAGATCAAGTGAAACCATAATTTCTAAAAGTGTAATTGAGTTGTTTCCGAGCTATATTGGTCTTTTGACATGGCTAAAGAATTTCAATCTTTGAGGATCTATCAATTACTGTATATAGACAAGAATAACCATGCTTTGTAGTAGGTAACCCTGAAAAGTTATCTATGGAAAATGATTCCCATGGCTTGTTTGGTATTGGTAAATAATGTTAATTTTACTAATCAGATATAACAGAATTCAATGTAAACTGAAAATGTACTGAAAACACAATGCTCATAAACACAACACAGCAATACCCTGGGAAAACCTCCCTCTTGGAGGTGATAAACCCAGCCTTAAAATCCAATTATATTATGTCAAATATGAAGGCAATTGCAAGACATGAAACTTATCTCCAACTTCAGATCAGTTTGCTGCCAAAACAGTCTTCAGTGAATTCGCTTGACCGAGATGTATCAATTCTGCCTTGCTGTCTTGGAGATTTGATGTACAGATCTGTAGAAAGAATTCGCTTGCATGGAGATGATCGCTGCCCTTCCAGAAGTCTGTCTCAGACTTAAGATGACTATTGCAGACTTGACAACTTGCAGATCAGACCAGCCAATGGAGAGAGATGACCACTGACCTTCAATAAGCTTGAGATAAGAATTTCGCCAACTTGAAGCTCACTACAAGTTCGCTGACTTAGTTGATGTAATTCACATGATATGATTGATTGATTATGCCATGCAAATGACTTGCTTATATACTTGACTTGTGGTGTCAAGTCTCAAGTCGGCCTGCCTTATTAATTTAATAATAATATTATGTATATCGCTCAAATAAGTCTTGACCTATTAAGACGTTATTGCTTGATTGCCTTTACCACAAGCTACATGAGTTTGGGCCCAGCCCAATTACATAAATGATCGCTCAAATATATATTTGATTTTACTGCCCAAATTGGGCCTACCCTATCTACAAGTTACAATAAACAATTTTGGGCCCAGCCCAATGTAGATACATTTGTTCATATTTATTTGCTCATATAATCCGATCTAGCTATCGGTTTTCAAGAAATAAATATGCATGTGTTGATTCTTGTGAACCATCTAGGTAATAACAAAGGCAATATAGGATTTTAATTATACTTCACACCATAATATCCAAGATGTGACCAAAAGAAACACTTCTTGGAAACCATAAGAATCTTTTGAACTCCAAATTGACCTGCAACTTTGTTGAAATGAATTCTTATATTAGCTATTGGTACTCTGCCTCATGTGGTATACATAAATGTCCCAAATTGTTCAAGTGTCAATGCACGTATTAATGTGAAGTTGTCTTATCTCTATGGAATGCCTTATAGATACCTGCAAAGCATGAATAAGATTCGTACAAATTTGTTCAACTGCTGGTCTCATCTGAACTTGCATCAAGCATTGGGAGTTTAATCAAACAATCTTTTATTGGATTGGCCTTACCTCTCTTATGCATGATGTTTCATTAGATCTTTTGAGGATATGATGACCTCTTTTGATGTTGCTTATAATTTTGCAAGAATTGCAATGGCACGTGATCATGTGGATGATGATCTCCTTTCTTAATTTGTAGTGTTACCAAACATACTTAAGAAACCTTGCAAACGATTCACCAACTTGCAAGTGCTCATGGTTCAAAACTAGATGGTGAATTACTCACCTGGTAAGTCACAGTTGAGTTAGTAGCAAGTGCTACCCGGTTTACTTGCCAAAAATCTCATTTTTACCTGTGAGCTTGGCCTGCAAACTCATTGGATAGTGTCTCACACTGGCCCGTGAGTTAAAACAGCAAATAATGACCGTCGTTGTCACCAGCTTGACATTTGTTCAATTGTTCTTTGCATCGATTTTCAGTTGATTTGTGTTGTACTCATGGGAAATTCTTTGTACAGTGTCAACTTTTCAAGCCAAATGTTATTGTTTTCATATAGTAGAATCAGCACAGCAATGGGAGTCATGATAGTAGGTTGTTATTGTACTGCTTACAGATATTACCCCTAAGAGCATAGCCAGTCATAGTGCAACAGAATTGGCACACTTTGAGTGAACCCCTTGTCACTGAGAACAGACTCCAACTAAAGTTCAGAGGTGCAGAGTTGAGTGGGTCAATTGAAGGAAAAGAACAAGATATGAGAGAGATGTTGCAGGTTTCAAATCCATGCCTGTAGAAAAAGTGTTGGCTCCACATTTAGATGTAGTTGCTAGCTCACCAATGTCTCCTGTTGGGTGTAGGGATAGCTTTTGCAAAGGCCAGGAGTTGGGTGTCTTGCACACGGGCCTGCTAATTTTGCCCCTGATATCTTGTGAATTTTGAGGTTGCCGATGGATTTGGGAATAAGGAAAACATAACAGAAGTTTAAAAATTAAAAAATGGTCATTCAACCCAGCAGTGTGTGAATAGCTGTGATTGCTCCTCAAGACAAATAACCATGTTGTTGGTACAATTGGAATGTCTGATAGTAGTGGGTTTATGCTCTTTTAGGTTTTGGATGTCAATTCATTTTGTAAGATGGCCAATGGAGGCCTTGATGCAGTAAGCCTTGTAATCAGCATTTGGAGATAATAACTTGAGGGGATTTGCCCCTACTTTTCTTAAGTTTTCACCCATGATTGGTTTCTGCAGGTCACTCTTGTGTCATGCTTCCCTTTAATGCCATGCTTGCTCTCTTTTTGCCTAAGTTTATGGTTTTGGTTTTGGTATGGGGACAGGTACGACTTTGGGGTTTGTGCATGCCAGTGTGGCATTTGTTTTGCCTTGGGTGTTTATATATATAGATTAAAATTTTTAACTTATAAATACATTAATACTCATAAGTGCCAACAAACAAAATATTTAAATACCTTATAATTTGCAAAACAGGAAAATATTCATAAAATTACAATGTGATATTTCAATGATTTGTCAAATGTCACTGAAGATTACAATCAATATTAAAATGTCAGTGAATAAATTTTGCATGATGATACATCTTCTAGTTTTGATGCAAGATCATCTTTTAATAATCCGATTTGTGAGGCACCTCCTATTTCATGCGACAAGAATGGCAAGACATGGAATTAAAGTGATTGTTTAGGATACTCAATGGAGTAAGCAGGTGAATTTCACATTGATGGCATTGTGAGGTATGCTCGTCATTTATTTTTCAGCCCACATCAAATGATTTGACCATGTTTTTGATGGTGCATAAGAGTGGGATAGATGAGAGATTGCATAGATCACTCTGGTATGAGGTGCTTCCTCATACCAGATGAATATCTTGGAGGTCGGTTAGTTTGTTTCTACAAGATGAATATTATGTTTGGTTATAGGATAGGGAAAAAGAGACTTGGCACATTGGTATTCTAGCTACAATCAGAGTGGTGCAACAGAAGCCATCATGTATTGGGAATGGCAAACTCCCAATTTGACTTTGTGATCTAGAGATCTATATGATTTGTAGATTGCTTCACAATGCAACAAAGATTGGCAGAATCTTTGGCTCAGTTGCACCAGGTTGGTGCAACAGAGATTGGGCAGAGCATTCTACAGGTTCATTTGGGATCTTGGTATTGGCATACAAGTTTAGGTTGCTTGGGGACAAGTAATCTTTGGGAAGGGAGGAGTGCAAAGTCCTGATTTTTGGCCCAGGCATTTGAGGAGAACATAATTTAATTAATCTGAATTAAGTTATCTAAAATAATGTTTTCAGGTAACTTGTATTTAATTACTTTTACTTGTATGTTGAATATTTTATTTAATAAAGTGACTTACCTGGGTTCAAAATGAAATATTATAAAGTTAGAGCAAAAAAGAAATTACTATTTTAAAAGTGATTATATAGTTAAATTTCCTGAAAGCTCCGGGAGGGTTTAAAAGGATTATTGTGCAAACTCATTTCATATTTCAGAATGTTCATTTTGAAGAAACCCTATGAGAGTTTGAGCATTGGTTCAGCTATTCAGCCTAGGGTCAAAACCCTAAGGCAGTTATTGGTTTTGTGGATGAAAACCCACCTAATCAATCCTTTGTGAATTCATACAGAGTTCATAGGTGTGCAGAATGATTGAAAATTAAAGGTTTGTGAACAAATAAGGATTTGGAGTAAATCGATTCATCTTTTCCAGGTTTGCAGGTTCTAGGTACAAATTTATAGAGTTTGCTTGTGAATATAAATTTATGAGTGCTGTGTGTGCCAAATTGGCAATGCATATAGCTTTCAGAGTCCATTGTATTGTGTGTGCAAGTGGGAAAGAACAATTTTTTTATTTATTGTGGTGGTGAATGATTAGAGAAATCAAATAAAATTTGTACGGCTGAGTGATACCCAGCCGCACCATTCCCCAGCCATATCATCAAGTTCTTTGTTGAATTAAAGAAGCTGGTCATACCGTCTAGGATGCAGCCCTGTCCATTGAAAAAGTAGTTCAAAGTATTTTATTGAAAGATTTAAGAGTAGCTGCAGATAAATAAGGAACTAGAAAGGCTGTGTGGGAATTAAAGGAAGCATGGGAAAGTAAAAGGATAGATTCCCTTTTGAAGAATCTTTGGCGAATTTGATCTGCACTTCGAATTTGGACAGGCACTGAATATCTACTATGTGTGTTATGGAAGGTATCAATGTGGTTGGAAGATTCTTAGGTGACTTTCGTTTGAGATCTTTTGTTACTTTCCACTTAGCAGGTATATTGCTTTCTCAGCTATATAGTCCATGCATGGACAACATTAATGTTTCTTACTCTATTTCTTTGTTTAAAAAGATTGTGTATTCCAATTAATGAAATATCATCTTGACACTTTGAGAATCTTGGTCTTTGTTAGAAGTAGGTAACATATAGTCTTTTTAGTAGTTACAACTGTTAAGAATAATCTAGCTCATAATCAATTTGAAGGATATTAACTCTTCTAGTTGTGAAAAATAAATGTTAAAACACATTATCTAGCTTTACTGTTCATTCCCTCACGCTCTTAAAATACATATAAATGTTCCAAGTGGCTCCATAAACATGTGGAGTGGCAAAGTTATAAAGAGAACTGGATAAATTTAGTTTGGAATATGGTGTGAATAAATTTCAGAAACTTTAATATGATTTTCACTGAAAAAATAAGCAATGTGTAGGTTTTGAGTTGTAGGAGGCTTCCTTCCATTCAGCATGCAATGGTTAATCTTTATGTATTGGAATTTAGTCCAGAGCACGAGACAAGAGCTTGATTAGATTCTAACATGTTATTTGTATCTTGTTATTCCTTAGAAGCACACCTTACAATTCACAGAAAATAATTTGGTAGCACATATCCCAATTTTTTCTACATTTTCATCCTCTTCAATGCTATATTCGTTTGCATAAGATTGTCCAATGGTTTTCCTTGGAGTGATAGGAACTCTTCAAAATTTGGGCATCTAAGATCATCTATTTGCAATCATAGTTTTCAATGAGATTTATCGTCATTCTTTTGTATCAATAGGTGATGCTGGAAGCTAGGAGGGCTCTTCCTATGGCAGAGTCAAAGACACAGTTTATTGAATTAATAAAAGACAATGATGTTGTTGTTGTCAGTGGGGAAACTGGGTGCGGAAAGACAACTCAGGTATGCATGTTTCATAAACTATTAATCACATTCTTGTTTTGATGATCTTGTTATTCCTTTATTGTAAACTCTTAAGCACAACATGTTTATCTTTGAATTATGGCTTGTCTGTCTACAACTCATGCCATTGTCAGAATGATTTAGTTTGCTGACTGATGCAACTTTGAGGTCAAGAGCTTGCGTCTGCTTAGATTTCTTAGCCTGACAATTTATATGGATAAAAGTTACTGGTTCATGTTCATGGACTAATGGTTTCAAGGAACTCAGTTTCACTATTATGCTCCTAGGAGTGAAAATTTTCATGAACTGAGTCATTTTTTAGTTAGATCATTAGCTAAATCTCTGAGGTACCTTAATCAAATTTGTGAGAATTTGCCAAGATCTAGAGGCAATGGAAAGCACAAATAAGAGAGACAAAATATATGATAGGAATAAACTGTATTCTATCAAGATGAAAATACTGATCAACTAGCTCATCAATCGTTCAATGATTGCCCATACAAACAATGTAGATGAGCCTGCTTATATAGGCAAGGCTAGGGATATGTGAGCACACAAACATGACATGTGGCTCAATAAGAAACAAGGGTAGGTAGGAAATAGGTGTGGGTAGGTAGGAAAAACAATAAAATATTCCACATGAGGTAGATCACCCACCGAAGGTGGAATTATCACTCCACAATAAGTGGATATGATAAAGTAGTAACAAGATCAACACCATAAAAGGTGGAAATTCTCCTACACACACTATCCCAATGTGACACAAACACCCAAGTGTAATCATGGCATCGAATTGAAATTGACATTTTATTAGTACCCTAAAGTGACTAGAACGTTAGGAATTGTGTGATTCACCATAGTTAGTGAGTAAATAAGTTATGGGTCTCTATTTAGTAGCTTTATATCTCTTAGTTTTTGGTTAGTAGCTATTATAATAAAGTTTTTGAGTGAGTTTGTAACAACACCCACATATAAAAGAATTTAGTGGGGTTGATTCTTGGATTATAAGATCATAATAGAGGTATGTTCCAAGCCAACATGCTATGCCTTTGTATAAATATTTTCCATTATGTTCAATAAAATTTACATGATACTTGCATGCATTTTTTTCTATCGTTTGTAATTGGAGCACCTCTGATTCAACCCAGTTATTGAAAGATTGATTGTTGCCAAGGGGCAGCCCCGACTGATGGGAGTCCCCTTTATTTTAATTGCTGTATGCAGATGTAGTGAGAAATTAGATTAAAGCGATTTGTTAGTCTTTTGTTTGATTCATGTGAGATATTTTGTGCTTTGAAGTGTCACATAGATGACTCATGACATTATCTCAATTTCTGGGAAATGGATTCTGATGAAATTTTGATAGTATTACTAAAGTTGTATTTAAAAGCGTGTGGTAAAAGATTTTACTTAAGCTCATCTGAGTTGGAAGGTTTATTTTTTCTTAGCAAAAAAAGACATGCAAGGCCATCTGTCTAGACACTTAAGTTATATCAAGAGATTGGTTTCTCTTGAAAAACTTTTCGATCAACATGATCGTTATATCAAGAGACGTCAACAAGAAAGTACTGATTCTCCTATGGGATATGAGAAATATAATATTGGATCTACCAGAGATCCAAAGTTTGTCAATATTGGCAATAACTGCACTTCAGATGAGAAAGATCAGTTTATTCAGCTTTTGCGCCAATACCATGATGTCTTGGCGTACTCATATGATGATCTAAAGTCCTTCCAACCCAAGGAAGTGCAACATGACATTCCTCTCAAGCTTGGCGCGAAACCTTTTAGACAGAAGCAACGCCAATATAATCCGAAGATTTCAGGTACCATTCTTTCTGAAGTTCAAAAGATGCTTGATGCTCGGATTATCTTTCCCATCCATCATTCAACATGGTTGGCGAATATAGTACCGGTGCGTAAGAAGAATGGAGAAATACGTATCTGTGTGGATTTTAGAAATCTTAATCAGCTATCACTCAAGGACAATTATCCATTGCCAATCATGGATCAAGTCTTGCAAACGGTGACAGGCTCCGAGATGCTATCTATGCTAGATGGATTTTCGGGATACAATCAGATTGAGGTTAGTGAACCTGATCAACACAAGACTGCATTCACCACTCCATGGGGTACATTTGCATACCGCAGAATGCCTTTTGGGTTGATCAATGCAGGAGCTACTTTCCAGCGAGCTATGGACTTGGCTTTCCGTGGTATTGTGGGAAGGTATATTGTAGTATATCTTGATGATCTTACTGTTTTTTCTAAAGATCGTGAGAATCATCTTTTTCATCTACAAGATGTACTTGAAAGATGTCGCAAGCATGGAATCTCTCTTAATCCCAAGAAGTCAGTTTTTGGGGTGACGGAGGGAAAACTTCTTGGTCACATTGTTTCCAAGGAGGGTATAAAAGTTGATCCCGAGAGGGTTAAATCAATTCAGAATCTCCCTTTGCCATCCAACAAGACTGCTGTTCATTCCTTTTTTGGTAAGGTTAATTTTCTGCGAAGATTCATTCCTGACTTTGCGGAGAAGACTCGTCATATTGTGGGCATGATGAAAGGAAAGTCTTCTTTCCATTGGAATTCTGAAGGAAGAGTGACATTCAATGAAATTAAAGATGCAATTGCTCATGCACCCGTGTTGGTTTGTCCCAATTACACTAAGGAGTTCATTATGTATAGCTATGCTTCCGAGCATACTCTATCAGCTATTCTGATGCAGAAAAATTCAGAAGGAATTGAATCTCCTATCGCTTTCATGAGTTGTCCTCTGAAGTCTCATGAACTCAAGTATTCCTCTATTGAGAAGAATGCCTATGCGGTGGTTAAAGCAGTTAAGAACTTCCGTTTTTACATCTTGAATTCTCATACCATTGTGTTAGTTCCTGATACATCAGTAAAATCTATTTTAACACAACAGGAGTTTGGCACAAAAAGAGGAAATTGGATCGCAAAAATCCAAGAGTATGACTTGGAGATCAAGCCTACAAAGCTTGTTCGAGGAAGAGGACTCTATCAGCTGATGGCGGAAGGTATTCCGAAGGAGCGAGAATTGGATGATTCGGAAGATCTTCCCAAGGTGTTGTTTGTTAGTACTACTGATGAATGGTACTCTAATATAGCATTTTTCTTGACCTATGGCGAATGTCCACAACATTTGACATTCAAGGAAAAAAGAAGTATCAAGTTGAAAGCTGCAAACTTCGTATTATGGGATACTGGTTTGTACAAAAAAGCCATTGATGGTACTTTCCTCCGTTGTGTTGACAAAGCGCAACAAACTAAATTGCTGGAATCTTTCCATGACAAGGCTTGTGGTGGACATTTTTCTGCGCCAGTGACCGCTCATAAAATTTTAAGAGCAAAATATTATTGGCCTACACTCTTTCAAGATGCTTTCCGGTGGGTACGTAAGTGTGTACATTGTCAGCAGTTTGTAGGCAAACCAAAGCTTGCAGCATTACCATTGAAGCCGGTTATTGTTGAAGAACCTTTCCGGCAATGGGACATTGATTTCATTGGTGTGATCAATCCCTCCTCAAGTGCAGGTCATTCCTATGTCCTTACAGCTACTGATTATTTCACCAAGTGGGTGGAAGCCATACCAGTAAAGAACGCTACTTCTGAGGTAGTATGCAGATTCCTCAAGGAGAATATTATTTCCAGGTTTGGTGTTCCATTCAAAATTGTGACTGATAATGCAGCTACCTTCTCTTCCTCAGAAATTTCACAATTTTGCTTTGAGTATAATATCTTGTTAACTCATTCTTCTGATTACTATCCCCAAGGTAATGGTCAGGTGGAATCTAGTAACAAGAATTTGATTACTATTATTCGCAAACTTGTGGAGGAAAATCAAAGGTCCTAGCATAAGGCTCTTTTTGATGCTTTATGGGCGGACAGGATTACACCTAAAAGGGCTATTGGTATGTCACCATTTCAGCTTCTTTATGGGATCAATGCAGAAATACCCATCACTTTGGAACTTCCTGCTCTCAAGTTATCTAAAGCAATTGAGGATCAAACTTATGAGAATGCTTTAGACAAAAGGATCATGTATCTTTCCCAGCTGGAAGAACAAAGAACACAAGTGGTAGACCGAATTGCTCAGCATCAGCAACAGGTCAAAATTCTTTTTGATAAGAAAGCAAAGCAAAAAGGATTCCAAGTTGGTGATCGTGTTTTGCTTTGGGATAAGTGAAGGGAACCGAAAGTTTTACATGGCAAATTTGATTCTCTTTGGCGAGGACCCTTCACCATTCACCGTATTGCTGGAGAAGATAGTTTTATCTTGGCTTATCATGATGGAACACCATTTGCACTGCCATATAATGGTCAGCATTTGACGCATTACTTTGAATGAAGATTCGAGGTAACTTTTTGTACATAATGTCTTTCTCTTGTTTGTTTTTCGTCTTTCGTTTGTTTGTTTTTGCTTTGTTTGACCCTGTGACCAAATGGATAAGAGGAAGGCACTTAGAGTTCTGGATTCTTTTCTCTCATAATCTTGAAGGATAAATGAAAGAATTCCCTAGTCAGAGCCAGTTGTTGTCCTCATTTTTGTTTTCAAAAATGAAGGACCACTACGGGAAAATTTTTATGAAAAAATTGAAATTTTTACTCTATGGCACGCTTCCCGAGGCATAATTTTGACTAATCCTTGGACTGGCTTGATCCTCAGTCCATTCTCGAACTACGTTCCGAATTTCGTCCAATTCTGGGTTCGTTTGCTATGCCTTTCCTTCAATTTCGGGTTTTAAAACCCAGACTGCAGGTGGAGAATTTTGTTCAAACTACAAGTTTTAATGATATTCATTGTTATGGTCTTTGTAGGGGAATTTTTGATCAATTACATGTGCACTTTTATTTTAAATATGTCACTTGTAATTTATTTTAAGTTTCCCCTTTAATGTTTTTATCTTTTTATTGTTTTTTGGTCATTTTTAGTTAAAATAGGGATTTTTTGGCTCAACTGCAAGTAAACTTGCAGTTTGTTCAAAAAACCCCTACTTTAATGGTTTTCACATGTAATAGGGATTTTAAATCCCCATTACATATGTGCAGGTGTTTTTAACTTGTTGTAGGGATTTTATTTCCCTTTTACAAGTATTTTTAAACTTGCAGTTTGCTCCAAAAAACCCGATTTTGACATGAAAGTGCATTTTTGACAATTTTAAACTTGTCATTTGTCCAAAAAAACCCGATTTTGGCTTGATGAGTGAAAAAGTGAAAAATTAAACTTGCTATTTGTCTTAAAAACCCCGATTTTGACATGAAAGTGGGAAAAGTGAAAATCGAACTTGTTGTTTTCTATCTAAAACCCGATTTGCTTCATTTTGGACAAATCGAACTTGTCTTTTGGTCCAAAAAACCCGAAATGCAAGGGAAAAACGATTATTGACCATTTCAAGGCAAATTTTGTGGAGAAATTGTTGGAGGAAGGAGGCGTTTTGGTTTGCATCCTATCTTCATGCATTCTTGGACATCTTTCACGCCATTTGGAGGATACATTTGCTGGTTTTTTGCCCTAAATCAACAACCACGTTTTTCTTTAATGCCACATTTTGAGGGGTTAAATCTTTAACAAATTGCAAACTCCTAAATCGTTTTGCCCTTTCTCACCTAGGCGTGGAGTTTGGGAGGAGTTTTAAGCCATTTAATGATGCCCTCCAATATGCAACAAGTGCCATGTTTTTTCCTCCACGTGAATCATTATGGCTGCATTTTAGAAGTGTTGAATGCCACGCATCTTCAAGAACATGGATCGTTTTAGCTTGAAGTACCAAGGCGTTGAGGTTTAAGAAGCATTCAAGCATTTTCCATGACATTTTGCTATTGCTTGGTGCCACGTTTTTCCATATAAGACATTTTTGCAAAAAACGTGATAAGGGTTTGGTATTCCGGATTGCTCCTTTTCACCGGTTTTGCTTCTTCATTTCAAGAATTGTTGCATTGTTGGAGAAGCATTTTGCATTTTTAAGAAAGGTATGTTCTTCCTTTCTTCTCTTCATTTTATTATTTTCTTGTTTTCTTTATTTTTCGTTATTAGTTGCATTTTTTGGCATGTGATGTTCTTCCCCCAAAAAATTGGTTTTCGTGAAAGAAATCTTCCCCTTGAAATGCAATTGTTGAATTGCATTGTTCTTCTCAAAATTCCCTCTTAACTTGTATTCGGGATTTTTAATCTCGATTACAAGTTCGCTGGAAATTTTTGTCCTTCCCCTACAATTAAGGAATTTAATCATTTTTGGTTAAAATTCCAAGCTTGAAAAGTGTGAAATACCCCTCCCTTGCAAATTCGGGTTTTAAAAACCGGATTACATGTTGAAAAGTTCTTCCCGTTTTCATGAAAATGACTTTCCCAGATATTCCCGTTTCTATCCATTCACGTTCCCCATATCCGTACTTTCCATTTCCATCATTTCCCGCAAGTCAAAATCTCATTTTTCGTCCATTTCTCCATTTTCGAATTTACAAGTGTACTTGTATTCGGGTTTTAAAACCCCGATTGCATGTATGTCCTTTCCAACTTGTATACTTGTGAAAATTCTCCCAAGATCCGAAATTGGTCAAAGTCAAGATTTTCCCATTTCTACATATCTCTCTTCCTTTCACAACACTGTGAAATTCAGAAATCAAAGTTTTACCCATTTGAAGAAGGAAGAATGATATTTGCAGCTGATTATGATGTTGCCTTAACTCTTTTAAGTCTTCATCACAGCATTCCAGGTTCACAATCAATGTTAGATTTGCCGGCATCGCCAACTCCAAAGAAAATGAAATACAAATATGACAAATACCAGATTGAGGTTGCACCTTCCCAGGTTTCTTCTCCTTTGGATCGCATTAGGGACACGGAAATAGGGCATGTTGATATGACAGAATTCATCAACAGGGTAGAAGATCCACAGGATAACAACTTGCAGCGACTGTTGGACAGCCATATCCATCATGCATCTTCTTTCCCAGTGGCTGCCCTAGAACCTGAGTTTGTTCTTGCATGCGCCCATCATTTTGACAAAGAGTCAAGAGTCATCAAAAATGATGATGGTGAAGCTATAATTCGTCTTGATGCGGATACAATCGAGAAGGTCTTCAAAATACCTCCTGCACCTGTTTATATGGAAATCACCAAAGAAAGTGCAGCAGAGTATTATGTGAAAAGGGAAAAAGATTGCAAGCGACACATCAATAGATGGATCCAAGAGCCTCGTCCTTCTTTTTCAAGATGGACAAAGTTGTACCGTTGTGATTTCAAGTGGGAGATAGGAGACACCATCACTCTTCTCAGCAGGATGATGGGCCTTGAGCACTCTAATGTCTTTGAGCCATGGATGTATCAATTCATTATGTTCATACGGCAGTCGCATCACATTTCATGGGGTGAAATCATCAGCGATGCTTTGTGCGAACAACTTGCAGCAGTTCCTACCACTATGACCACCTTCATGAATTCTTATTTGGTATATTTAGCAGCGTCACTTAGACACTTTCCAGGTCTTTCTACCAAGGGTGATCGCTCGCTTATACCAGTTTGGGAATATTATGACCAGTTGCCATTGAAACCTAGCAGACTGCATTTCAGAAGAGTCCAAGATGCATTCTTCGGATATTTCATGTGTCAGTTTGACGTGGATCTCAGAAACAAAAGAGTATCAGATGAGGCGTGGGTCAAGGTGTCTGAGTATGGGTGTTTATTCCTGCAATTTCCCACCTTCACCTATATGAGGATTGGATGCTATGATGGACAGCCATACATGCTTCCAAGATACCCAACCGATAAGATAATTCTTATGGAGTTGGGAAGACAGATCATGGCTGTTCATACTTTTCAGTCTGCTAGACACAAGGTTGAAATGGGGATCTCTAGCACAAACCCATTGAAAATTGGTGGATACTCCCTTGTCACATCTGTGAAGGCTAAGGCCATGGAGGTTGAATTGCAGGAAATCAAGCTTAAGAGGTTCAAACCTAGAGCTGATTTTGATTATAGAGGTATGAAGGAGAAGATCAAGAAATCCTTTGTGCATGTTCATCGCATTGAAGACATCTGGGTAGATCTCCGCACGGAACCCGAAGTTCTGAAGATGGATTACTGCAGGCTCACTGTTGAGCAAATTGTTGACTTGAACTTGGTGGATATCCCATAAGGGATGATCGATGACGGGCATATACTTGATCCTGAATACATTTCACGAAGGGTTGAGGAAGCTCCACTTCCTTTGATCCAATGGTCACACAAGGAGTGTGTCTCCATCCTTGACAGATTTCAGCCTATCTTGGCCAACACTAACGCATGGCTGAAAAGTAATGCTGTTAGACTTTCAAAATCAAGGTTGGTAAAGAAGATGATTCTACAGGGCCTCTTGGACGGAAATCTGAGATTCAGATTGATAACAAGGAGGGTGCTTCATCTTCAAGCACAAGGATCAAGTTACGAGTTAGTCGTACAGTAGTGCTTCCTCCTGAGGAGACGACTACTCGTGGGAAGGAGAAATCACGGTTCCATGTTCGGGTGATCGATCTGGATAATCCAGAAGAGGGGCAACAATCTGACGATGCGCCTAGGTCTCCAGTTTCAGACTCACCTCACGAGGTCATTCCTCCAGTTTCCATTGAGACGCCTCTTTCTCCTCCTAATTTGCTCATAGATGAGTCTCCTCAGAATGCAGTTCCCATTTCAGCATACGAGCCTTCTCCTGATCAACAACGAGAAAGTGTGTTGAAAGTTCCTGAAGATAATCCCACTTGCATTCAGTTATCAGAAATCGATACTTCCACTTCTGGTTTTGAAGAATTCATGAGGCAATCTTCATGTCCATTGGTAATTGAGCAAACCGTGGTCGCTATTCAAACAGATATTCCTCCCAGGGTTACCACGGTAATTCAACCAGAAACTGCTTCTCCTTTGCCTACGGCTACTACTGGAAGTGAGTTGATGACTTTGCCTCCATGGCTTAGTTCTTTCACCCCGAAAAGAAAGAAGCAAGAGATCTCACCTGATGCCTTTGACTACCAGCAACTCAAACAGTCCAGATCCAAAGTTGCTAAGAAGGCAAAAGCTATCTCTAGGGTAACTGTTGATAGCAACAAGATGAAAGTAGCTGAAATTGTGGAACCTATTGCAGATAAACCACTTGATGAAATGTCAGCTGCTGATTATAAGGTTACAAGGGTAGAATTGGGCAAGCAAACACATGAGGTCATTAAACATGATGCTCAGTTTTCTGTTGCTTCACTAGTGCAAAGGTGTGACGATCTTCTTGCAAAGAAAGACAAGCTAGAAGAAGAAAACCGACAGCTCATGGCAGCCATTCATAAAATCACAAAATCTGCTGCTGAAGGGAGTAACTCCATAGGTTCTTCTGGTTCCCAAGAATCGATTCGTGGAGTGGAAAGGGCTGCTCAGAAAGTACAAGCACTGGATTCCTGGGTTGATCAGCTTCATGATCAATGTATTCAAGTGGTAAAAGACATTTTTCAAATAATGTCTAAGTTGGAAACCATTGAGGAGAAACTGGATCAGACTTCTAACACTTTCAAAAAGAATCTGGAAAGTGTTGAGAAAAGTCTGGCAATCTGGCGTACCATGCCCCAACAACAGCTGAGTATTTTGCAGGAGCACGCCATCATCTCTTCCAGAGTCATGTACTTGGAATTTGAGGAACTCATGGAAAACAAGACCCTTGTTCTTAAATCCCTCATTGAGGAGATCAGTGATGCAAGGAGATTCCGGGATGAAGTCTATTGAGGTATTGTCTCACATTGTGAAAGGGCCTCTTGCAATATAGTAAGTCAGGATGGAGAGCTGATTCCAGAAGAAGAGGTTCTTGCTGATTTACAAATGAGGATTCATAATGAATGGAGGAGCGAACAATTCTCGGCAGCTTCAATTCAAGCATTGATGAAACACCAAGCCTTTTTGCACGAGATCCAGTCTATCCTAGATAAAGACAATTCTGTGCTCCTCCGCTGTCATGACACTATTGTGAAGACTATGGTTGTTGCTAAGAACACCCATGAACCGAATCCCGAGGAACTACAAATGAGCATCCGGAAATTTCAAGGATTCGTGTCTTCACAAAAGGCAAATTAATTGTTTTTCAACACTTAGTTGAATTTTCCCTCTTTTGTAATCTTTAGTTGTAATTTTGTTTAGACAAGTTACATGTAAAAGTAACTTTTGTAAAATGCAAGTTACACATTACTTGCACTTTTGTAATTACATGTAAGACAACTACAAGTTGTGTCCGATTAGGATTGTAGTTGGAATAAGTCTTAGTTAGTTAGAGTAACTCTTAGTTAGTTAATGAAGTCTCAGTTATTTATTGAATGAGTCTTGGTGGTTGAGAGAATCTCTCAAGTTAGTTAGGATCCTCCCACCTTTTTCTCAAGGCTCCTCTTCTATAAATACTTGAGAGGTCCATTGTAAATATATCTTTTGGAAAGCAAGCAAAAACTTTGCCAAATTTACAGCAAGAAGTCTTTGAGCTTATGTATGTGAATTGAAGGTTTTGAAGAATAAGAAAGAAGGATTACTCAAGTTTTGAGTCTTTGAGCTACATGTTTGAGTTTGAATCTTTTTATTTCTTCTATGCAAAGTGTTACTAAAGGAGCTTAGTCCAATCTGATTTGAAGTCTTTGAGCTGCAAGTAGAGAAGATTAATTAAAATAGGAAACCCTCTTGAAGGAGCAGCAAGTCTTTGAGCTTGCGTCCATTCTTGAGAAAAATTACTGTTTGATAAGAAATAGCAGCAAGTCTTTGAGCTTGCATTAGTTCTTGTCTTTGTGTTAAAAGAATAGATTATTTCAGTCTTTGAGCTATTATCTTTTATTCGTTGTAAAATTTAGTATAGCAAAGGGTAGATAGGACTTCCAATAGTCAAGTCTTTGAGCTTGATATTGCTGTCCCGTCCCGAAGGAAGTGACGAAAGTCTTTGCGCTTTCAGGAAACTTCATTTCCTTTCTCTCATTTCACTTGAAAGTAGTTACTGTTGTTCGTTTTCAATCGCTATCCTTTTCTGTGAAGAGAAAAAGATATTGTCTTTCTTGAAGAAAGAAGAAAGATTGCTGTTCCATCCCATTTTATTTCGGTTTTAGTTAGATAGGGGGAGCCTTCCCTTAATTAGGAGAGTTTTTACTCGTGTGCTGTGGTTGAAACCACAATTTTGTATATTTCTTCCAAGTGTACAAAATTTTCAACCAACAAGGAGGCTGGGGAATATTTCACAGCCTTGAGTATGCTACTATCTTGAAGCCTGATTCAATGTTTTGGTGGCAAACTAGGGAAAAATAATTATTTGAAGATGATAATGATGAAGATTGTACTTATACCCATAGTAACAAAATCGACAAGCCAAAAGATAAATATTTTTTCAGCTGAACAAGTAAAAAACTGGGGAAAAAATCAAGTTAGGGTTAGGGAAAAGCTAGAAGAAAATGCAACAAAATTAAGAAAAAATGACAAAATTCTATTTATTTGGACAAAAGATTGGGCAAAATTGTGAAAACTTATTGAAAAATGCAATTTAAATGGGGTTATGATTTGATTGCAATTTCATGATTTCTAGGTCAAAAGTTAGTTGACTGATTGTATTTGAAAATCATGGTTTTTCAAACGAAAAAATTAGCAGTTCTGTGAATTCATGATTCATCTCAATTTCAGTAACTTGGCTTTCACTATGCAAGAAAGATGAAGGTTTTTCATAAGGCCTAGACTGAATGAAGACCAAAATATATGCCAAGAGGAGGTCCAACACATTCACAAAACACAGTAAAGATCAGTAATATATATATTGCAATAAGGGATTTTGGTAACTATGCTTCAATGATGTGAGAAAGGAGTTTTTAAGTAAGGCCTAGACCTAATGAAGACCAAGATATATGTCATGTGGAGGTGCATGCCATGCTTGTTGTGAATAATTGAGTTTATACCTATTCACAAAATGTAGTAAAGATTAGTACGACCTGGTTCAATTGATCACATGTGGTTAGTTGTGCGCCCTTGGCTACAAGGTGTTGTGGATAGTTGGTGTCCCTATTCACTATGAAAGATGAACAGCCAATCCTGTCCCTCTTCATGTGTCTAGTGAGGCTATTCCTACTATTGCTTGTTGTGGATTGTTATGTGTGTCCTTGTTTATAACTTTGATGGAGGATAGTTGAGTGTGTCCCTATCCTTGGTCAAGAGTTAGTTAGACAATGTCTTCTTGTTGTGTAGTATGGTCATTTCCTCTATTGATTGTAAGTTTGCAGTAATGTGCGTATGTCCCAATCCACATGTGAAAACTATTCTTTTCAAATATGAATTTAAGAGTTGCACCATATTTGGTGAATAAATAATTACTTAGGGTTGTTGTTTAACAGGTTTAGATTATTAATTAAACCTATTAGTTAATGATTAGTAGCTATTATAACAAGGTTGTTGAGGTTGTAACAAGACCCACATAGAAAATATTTAGTGGGGTTGTTTCCTAGGTTATTGGATCAGAACAAAGGTTTGATGTGAGCCAACATACTATACATTTGTATGAATACTTTCTCCATGTTCAATAAAATAATCTGGATAGTGATGATGCTACATTGAATAGATCAGTTTGGTGACCCGATTGCTCTTTCTGCAGTTCTTACATCTTGCAGCTTTTCTATTAGTCAACTTTCACGTGGAATGGCTAGAAACTAGAAAGTTGTGAGCAACAGAGTATGCCCTTCATAATCATATCTGATTAGATTTCTCAATACTGATACATCATACAATGACAAAATTCAAATATCCAATTACTTAGCTTTACACATTCTGTCATATTATGACTACAGAGTATTTTGGGATTCTATGTATTTTGTTGTTAGATTTCACTTTATCTCAGCCTCTTGGTTTTCCTTGATCTAGTTTTTACGTGGTTTTTCTTCTTTACTTTTGTTCTGCGTTCTGCATATTTTTAATATTTGGTTATCTTGCTTAAATTTCTTTCCCCTTTACATGAACCAAAATTGATCTGTACCTCTTTTATTAATTACTTTTTTCTTCAGTAAATAAGGGATGACAATGGATTCCATTCTCTTTTAAAACCAAAGATAGAAAAAGAGACAAATGAAACAGGGCAAAGCCGAAAAAACACCAATTGAATGAAATATGTTTTAAAAAATGAGGTAAATGTTTATAAAGGCTTTGTACAGGCGTATGGTGCTTGTTCCCAAGGGTTAAAAAGCCTATATTACTGAGCAACTGCCAAATTGACTAAATACATTGAAATCAGAAGTACGGAAAAGAAGATGCAGCTGAGTAGCCATGCATGCTGCTGGTTGTTGACTAAGTGTTTGGGTTGACAGCAGTGTTTATTGTTGTGGCTGCTGCTTTGTGCTGGGTTGTGCCAAGATGCACTTGTCTTGTAACCATGGTCAGTCTGGCTTTATTGCACATCCTGAGAACATATTTCAGGATAGTGTTGGAAATATTTTTCAGTTAAGATCATTTAGTTCTTCTCATGTTATGCTTCTTCGTGAACCCTCCTTGGTCTCCTGCTGTGACTAAAATAAAAGCACCAGTGACTCTGGATGACATACAATTGAAAGATGCAAGAAAATCAATGAAGAGTACAATGAAGAAAGTGTTAATAAAGTTTGGATGGGTAGGCCACAGTTTCAAGAGCTCTGTCTCAAACCTGGTCGACCCTTTCTAGTCCTTAAAATAGTGAAACCTCATGTTAGATTGTCACACTTAGCCCTCCCAATGGAATGCATTTAAATTCGTAATGCATTCTTGAGGGTCTTGAATCAGTTGATCCATGCTTCTATCAGGAAGAAGGCAGTCTTCCTGAAGCAGTGGTTGTAAAAGGTCTCTTCAGAGCCTGTTGTTATGTCCTTACCCTGGGAAAGGATGAGTTTTAACTTACAATTTGAGACTTCTTCCTTTAACAAATCTTGGATGATTATTTGTGAATCATGTTCAAACCTTTGCTCCACGAGTGACTATTTTTAAACCTTAACCAAGCCCCTAAATTTTTCAGTGTGATTGAGCCCTCTAGAATTGTGCAGTAAAAGATGCCAACAAGTGTCCTGTAGTCATCTCATAGAACACCCTCAGATTTAGTCAAACTTTGGTTGCCTATAGGTGCACCAGAAGTATTCAATGCAACTTAAAAAATTGGTAAGGGGTATCCATCTTATAGAGCTTTATTACACTATATTCTGCAAACCATTTTATTGGGTATGGGAACAAGAGTCGAGTTCTGGAGCTTTTTAGTTCTATTACCTCCTTTGATAGATTTTACAGTTTCTTGTTACTAGTTTTGAAGTATCCATCTACAACTTAACCAAAATTTATCTGCAGGAAACTCTTGTTTCAACATTTATGCATTTCTGGCCTTACAAGTTTGCAATGATACAGATGATAAGGTGTCTTCCCAGAGTGTTTGGAACCTACAACACAGCCCATTTTGGACCAAGGACTTAAAAGATTAAATTTAGATCATATGAATGTTTGAGGTATCTATACCCAACTGTTAACAAAATTGAGCAATGCAGGACATTTGAAGAATTTCTTCTGCTCTGAGGTATAGGGCACATTCATAAAATTCTGGAATCCCCTTGTTTTGGAGATGGTGCTAGGTAGGAATTGTCCCTAGAGAATGCAGCCAAGTAAAGGTATTTGGTCTAGGCACATTGCTGTTATTCCCAATTCTATGCACTGCCTAAGATTTGGAGCTGACCATATATAATGATGATTGTTTTGAATCTTTGATAGTGAGAGCTGACATAGTAGTTTCTGGAGGAGTTGCTTGAACAATTGATTAGGTCAAGATTATTTGAAAATGGGACCACAAAGTTTATTAGTTTTGAGGATAAGGGTTCAATGCCTGAAACAAACTCAATCTAGATTCTTGTGTGGTTTTTCTATCTTCCTTTTGGTCCCTCTACTTGTATTGCTTCCTAAGAATCAATTTTTTTTGTTACTCATTCTTGTATATGCCTATCTGGAAGGCTAACAAAAAATGACAAGGAATTTATGGGTTTGCCTCCTATCAATAAACCCCCCCTAAAATTTGCCTGTTTTGTATTTCTGGTTTTCTAAGTTAAAAAAGAAGACGTATGATTACACTTTTGACAATACCTTAAGAATTTTTAATTTGTGTAGCCATTAGGAAGGTCATTGGAGATGGATATATTGGATGGAGTGAAATTTTCTAGACTTCTTTTTCTTTTTTCTTTTTTTGAGGATTTAGCTTGATGGGCATTGACATACCATAACAATACTCTGAACTAGTCTGGCTCCAAGGTTTGTATTGGTAGAAATTGGGGAATGTAATGTCCCCAAGTCTTTATAAAGGACTTAATCAATTTATTTAAATTTGACAGATATGGAAAGTATTTAAATTTCCCCAGCTGTGACAAAATGGAAAGTATTTAAATTTCTTCAGCTGTGACAAAATGGAAAGTATTAAAATTTCTCCAGCTGTGACAAACCGGGAAGTATTTAAATTTCTCCAGCAATGACAAAAATATGGAATGTAACCAAAAAATGGAATGATTCCTAATCTAGATGTTTCCTTGAGTTATTTATAAGGAGGCTGGATGGGTGAAATATGCTCAGGTTTATGGTTTTTGATATGCTGATTATGTCTATTCTTGCATAAGCTAATCTCTAAGGACGGAAACCTTAAGTAGATTAAAGAAGGGTTGTGTTGGTGTGTTTTTTAGGCATGCGCAACTCAGAATAAAATACCCAGAAATATGATTTCCTATTCTCTCTTGATGAAATCTCCTATGTGTTAAACAGATAGACTGTGTGATCATAAAGACGACTCCAAGGTTTCAGATTCATTCAGATAGTCTCAGTTGGTTTGTTGTGATATGTTGATTTTCTCAAGGGTGACTTACATAATTGTTTGAGGAATTAATTAATCAAAGGATTCTACTGATTTCCGACACTCGCAACTTTCTCTTTTTTTTGAAATAATTTTGCAATAAATTCTTTTCAATCCTACTTCTATCAAGACTTGGAGAAAATGCTAAAGATGAGGGTTTAGGAAGATAATTCTAATCCTAAGCTAATCCTATGAATTTGGGAGAGGAAAATTGCAAAAGTGGAATCCAAAACCAATTCTTGTTTCGCCAAAAACAACAACTACGCAAGGATGGTGCTATCTTCTAAAGGATTTAAAAGATTTTCATATCACCCATATTCACCAACATTTTGAACAATGAATATAGCAATAGAAGTTAATTTTTCATTTATTGGTTCGGGCTAACTTTGCACAATAATTGAAAATCATCCAATTATCAAAAGTATGAGCACATCAAGCCCACATCGAGCAATTCCATCAAATCCTTCATTCAATGTAATGTCCCCTATCTTATCTATTTCAATATATTAAAATTGATTGATATTCTTCAATTAGTTATTAACAAGTACTTATCTATTTTCCTCATTAGATGATTAATATCATTATTAATATAGATATCAAACGCTGCTACTACTTTAGTTTTAAGGGAGAAGGGTTTATGTATGTTACCAAAGCGCTTAGAGACCAACTACAATAGGTTCCCTCAAAGTTTACAGATCCAAGCCCTTACCTATCTTGGGTCTATACCCTCAAGGTTTATGGGTTGCGGATCCCCACCCTATCTTGGACTTAACCTATTGCTTGGATTTAGACTGCCCCTCTTTGGAACATCTCATCCCCATCATCTTAAATACTGACAGCAATAACATGATTTAGACTATAAGTACACTAACTTCTAATCTATTATGAATATATATGATATTAAGTATGACTTGTCATACATATTGCAGTTTATAACAATATTATTACTAGATTCTATGTAACAACTTTATCAGGCTTCATATATTAAGCATACATATTAAGTTCATCCCCATGCATACCACCAAGAACACAAATGTTACTGCTTGTGTAATGCCCCGCCAGGAAACCCCGAAGGGATTAAGCCATAACACAAGAATAGTGTGCAATAATTTTTTTTTTAAAAAGTTAAACACATCATTAAGATACAACAAGATATCAAGATGAGATTACACAGCGGAAGACATCAACTAACACCTAAAGAGTTTCCCAACGAGATTACTTAAATATCACAATTCGCTTAACTCACACAATTAAACCAATAAGCTGATTATCTTAATAACGAGATAATTCTTAATCAGGATAATTTCTTTCAAAAGATGGAAATATAATTCACAAGATAAGGTTCATCCATTAAGATTTATTCATGCCCATCATTCATACTTTTCATTGAAATATAAGCCATGCATCTAATATTCTAACACACTAGAATTTCATCATAAACATATGAGATCTTTTCATGCATACTTAATTTCCTTAACAACAATTGAATATATTCCATTACTCTAAGTTACATTCTTTCACAATCCAATTTACTGCATTTTAAAAGACGATTGCATACATGCATCTACGATAAATCTCATCTAAACCACTTATGCATTCGATCAAAATGGCATTCATACATGCTAACACTAAACATGAAATATAAGAAATAAAAGCATCACATAACACCAAGATGATCTCGGAGTTCACCCCTAAAGGGCTACATCTCCGGGTCTGCTCAATTGCAAGACCCCTCTGATAATTAATAAAGTTAAGAATACATGAGGTTACACCATTACAATTCGGCCATCAAGGTGAAACATAATCAATATACAAACGACCGCATCGGTCAATAAATACATAAACGATCCTTGAAAAGAAAAGGATCCAGCTGAACATAATCAAAGCTAATACAAAGGTCCATTGGAGCATCCACAAAACTGAGTCATCACCACCCAAGGTCTAACATGAAACCAAGTACTCACAAGGGTATAGACAATAGGATGACCCACAAACGTGCTCCTAACAGGACAAAACGACAACACACTAGCGAACGTAGGGACAAGTGTCATCACACAACCTGGTATGGTTACCATGGTAGGTCTTCATAGGTTCCGGCCCCATACACTGGTTACCCTGGCAACCTAATCCGAGCCTCCGGCCCATCCAAGCCTCATGTGGACCCACACATCCTTTCGTGAAGACAAGGATGATGGTTTGCGATTTCAGGCCTTCTCACAGCATGTCGAGTCTGTGTTAGCACTCGTCCCATGTGTGAGGCACAATTATCTTACTTAGAAATTAACATTCTAATCTACTGTTAGGTTATCACTTATTAGACTCACTTTCGATGGGTTACCCAACAGCCACTTTGGGCGCGGCCCCCAATCGAAAGCCACTTTCCCTTACGACACTAGACTATACCCAAGCAACCTCATAAACCAATGAACACACATGGTCAAGCAAACAGAGTTCAAAAAGAGGGAACAACCATCTGGTCAAACACGACTCAAAAGTGGTACACTTACTGACGGTACTCTAACTAGAGACCTGACAAACTATGGTCAACCACGAATCAACATTCGACACCCACATAAAGGATATGACCAACTACGACACCACCACAATACAACAGTCAACTCGGGACAGAGGACTGAAACAGGTACCCAAATCAACCATACGACCGGGTCCAATCAAACAAAGCACGACTTGCCATTACTTAAGCAAAAGCGAATACAGAAATTAAACTCGCAAAGGCAATAACCGGAAAGGACAATATTTTTCCATATTGATTTGAACATTAATAGTCAATCAAGTTTTCTAATGATCTAAGTTTTGAATTGCATTGACAGAAAAATCATCGTTACCAGGTGAGTACAATACCACAATTCCAATGGTCCATTCGCCTATCTCTCAAAACAGAGGAAGATTATAACTATACCATTAATTTTACAAATTGAGAATACCATTAACTCGCCAACATTCCAAACGATACATTATTAAAAATTTCCCATGATAAAATATTTCATTTACTTCTCAATTACTCAAATGATATGTTCTTGAATAAAATATTATTTAAAAATAGTCAATTAATAAATATATTTTATTTCAACAATTTCTAATTAAAATATTATTCTTCCTCAATAAGACAAATACCCAAATTAACTATTAATTAATGTATATATTTATTAATCCAAGATTAATAAAATATAACAAATTAATAATTAAAACCCAATATTAACAATCAAGTATTTAATTTAGAAAAATACTCATTAATAATAAAAAAATAGAATTTGAGTATTAATAAATGTATATTTTCCATCATACAATTGATTAATAACAAATTAATGATAATTTATTATTTAATGAACATTTAATCCTAAATGAAAACTTAATTAAAATATTAATCATCATTAACAACTTAATTAAAAATTAATATTAAATAATATTAAAATATTATATTTTTTTTTTGATAATAAAAAAAATATTAAAAAAAACGTTTTTATTTCTTTTAATAAAAAAAAACCATGTAAAAGGGGAGGGTACCCACGTGGAACCCCACGTGGGCCCCCCCTTGGGAGCTCTCGCTGCCCATGGGAGCTCACGCTACCCATGGTAGCGCTGCTACCAAAGGTAGCAGGCAGCTGCCATTGGCAGCGCTGCTATCCTTTGGTAGCAGTCCGCTACCATGGTAGCAGCTGCCTCCCGCATGGTGGGGGTTTGTGCCCAGCCACGTGGGATGTTATAATATATTTAAAAAAATTTTTTTTTGCTGTTAATAAAAAAAGAAACTTCTCACACAGCAAAATAATCCCACAGTCTCACAGAGACTTAAAATATTCATCTTTTTTTTTTAAACACAATTTCGATTTGCAATAAAAATCAGTTTGGTATGAAATATGTTTTATTTCATATTATTGATGGGAATACCTCTTTTGAACCACCAAGGGTTTCAAATACCCAAAACAAATTGAGGAATATCAAAACCCCCAATAAATTTTTCAACAAAAATCCATATATGGGCAGAAAGAACCATTTTTAACACAACGATTCAGCTATTTATGCAAAAACAAAAGCTGATAAGCATAGTTCTATAATTACAAATCCAAATTACATCTAAAATCAACTTGAAAGATTGATTTTTTTAACAACAAACATTTTTCTTTCAACCACAGACCATTTCTTTGGTAACAAGGAAGACAAATAAGGTAATTCCTACTTCCATATGCATTCCTGGAAGAGATTTGAAGGAGAGCCCAACCTACAAGCTCCAAAAACCTTCTTCCTCCCAAAACCCCCAATTTTGCATCCAAAATATTCTCCAAAAATATTTTTCTCCAAAAAAAAAATTCAATCCCCAATATTTTCCAAAAGTCTAGGTTAAATGGGAGAAGTTTGACCAAAAATCTCATTTTTGGATTTAAATTTTTTATTTATTTAAAATAAATCCCAAAAATCACTATTTTCCAACTATATCAACAAATTAAATTGCTTTTCAATTCAAAATTGATTTTCTCAATTAATTCAATTTAACCTTTCCATTTCAAAAATGCCAAGAAGATAAAATTAATTCTATTTCAATTAAAATTAGATCTTTCTTTTCTTAGGCATAAACATAATACATTTAATATTTAAATATAACCATTTAGTTGAACTTGCTCCCAATTTAAATTGAGCAATTCAGATTAACGATAAATCACATAAAGAAATCCTGTTTAATTTAGTCCATTAATCTTTAATGCACAAACACATATTTAATCAAATTAAATACTAAGGACTAATTAATCAATTTAACCATACACACCAAACACGCAAACCAAGAAGGTCAACCAGATAGACAACTCGCAAACCCAAACAAAAAGGGAATACCGACGACAACTGGCGATGCTTACTTGAGCACGACTATGGTCAACTAGGGTCTTACGACCACCTAATCCAACTCTAAGGATTAAAGAGGTACACTCAAATCTGCAAATCCAGGTGAAGACGAACCTCGCACTCATGCGGCGTTGTACCTGAAATCTCCTGCAACCAAGAGTCATACATGCATACATATATAAACTTAATCAAAGCATTAGCCCGATATTAATACCACGAAATAAGAACACTAAACAACTGGCATACAACTAGTGCGAAAACACATTAACAGATATGCACTAAATCAACACATCTGACTATAATCATTATATTATGATAAACTAACTAAGATTAAACCGAGATTAGAAATTGATTAGGGCAGAGGTACTATAGCTTGTAACTTGATAACAATTCTGATCTGATTTGATCAATGGTGATGTCACTAGATGCTTTTGATTCCTTCCCTTTATATCTCTCAATTTGAGGGAGAGGTCACACCTCTTCATCATGTATGCCCTTTGGCAAGAGACATACCCTTTCACCGTTAGCACCCTTTGAAAGAGTGCAACTCTTAATTATTTCTACCCTTTGAAAGGGACACAGCCTTTCATAATCAGATGTGCACTTATTATTTAAATCAGATCTGCACTTCTCATTTCCAAATTATCCCCCTCTCAAATGAGGTTCTCTTCTCCCTTTTATATCTCATTGTTGAGGGAGTCGCAACTTTTCCTTTCATGTCTTTTGACTTTTCATTAACTTAATTAGTTTTTAATTAATCATATGTAATTTTTTTTTTCTATATTTTAATTTAATTTTTAATGTTTTAATTTTATTATTATCATTTATTATTAAATTCGATTTCAAAGTGGGGACATTACAGTCCACCCCTCCCAAATTTGCTTGTCCTCAAGAAAAGTCAATTTTAAGTTTCTCAAACTAAGTCATCTACCAATATGAATAAAAAACACGGAGCATACACATGAAAAATATGAAGCATACATATGGATAATTAAAAACATGAAGCATACACACGAATACACGTATTGTCAGATTTCTTCTTATCTGATCTATTTCAATATATTAAAAATGATTGATATTCTTCAATTAGTTATTAACAAGAACTTATCTATTTTCCTCATTAGATGATTAATATCATTATTAATATAGATATCAAACCCTGCTACTACTTCAGTTTTAAGGGAGAAGGGTTTATGTATGTTACCAAATCGCTTAGAGACCAACTACAATAGGTTCCCTCAAAGTTTACAGATCCAAGCCCTTACCTATCTTGGGTCTATACCCTCAAGGTTTATGGGTCACTGATCCCCACCCTATCTTGGACTTAACCTATTGCTTGGATTTAGACTGCCCCTCTTTGGAACATCTCATCCCCATCATCTTAAATACTGACAGCAATAACATGATTTAGACTATAAGTACACTAACTTCTAATGTATTATGAATATATATGATATTAAGTATGACTTGTCATACATATTGCAGTTTATAACAATATTATTACTAGATTCTACGTAACAACTTTATCAGGCTTCATATACTAAGCATACATATTAAGCTCATCCCCATGCATACCACCAAGAACACAAATGTTACTGCTTGTAACTTGATAACAATTCTGATCTGATTTGATCAATGGTTATGTCACTAGATGCTTTTGATTCCTTCCCTTTATATCTCTCAATTTGAGGGAGAGGTCACACCTCTTCATCATGTATGCCCTTTGGCAAGAGACATACCCTTTCACCGTTAGCACCCTTTGAAAGAGTGCAACTCTTAATTATTTCTACCCTTTGAAAGGGACACAGCCTTTCATAATCAGATGTGCACTTATTATTTAAATCAGATCTGCACTTCTCATTTCCAAATTATCCCCCTCTCAAATGAGGTTCTCTTCTCCCTTTTATATCTCATTGTTGAGGGAGTCGCAACTTTTCCTTTCATGTCTTTTGACTTTTCATTAACTTAATTAATTTTTAATTAATCATATTTAATTTTTTTTTCTATATTTTAATTTAATTTTTAATGTTTTAATTTTATTATTATCATTTATTATTAAATTCGATTTCAAAGTGGGGACATTACAGTGGTATCAGAGCACTGTAATGTCCCCACTTGAACAATGAATAATTTATTGAGAGCCTAACAACTTGAAAATAAAACCTATTCTATTGAGAGCCAAGAAACTATGCTAACTTGCAAAAGTAGACAAAATTCACCAACAATTGAACAATGAATAATTTATTAGCACTTAAGAAGTATCACTACAACAATTTATCAGAAAAATCTCTCTATACAAATGAGAGGAGGGTTTATATAGACACCCCATTACAAAACAATGGCTCAGATTGATCTAAGATTATGGACCAAGATTAAAACATTAAAGCTCAATTAGGGTTTGTTACAATAGTTTTACTAAGTGGGCCAATGAGAAATAAACAAACACCAATTCCAACTTTCTTCTAGAAGCAGGCATCCCTTATCCTTTCCTTTGGTAGCCCTTATCCTTTCCTTTGGTAGCAAATTCAATGAACCTGGTCACTATGGGGCCCAACTCTTCCATTGGGATACTTGGCATAATGTCGACCTTGTATTCCATTAGGTCCATCTTATCATTTTTCGGAAACCATCTTCAATGGACAGAAATGAGGGTGCTTTGCCAAAATGTTGCTTCTAGATTGGATTTGTGGAAGTGAAGAAGTTGCATTGAACTTTGGCCTTTAGGTTCTCCACATTCATGTCCTTGTCTCGAAGTATTTCCTGCTCAAGCACATCGGAGATTACGACAAAGACCTTGCCTTGGATTGCTTTGATTGTTTCTTCTATTTTGGCATCATCAATCTTCATCTTTTCCAAGGAATGTCTATGGATTAAGGAATATTTGCTTGCCTTCTTTTCTTGAAGTCTTCGAGGTCCACATGGCCAAGGTCAGTATCCCTAACCCTCTTCCATTCCATCATGATCTTGGACTCTAGCTTTTGGTCCCTTGCTTATTTAAATCCTCCCTTGAGTTGACATCTACCACTTGAAAATCATGAAAATTTTGAGTTTAAAAAAACAATAAGGTAGCCTAGAGTGCAAAGTTTGAAGAAATTTTCAATGGATAAGTCTTATTTAACTTATGAAATTCCAAGAATCAAACTTAGTAAAATTTCTGAAGCATTTGCCCCTAGAAAGCTTAAAAAAGCAAGATGATTTGAAGTGAAAGTTGTCTTGCAAGTCCGGAATAAATTCCTTAAGGAATCACTCAAGCGTGGAAATTTGCTTTGAAATTCTCTTGGAAGTTGTCTTGGAAATTTGCAATTTCGAATTTTTTAACACAGATTTTTTCTAGAGTTTTGACCCTTTTCAACACTTAAGCAAATTTCAACCTTTTTTTTTTGCTTTATTGCTCAACACTTAGCCAAAATCTTCAAATTCTTCCTCTTTTCTTATCCATAGGTAACTTTTAACCTTGCTTTTGACCTTTGCTTTTCTTGTTCCAAAATTTTCCTTCTCAACCTTGGGGCGAATTTCTCTTGCTTTCCACACTTGCTTTAGCCAAACTTCCTCTTTATCCACCAAGGGCAGACTTCATGATGACTTAAGATAATTCTTGCATGCCTTTGCAGACTTCATGTGTGGTTGAGGAACTTTTTCATGTCCCAAGGCGGACTTTGCTTGACTTAGAGAATTTTTCCTTAATGCCTTGGCGAACTTGAATGTAAGACAAGGAACTTTCTTCCTAAGGCAGGGCAGACTTCATCTTGATTTGAATTTTTCTCCAATCTATCAACACTTAGTCAAATTTTTGAATATTTTTCGCAATCCAGCAACAACACAGCCAAATTTCCAAATTTTATTTTCTCCAAGGTATCAATACTTAGTCAATTTTCTTATCCTCTCCTTGGGCGGAGTTGCTACTTGGACAAGGAATTTCCATCATGTTGGAGTGGACTTCACGTGGAATCAAGGAAATTCTTCCATACTTAGCTATTTTCTTGTATTTCTTCTTTGGTAGACTTCATGTGAAACAAGGAAAATCCTCATTCTTGGACTGGACTTCATGTGGAATCAAGGAAAATCTTCCATAGTCAGCCACTTTTTTGAATTTCTCCTCGGGTGGACTTCATGTGCAACAAGGAATTTTCCATGGAAACTTGGAATTCTTCCAAGGAATCGAGGAATTTTTCCAAGGAATTTAGGAATTTTTCCAAGGAATTTTATATTCCTAAACTTCATATTTAGCCATTTTTTCTGTGATCTTCCATTAGCATTCCTGACAATGAATTTTCTCTAACTCAAATACTACCCATGATCTCGGAAAAAGCACAAAGCAACTTTATATTTTTACAAAAAGTAGAACGAAAAAGTAGGTTCCTGGATTGGCCCCGAAATGCCAAAATCAAAACTTTCTATTTTTAGAAAAAGCAAAAAAGCAAATTTCCAAAAAAAATAGGAAGTTGTCAGAATTTATCTCGGAAAATTGCGATTTTACTCCTTCGACCTATCTAAGAACATCCGTAGCATCAGAACTCTCTTTTGACCATTCTTTCTCCTTATTAATTTGATGACTCCTCCAAATTTCGAAAAACTTGACTCATTTGCAGAGGCGAGAGACTAGAGACAAACCCTAAGACGCCAAAACACTACCCTAAAAGAGAAAACAGGGGCTCTCCATTTGCAATGGGGCGATGTGTGAAAATGTCACAACAGGTTGGACGAAAAACTAACTCTTCCCGAGACTGAATTCACAACGGAGTTCACAGCTGAGCCAAATTTCTGTAGTCTTCTTCAGAAGATAAATTTGTAAGGTTTGAAAGTCTGTTTCGGAAATAAGGTTTCTATATTCTGAATATTATATTGTCTAAACGAAGTTGTTGGAGATTAAATGTGGTTGTAGCAAGGCTGTGATATTATTGTTGGAAGGAAGTGCATTTGCTGCTGCAACGAATAAGGGACTGCATTTTGGATCACAAAGTTAAATATATTCTGGAGATAATAATTTCTGTGAGTAATATGCAATCTCAGTTTGCTGTTACTTATATCAGGGTCAGAAAATCGGAACTTTCCTCTGCAATTTTGGAGATAGTATTCTTAATAAGGAAAAGTATTCTTATTCCTGTTCATGTATGCTTGTGTTCTTCATATTTATTAATGTATTGCCCTACAAAGAAATCTGTAATAAATTCTGTTAAAAAAATACATAGACCTTGTAAAAATCAGAAATATATACATTCAGTGTATAAGCAGGATATTAATTGGGAAGGAAAGGAAAAAGTTGAGACATATTTGAGCAAGGTTTATCACAGGGAACCTTAGGGAAGCGCATTGGAAGTGAAGAAACTAAAGAATTGGGGTTATTCTGATACCATTTTTGGAGGACTGTGATCCATGGTGTTGATATTTTGTAAATATCCTCCAGACTAATTCTAGCTTCAAAAGTTATGTCTGTTCCTTGCCAGAAGAAGTTTCTCATAATCCTGTTCATCTTAGAAAGAATCAGGCTGGAAGTTTGAAAACTCACAGGACAGATTTAATGAGCTGAATCTTTCCTGCCAAGAAAAATTCACCTTCTGAGGAAGCCAAAATTGCTTGCAATCTGTTCAACAACTCATTCCATGAGTGTGTGCTATTCATTCACTAAAGAGAGGAACTGTGAGATTTTAGTTTTGTAAAGAGCTGATATCATTACTGTGAGCTTCTGATCAGCTTATTTCTGCTGTGTTCTGGGGCAGACATAAAAAAGGATTTTGGGTTTTCATTTTTTGTACCAATACAATTGTTTTCATACAGTTGAGTTGAATGAAGGTCATTTCTTGTCTAGTTAAGCAGTGTCAGATCCTTGCTTATCATGGTCATGAAGGTCAGCTAAGGATGATCAGGATTTCAATGGCATAAATAGGTGATCGATAAGGCCCAAGCACGGGTCCAATTTTATCATTCACAAACTTATTGTAAAATTAGACTAGTAAGGTCCACAGTAGGAGTTGTTTCAGATACTTACAGCAGGTTTTCCAACTTTTCAAGCAGATTTTAAAGCATTCACAGCCGCCATAGTTATAATGGTCTACTACCTTTATTGTGCATCATGTAGTGTTTATATGCAATTTTCATTAAAAGAGATTGGGTTTCCTAAGACATCAATCTGCAATTTTGTTTCAAATATTGTAAATGTCAGAGGAGGGCACTTTAGACCATTAGTGTGTACTTTGTCATAGACTGGTCAGAATCTGCCAAAAGCTAAACATGGCCACTTAATCAGAAACACATGCTCAGAGGGGAGTGGAAACATCTGCCAAAAAATGAAAAAGATGGCTAGTAATACATAAAAGGTTTGCCATAACGGCACATGAATAAAAGTTGTCAAGATGAAATCAGACCAAATACTGCACAAGTGTGCACCATATGGAGAAGGGTCAATCTTTTTCAAACATCCAAAAAGTTTGCAGACTGCTAGCACACTAGGGTGTTTGTCGTAGTTTTGAACATAACAAAAATGTCTAAACGGAGTCTGAGCACACACCAAGACAGTTTGTGGATAGGATCTACCAAATACTAAAAATAGAAATCTGAATCCCAAGTGCATGTCAATACATTTTATGTACAGAGTTTTATAAACACAAAAACAGGCAAATAAGGCCCATGATTTGTGCTTTAACCACTGTTGTCCATAATTCATTGATCTTTAAACCCGAGGAGTGTGCAGTCATGGGTTTTGGACAAGTTTCAATTCTGAAAAAGAAAGGTTTAAACACGAAAAAGAGATCAAAGTCACTGCTGGATCATGCATAACATGTTTTTGTGAATGAAGGGTTGAAACTTGAAACAAGTAGTCACCATTTAGTTCTCATTTGCACGCTACTGCAAGTGGGAGTCTGTTTTTATTCAAAATATAGAAAAGGTCACTTGCTGCTGAATCACGTGCTCTGTGTTGCTTTTGATTTTAGGGTTAGATTAACTGAAGCCACTTTAAATGAATCCATTCTGCAGCAACTACATTGAAATGTGCCAATATTAAATACAATTTTTGTAACTATTAGTATTTTTAATTAATTATTGCAAATTTCTATGGGTACTCATTTGAACAATTATGTGGATTCAACTATGTTTTATTCTCTTTTACTTCTTAATTCTATTAACAAGTATTTAAATGAATCTGTTCCGCAGCAAAATTCAGGGTTTTTACTTTAGTCTTTACATCAAGTTTGAATTTTACTTGCATCTTAATTCTATTACTTTATTTTTATTTTGAATGCAGCAACTATGGTGAAATGTGCCATATTAACTATAATTTTTGTAATGATTAGTATTTCTTAATTAATTATTACATATTTCCATGGGTACTCATTTTAACAATTATTTGGATTCAACTATATTCTCCATGTGTTAACTTCATTGGAAAGCATTGAATTCTCATTGTGGAGACCCAAATTCAAATCCGAAAGGGACATCTAATATGGGATTTTAAGTTGTGACTCATGGTCTTCCATAGTTGGCTTCTAATGTGAATGTGGTTTCCAAATAAGTGGATTTCTAAGTTGTGACTATTGGTCTTCAATAGATGGTTTCTAGTGTGGTTGCTTGAATGAAGCTGATATTAGTCTCATGGTTGTGCTCTCAAGAACTTGTATTGATATCATGTTGATGCTCATATGAGCAGAATATTTGTATATGATTAACAATATAAAAAGAAAATTTATTTTTCTAGCTTTTGTTTTCCTGATGCTTGCAAATATTTCTGCTTCAGGTTCCACAGTATATATTAGATGACCTGATTGAAGCAGGACAGGGGGGGTTTTGTAATATCATATGCACACAGCCACGGAGAATTGCGGTATATTCTGGAACTCTCTGCCTGATTTTTGATTTACAGAGTTTGTGCACTTACCTACTGTTGACAGTGGACACTGAACTTTTCAGACTAAGATATTCATCTTGGTACATTACTGACTAATGCAACTTACTTGTGGAAAGCTATCTTTTCCACATATTTACATGAAAAATATTAGTGATTGTGTAGTCTAAACGTTCTATTTGGGGGCATTTTGTTGTGTAAAGAAAGGCGTGATGTGTGCATCTACAGCTTTTGATGTGGCATTTTGTTTTGTTGTCCAAGGTATGTTTAGCATTTATTTCTTGTGTCAAGTCACCTAAACATTCAGTAATGTGCAAATGAAAGCGTAGTAGTCAGTAATGTGTATAACAGGTGCATAGTAGCAAAGATTTGGTGCTAAAATACTTCATACTCGTAGCAAAATAAGACACAATGAAGAAATGTGTAGATAATTTGAATGGCATGCTTTCAGTTTGAAAATTATAAACTACAGAGAGAATATGTAATGAGGGAGGGGATGAATGGGGAGGTAGACAACAAGTGGAGTGCATAATTATCACGTAGATATAATAAAATAATCAGCCACAAAAAATATAATTAGCATACACCATTTCATTGCCATAAATAGTGCCAAGAAAAGACAGTGCGTAGCAGAGTAGAGGAGTTGCACATTGGTAAATGTAACAGATGAATATGTTATAACAATTACAAAATTGAGCTAAGAGAGGAAGAGGAAATCATTCAACGAAATTGCAGAAGGCATCATGGAAGTCAAAATGCCTTGTTGGCAGATTGGAACGGCCACAAGAAAGTAAATGCATCGAATGGCACATCATATCCAATTGTAGATCAGTATCGGCTAGGAAGGAAAATGGCTAGGGAAGAGAAAGAGATCGGTTGTAAAAGGCATTTATTTGAATCAAAGATGAAAAAGAATTGATGGAAGTAAAGAAAGCGAATTGTAGTTGAAAAAGGCCGATATAAGGAAGGGACGCAAGAGAGGTCAGAGGGTGCGCAAGATGGAAGAGAGGCTTTGTTTGAGGTTGCATAGTGGTGGGAATTAGAGAGGCTTGGTAATGGCCAAGGAAAAGGAGTGTGTGTGTGAGGAATTGAGAAAAAAAACCTGTGCAGGAAGTAGCAGTGGAAACCTGCACAAAGGGAGAATAGCTAATGGGTAAGATGCATGGAGAAGTAGAAGGTGAGGTAGTGTAGGTAAATAGAGAAAGGATACGAATTGGGTAATGCAGAAATTGCACACTAGAAAGTGCAAAGAGACAAATTGGGGTAGTCGTTGCAGATTAAAATTGAGTGTGTGGGTATCGGTCAAGTTGGAGAGTAAGGCCAATGAGAAGACCCATTTTGTGAATGGTATATTTGCAGATTTGATGATTAAAATTTATGTTTCTTTTGTAGTCTATTGTTGAATCGAAGTAGAGAGTCTCTGCATTCATTTTGTTTTAACTGTGTTGAAGTTGCAGGCAAGAGTTTTTCCTCTTGCATCATTACCGAACTGGATTTTATGATTGCATGGTTATTTTGCTAGACCATGTTGGGATGGTTTGCAATATCTCTTATGTCTACTAGATTTGTACTCCTTTTTTGATGAGGAGTTGGGGAGGCTAGTGCAATTTGCCTTGCCCAACTCTGACTCTTTGTACTACTCTAGGATGTGGAAGAACTGCCCTTCACTTGGATAATATAACATACTGGTTTGGGTGTAGTTTTTTAAAGGATAATTTAGATAGGAGTGGATGGTTTGATGATTTTCTTCTTTTCTTGCTTTGCATATATAGAAATCAATTGAAATGAAATTGTAAAGCATTTTCCTTTTGTCTTGTCTTTTTCTTTTTGTTCTGTTTAGATACATTTTTCTCATCACTATACTTTGCTCTCTAACAAGTAAATTGAGGGTTAAATGGAGTATTTTACAATAGCAACAACATTGCATCTCTCTTCATAACCTTGGTGATGCTCTGTACGTTAGGCAAGTTGGGCATAGTTGGGCATAGTTTAAATTTGGGAGGAAACTAGTCGCAGTTGCTCAGTGTTTGGAGTTGTCTCCTTGAATACAAATCTAAAAGCAACTTGGAAGATCTTCTGACACAACTGTGTTTCTTTTTTGGATTATGGCACCCTTATTATGAGATTCCAGTGAATTGTTTGAGTATTACTACTAGTGATCCATTTTTCACTATATTTTTTTGTAGGTCTAGGGTTGCTAACCTCCGGTATATTTAACAGACATTAATAGCTAGCCATTGTAATATGCTACCCTGTTTTGCCTTTGTTTTTTCGTTTTTTTTTTTTGAGTGTTTTTGCAATGGATTTGAGATGCCAAATAAAATGCAGATAATAAAGTACTTTGCAGTAAATTAACAACTCAAAGAACTAATGAAACTCAAAAACATAAGAGGCTGAAAATTCCAGAATTGATTTTTGATCTGAATTTACAAATTTTTTCAAATGTAAGAGCAACCCAGATCATAAAATAATATTACATATCTGAATCCAACATACCTATTTGCTGATTGGAGAAAGAAAGGTCTGCAGCAGCAATAATCATTAAATAAAATGTCCAGAAAACTCTAGGTATATCACCAAATGACTCCAAAATGGTACAGCTGTGTGTTGAACTGATTATCAGCAGATAAAGATCACCAAGAATGCAGATTTAAATCTTGCAAGCCCAATCTCCTACCTTAGAACCCTCACGCCCCAGCTCTAGGAATGTTATGACTGACATAAGGTGGTATGGCCAGCATTAAGGAGGTACAACCAGTAATAGACAATGAAAGCCCTTTCAAATCACCTCCCAAATTAACTTCTACAAAATCAGATATTTATTAAACTCTGCAAAAGCTGAAATGAAGATTTCCATTGTGCACAACTGTGACCTTTGAATGAAATCACCAAGTTATTCTTTGGATTACGTCTTTCAATGATGTGGAGAATGTTGCCTGCAAGGGTTGCCATCCTCACAAACCAAAGAAGAGCAATCTCTCCTAGAAGAAGTGACAATATAAAATATCAAACTCAATATGAATGAAAATGAGCTCTCCAAAATGTCTTTTATAGACTCCCCAAGAGGTTCGAACTTTTTCTCGCACTTTATTTAATAAAATTCATCTCTTTTAAATCTCCAATGTCTCGTTAAATATAAAGGGCCCATATATATAAAATAAGTCATTTTTCACTTTATAACTAGCCCCCTTTTAGTCCTTAATTAAATTAATTAAAATAATGATAAAGTTAAATCTGTAATTTAACTTTTTTAATTAATAACTTATTGTTATTTTATTTAAAACCACTAGCCTATATAAAATGCTGAGATAGTCATCAAAATTGAAGCCACCAACAATACTAAAAATAGTAACCTTGCCAGTTGGCCCACTCAGTGCTCAAAACTGACTTACTAAAAATAGTAAGTATTGGAATACTAAGGTAAAATCACTCTAGAAAATGGCATTATGCTCATAATAATGATGGGAGCTCAACTACTACATGAAATCCTATCAAGCCACTGGATAAACGGTCTCCAAGGTTCCCTAACCCTAACCCATTAACCTATAGGAACAACTGGATTGGCTAAAGGTTCACCAACCCAACTGGTTAGGAAGGGGACAATACAGCCATTTGGATACAAGCTAATGCATTATTGACATGAATTTGGATGAGAATGAGGTGATTCTTTGGATGATTTTATTTGTTGTGGAAAATTTAAGAATCTTATGCTAAATTACATATGTTTATTGATCTAATTTCCAAAGATGATAGATGTTTGGTATATGTGGTAAGTATTGACTGTACAACGTACTTGGTTTAGAAATTACTATAAGGTTGAAGGATGAGTAATAAGCTATATTTGTGTTGCTATAGTTTGACTTTTGACCTCTCGAGCATGATTATTTATGGTAGAACTTGATTGAAATTGAATGTGGTTAGAAATTGATCATTGACTGATATATAATCTACATTGGTTAAAGTTTGGTATTACATAGATTGAAGTACGGCAGTTTGGCCTTTGCCTTACATAGATGGCTATATTGCATAATGGTAGATGATGGCTTATATTAGAATGCGGAGCATTGAGTACATGGGAAAGGGTAATACCTGAGGTCTTGATAAGTTGCAACATCCAATGTATTGTGGCTCAGGGTTAGCCTCCGTACAATGATACCCAAAAGAACTGAAGGTTAAGTTGTCAGATAAAACTTTCCAACAAACTGTTAATTAATACAAAAACAATTTCCTCATCGATGATACTGACTGTGTAAATGTCACATATCATGGGATACTTATCATTTTAATGACACCATACTTTTATATCAACAGCATACACAGGTTGACTTACACAGAGAAAGAATTGGTTAAAGATAGATGATATCCGTTATATTAAAGCACTAAGCATGGGGAAAATAGATTCTGGCAGCATATGTAAGAGGCTGCGAAGCAACAGATTATGCAACATGGTGTGTGTAGGGATATTGATTCTATGACTCTTCATTTGTTGACGTAAATGTGAAAATGGTAGTCAAAACTATAGTAACTGCTAATTAAAGCTTGAATATCGGTTACACATAAATGTCATAAATTATAATAACTAAACATCACATAACATCTCATGTAACCACCAAGTTTTCAGCCGATATAGATAATTAATCAACTTTAAAAATTGTGATAAAATTATAAACTTGTTATTATGTGTTCTATGGCATACATTTGGATTCGTGTTTGTATGCTTTAGTGCTTACATTTATACACTTCTTCATCTATAGTGGGATCAAAAGTGAATGTTTGATTTGCAGGCAATTTCTGTTGCAGAAAGAGTGGCAGATGAGAGATGCGAGCCACCACCTGGATCTCATGGATCTTTGGTAGGCTATCAAGTTCGCCTTGACAATGCTTGGTAATTCCTTCTCTCCTGATTATTTTTTTTTGGAAATGTAACTTTTGGACTTTTAGGAATATCAATGAATTTAAGAATTATTTCATTTCTTCATCCTTTATTGAACTAAGGAAAACTTGACCTTCCCATCTCGCGAATATATTGTATGGTATTGTTATCTGATCTTACTTTTATTGTTTCTTTTTTCCTTGTTACTTTGGTTGAGTTGAATTGAAAATAGAAAATAGATCCTCAAAGATATTGTTTGTAAGGTTGAATTGAAAATAGATTCTGACAAGAAAAGAGTAATTGTGGAGATGGAAATGGATGTGAATTCTGCTATTTGATTTAAGGTCATCTGGCTCTTTCTTCTTTTGTGGGCTAAATACTGATGAAGGCAGTTTGCCCAAAAATCCTCAATATTGGGCGCATGTTTAAATTTGGTGCTGAGCCTCTTAACCATTATGTCTTTGGAACCAAAACAGCTACTCTTGTGATAAAATTTGATATTTAAGTTAGACAATTTGGCTCCCACTCCTGGTGTTTACCGCATTCATACATCTGTATAGTCTGATTTGTATTTGAAAATTAGCCTCTAGTTTATGTTTCCTCTTTCCATGCTCCTGTGTAACTGATAGTTGCAGTAGTATTCAATCAGGAGAATTTCATCACTTGGGTGCCATAGAAGTTTAAAAGGATATGAGTTGAATCCGCACACTTTGATGTCAGTGAAGGTAGGCAATTGGATGAACCAATCTGCCCACTCCATAATAACAATTCTTCCTTGTTTGAAATTTGAACATTGTTTCCAACTTTCCATTTTCCAAATCCCTAGCGGCCAGTATGGTAAAAACATTGTTGACTCTTTTGACTTGCTTCATCTCTTGTCTGTACTCCAGTTGTTGTTTCTATTAGAAAAAATTTACTTGTGTTTGAACCTTCTCTAAGTTTGTGAATGTGTTGGATCTACCCAAAGAATAAACAAGATATGACACCATGTGAAAAGCTGTGGTGTCAAGAGAACTTAATCAACTGAGAATGAATGGCTGCTGTCAATGTGTTTCACATTCTGTACATCACAATTGGATTTATAGTTTTAGTTTAAAAGTTTAATCATCAAATGGATTCTTTAAATCATCAACATCATCATTCTCATCCTCGTCGTCATTGACATTGACATTAGGTGAACCAATGCCAATGCCACTTGCACTATAAGTTTTCTCGCTTTCCGAGTCATCAAATGCAACAAGTTGAGAAGTGGAAGCATCCAAATCAATATGCTCTAGCTCTATATCCCACATCTTCGTCTCCCCCTCTTGCTTGTAGTCATGTTGCTTGTGTGAAAGAAGACGTAGGTTGGAATGCACATATACTAAATTCTCCACTCTTTTTGATTGCAATCTATTGTGCTTTATTGAGTGGATGAAATTGTATGCGCTCCAATTTCTTTTTGATGTAGATGAACTAGCAACCTATGAAGGTAAAGTAAACTATTAAAGTTATAAATTTATAAAATTAAAAATTGCTAGCAACCTATGAAGACAAAGTAAACAATAAATAAAACTTGTGATAAATTTTAATGAATCAAACTTGTGATAAAAATTTGACTGCATGGGGTTGTAGGTTTTGGAAGCATGTGCCACGGAAGTACCACCAACTATTAGCATCCTTCTTGAATCTATGATGAAGAGCATCAATACTTATATCATTTCCGTTTGTATATTCTATGAACTCATTTGTAATCACATCTCACACATCATCTTCAGGGTAGAGTCTAAGGAATGTTGCCTTGTACCCATCAGACACTTCTAAATCTCTCCATTGTGCAAGCCTTCTTGTTTGATGAATAAATTGCTGCCTTGTAGCCATTAGACACTAATAAATCTCTCCATGGTGCAAGCCTTTCTGGTTGATGAATAAATTGATTACTATAGTACTTTGGTGTCAAGGCATAGGCAAGAAGATGCAAAGGGGTGGTCATCTTATTTCACCTTTCTACAAGAATCGCTTCCACTTGTTTGAAGAATTTCTCCTCGGGGTCTTGCTCTTTTACATTTATAATGCACTTCATTGGTTCAGGCATTGAGTCAATGCCATCATAAATCTCTCCAATGCAAGGCCTATCCATGTCAGTGTAGCGAATCATGCTCATAATGGGCTGTAATGTTCCTACTTTGAAATATAATTTAATAATAAATAATAATAATAAAATTAAAATACAAAAGAATAAAAATAAAATAAAATTAAAATATAAAAGAATATAATTAAATATAACTAAAATTTGATTAGAGTTAATGAATGATCAAAAGGCATGAAATGATAAGTTGCGACTCCCCTAAATATGAGGTATAAAAGGGAGAAGAGAACTCATTTGAAGGGAGGAAAAATAGGGAATCGGAAGTGCAGATCTGATTTAAATAAGAATTGCAGATCTGACTGTGAAAGGAAGACAGCGTTTATTAAGAAAAAATGTATTATCTTTACTAATAAAAACTGCTACAATACCGAAGTAAAGTCTATTACAAGCATTGGCAAAGAATAAAGAGAAGCAGCGATTGAAAGGAAGTAAAACAAAGCAGAAAATTATTAATGCAGTGATTACCATTAATTCGTTTTTATAAACAATACAAGGCATATATAAGACAAAAATTGTCGTATTAAAAAAAAGTGAAGAAATTTGTCTTATTCAAAAAGGAGTTTTGTCTTATTCACCTGTCCAAGACATATATCAAAGGCAGGGATTACGTGTATTTAGAAGCAGTGATTAAAGCCCTTATAAAAAGTATTAAGGACAACGATCAAAAGAATGAGACAAATATCAGTTCAGACAAAAACAGATAAGACAAATCTGTCTTAGGAAAAGGTGTGATTTATTTAGTTGCCACTAAACTAAAGGTGTGATTTGATTTTTGTCTTCAAAAGGTGCAATTCTAAGAGGTGCGAGTTGACTTATAACTAAGAGATATTTTTATTAAAGAAGATACTTTCAAAGGGTGCGATTCTTAAAGAGTTAATATGCATAAACAATATTCTTTAGGAAGTGTGATTTGCTTTTAAGGTTGTGACTACCTATGAAGAGAGATATCTTTAAGGGAAATTGTGCCTTTTGAGAAGGGACACAATCGTATATCAGGAACAGCAACGTGACACTACAAAGGGATACCAACATTTTCATCTGTACATACAAATTGGCACATCAGACAACACAGCTTATATAGCTTATAGCTATCTTTATAAGGAAGGTCACCTCATAGGCCAATAGGCTCCATTGAGCAGAGCAGATTGAAATATAGAAGCATACGATACTAATGTATAAATTGAAAAGAGCTTCACATCAGACTGCATACATATAGAGATTTCCATCAGACAAAGTAGTTAAGTTGTAAATGCTATAGTTGGTAAAATATACAAGTTAATGCATAACCTTAAAAGATAAATCAGGAACAGCAGTGTCCTTTATAGGCAGATCAATAATCAAGTTCATGCATGGTTTCAAAGATATTACTCAGGCGCAGTGAACAGATCTTGATACAGATCAATATTACTTTCTTGTACATATAAGTCAGATACAACCCCAGAAATTCAGGAAGAGATATTCAGATGTAGCTATCAAATAATCCCATTCCTTATTACACGGTGGTTGATACTGAGGTCAACACTATCTTTATCAGATGGATACTGATTTTACATCAGTTACAATTCCAGATTAGCGTAAGACAAACAATCTCCTGTATATTCAGATTTACCTCTGTTTCATCTGACTTTATTTTGCATAAGCCTCTGGAATATAAAGTCAATCTTGAATGATCAATGGAAACCTCCATTATATCTGGAATATAAAGTCAATCTTGAATGATCAATGGGATTAGATGGGGCTTGCATTCCCTTTGTTTTTTTGGAGTGGTTTGATTTAATCTACGGGCTTCTCTCTCTTCTGCTTCTTCATGCTCCTGAATATATTTCAACATTGTCTCTTGTGGTATAGGCACACCATTTTTTCCAAGGCATTTTTTAATTCCTCTTCCTGGTATTCCACACAAATAACCTACCACCCAATAATATGAACTATTACGTTCTACATCACATCCTTGGCATTTCCAATGGAATCTCCCAACAACTAGAAGTGGTCGTATAATGTCAACATAGTTCTAGAGGGGAGAATTTAGATCTGATCTTTGTTTTGATTGTTTATTTGTGCTTATGGAGGAAGAGGTAGATGTCATTCTAGTTCCTATGACAAGAAATTATATGAACACATTCATAAACAAAAACAAAATAATGAAGGGTTCACCCCATAGCGCAGCGGTACAACTGCGAGCCTCCCATAGGGGAGGTCATGAGTTCGAAGCTCGAGGCTTGGCCCCTCTCCGCTCCCGCCGGCCCTCGCCTGCTGATCGTCCCCGCCGGCCCCCGCCGGTCTGTTGACTTGGCCATTCACTGCTGACCGCCCCCGCCGGTCCGTTGACTTGGCCGGAGAGGTTATTCGCTGTTGGTGCACGCCGAGGAGTGTGTGAATGATAAATTTGGAGCATGCTCTTGGTCCCCCCGATGCTGGTTGGTCGATTACTCTCCGTTCGTTGCTTAGGAAATTGACAGCTGTGCTCTCAAGCTGTGTAGGTGCTTCAAAGAGGATGCCTTGACCATCGATTTAGAGATGAGGTCCTCCTTGTGATCTCACTGGTTCATAGCTTCAGTCAAAAGCGCTTGATCAAAAAAATAAAAATAAAAAAAAATAATGAAAATAAAAGAGGTAAACTAAACAAATAAATTATGAAACAAAAATGGTTGAATTTTTTTTTAAAATGTACAAAAACCTACCTCTTTCAGCCAATGGAAGCTTGGAAATGTGTAGAAATGATGCTGCAACACTTGTTCAAGCTTCAAAAATCAATCTTGAACTCCTATTTGCTCAACTTGCAATGAAAAAATTGATGTTTGCAAAACAAATAAGAAGTGAACTAAATTTATGTTTTAAATGTCACTTTTAGGGTTTTAATTATCTTTTGCAAGTGGCGGATTTAAAAAGACTATTAAATTTTGCAAAAAAAGTTAAGTTTTTCAGCTGCCAGATGTTCGGGTTTGCCCAGGCCAAACCAGTCCGCTTGGGCGTGGGCCCTGGATGGACCCATAGGCTAACTGACCAAGATCCGTACCCGGATTGGACCAGACTAGTACGAGAAGCTTGGAGGGCCGAACCCTGCAACTTAGTAATATTGCATTATATTTAATAGGGTTTTGAGAGTATCTACTTTTTGTGCTGGGTGATGAAGTGACATTGAATGCATCGAACTTAAGGATGTTGGCATTGTTATTTAGGTGGGCCTGTAACTCCTGGATTTTAAGTTGTTACATTGATCATATACATACATTACTTACCTCTATTTTGAGTTTGGGGTTCCTCGTCTGAACTTTCCTTACTAAAGACTACATAACAATGATTATGTTTCTAAGTAATCTCTTAAAGTTGAATATGTGAGGTTAAGGGATTACTTTTGGTGTTACAAATTTCATTGTTGTATGTTTTTGGAGTTGTATGTTGTGATCATTGCTATGCATGAAAATGTCATTATTATAGATCAAATTAAATCAAAGATCACATCATTTTGTTTTGCATCAAGATTATATTATTCATTATTGTTAGGTTGTCAGTTTTCTATTTTAATGTTGGGTATGCAGTGTACAATTTTTGAATTTGATTAGCATAATTTGCTCTGGTTGCTGGAATTTGGGATCTCAGCCTCTTGGCTGGAATGGTTGGAAAGAAAGTTTTTGTTATCTTCTAAGTTATATAATACATAGGCATCTCATCTTTTACTGCTAATAAGAAGAGCTCAGCCAGTTAAGTTATTTTGAAGAGTTCCTTAGTAGTTTTCTTGGTTCTAATGTATTAAATATGTTTTTTCTTAAATATTATACCATAAAACCTAGTGCCTCTGGGGCAGTTATATTACTCATCTGAAAACAGTTTTCTTAGAAGTGGTATCCTATAAATGAGACCTTATTGTTTTCATCTAGGATTCTTCTGCTCATTTGCTTAGTTATTTTTAACCTATGTTTGAAAGAAAGTTTTTGTTATCTTCTAAGTTATCTAATACATAGGCATCTCACCTTTTACTGCTAATAAGTAGAGGTCAGGCAGTTAAGTTATTTTGAAGAGTTCCTTAGTGGTTTTCTTGGGTCTAATTTATTAAATATGTTTTTTCTTAAATATTATACCATAAAATCTAGTACCTCTGGGGCAGTTATATTACTTATCTGAAAAGAGTTTTCTTAGAAGTGGTATCCTATAAACGAGACCTTATTGTTTTCATCTAGGATTCTTCTGCTCATTTGCTTAGTTATTTTTAACCTTATGTTTGACTACATAAATCAAATGTTGCATCTGACATCTTTAGAGTTATCTGGTTGGAAACATAATATCTCACATAAAGGATCTTATGTATTGTAATCCTTAACATTGTTGATTTGCCCAATTGTTAACTACTGTATAGAAAGTTTTAATAGTTCATTTTGTACTGTAAATTTCTTAATCCTTAATGTAACATGTACCTCTTTGTGGGTTGTGAAATTTGGCTTCTCTCCTTTTATTTTGTGTCAAACTTTATTATGCATTGCTTCAAAGTTAAGATTCATCACATATGCAATTAATGTGAAGTTGTACAAAAATATAATTTTGTGATTACAAAAATCATGCTTGGTTCATTTCAGGAATCCTAGAACGAAGCTGTTGTTTTGTACAACCGGAATTCTCCTTCGAAAGTTAGTTGTGAGTTCAATCCTGGTTACATTTGATGTTTATAAAAGAACACATTTATTATATTATTTGAAATATGTGATTCTAATTTCTTCGTACTATTTTTATAAAACTGCTATATAAAACATCCATGAATCTGGATAATCATAAGAGTCTGCTTGTTGGTTTACTATTTTTAACTGCGGAGAAATAATATGCTCTTGCAAGACTTTAGCTTTTGTTTACAAATTGATACAAATACCAAAAGTATAAGTTTCGGCATCAATAAACTGTTTAAGTTTAGGTCTCCTCTTAAGGGGCACCTATCTTTGTGTACTTATTTATGGTTGGACATGACCTTACACACCTCATGTACTAATCTATATTGAGCCTTTTTTGGTTTTTTTAATCCAATAACTTAGATCCATGTACATACATGCTAAGATCACTGTTTGTATCTCATTCTATTCTATTATATTCAAAGTGACTCTTTTAGCCTATAGGCACCAAGGTAGCATTTTGTGTCTCTTATTCTTAAATGCTCTACTCGGGGTTGCTTCTTTTGGTTGTTAGCTTATGTTGCATTTATTTCTTGTGCACTGATCTTCGTAATTTCTATATGGTATCAGAGTGGGTGCAATGAAGTTTTTAGTCAAAAAGAGAAAGTTGAGATTCCAATGTCTAAAAACACTTTCATACCAATCTGGGAGTATTTTTCTCTATAGGGTGCATATGGTGAAATTGCAAAAAATTGCCTACAAAACTTCCCATTTTTCAAAACAATAGTAGGATTTCATTTTTGGTTAGTTGTAAAATTCATCCTTTTTAGGCAGTTTCTTGAATAAATTTGACATCCATTTGGCCATCACTGGGTATTTAGGAGCAAGTTTTACTATTCAGGGACAAAGTTTTTGAGGTTGTAACTTTCACGGTTTCACCTATGAGGGTTTTCACTCTTTTTTTTCAATGTACAAAATTTTACAAGATCTATATTGATGTAGCTATTATTGGCTAATTTTGCATCAATAATCATAGAGAAGATGGAACTGAACATTAACATGAAGAAAGTGCATGCATCTAACTATGCCTCACGGATCAAACAGTGGTGAGAAAAGCAACATTAGGATTATTAACCCAAAACTTAAAGAGGAGGAAAACCCCCCTGTCACAAACCCCTGAGTTTGTATATAAATAGCAGGAAGGGTTAATACAGATCTCTCAGTAGATGGAGGAGGGAGAAGCTGTGCCACAACAGAGTGGTCAGCCACAAACCTACCAGCTCCATCCAAACCCAAACCATCCTTGGGCAGAACATCTCTGGGAGCCACCAGAGGAAGGTGAAGAGCCCCGAACTTGCCAGCCTGAGAACCCATGAATACGTCAGGGCCAGAAACAACCACTTTCAGATCAGTCACTCACATAGGAGAAGGTGAGAGGAGGACACTTTTCCTAAGGTCCCGACCGAAGGTGCTAATAGAGACTTGATTTTCAATTCGTAGAACCCTTGATGCCCTCAGAACATTCACATTATGGGTCTTCTTTGAAGCAACAACAGAGCCAATTCTTCTGCATGCATCCAACCAAAGATCCAGTAGCCAATTTTCTTCATTGTCCTGTAAGGAACCTTCCCTGTCTTCCATGTGCAAATCATTGCCATCCTAATTGTCAAATCTCCTTCTGCAACTTCCTTCTACCCAATGACCATTCAAACTGCATGTTCTGTTCTCGCTTGCCGTTACATTTTTCTGTTGTCTTTCATGTTTGTTTCTGTTTTAGTGCTCTTTATTTGTGTACACATGCTTGTTTACATGCTTCTATAATTCCACACAAGGAACAAAAAGTTCTAAAATCAATTTGCACTAAAAGGAATTGGATTTGTTTGCTGAATTATTTAGTGGAATTTCTCCACTAACTATAGCATACACTCCATGATTTTATGTGCTCATGGACAATTGTTATTGAAGTGATTGATATTTCTTGCTTCATTCTGTATGGACAATCAGATTTGAATCCTTCTTGGCAACTGATGTGATTTCCTTCCTTACATCTGGTGCATCTTATGGTACATGTCACTACCCGATCTCTGCATTTAATGAGTTGATTTGTGTTTCTGACACATTAATTTGACTGATGTTGATGTCAGTTGAATGCCTTTTCTCCACAATCTTATGGACCTCCTTACATCCCTTGCCTTCTACTTTGTTGTGTGCTTAGTTTTTGGTGGATGCTTCCATGGCACTGGTATCTGTTGTTTATAAATGCTGACATTTCTTCGTACTGCTATCTTGGGTTTGCCATTGATACAAATGCAAATTTCCAAGTTGTTCATTCTTTAGTTTAGTTGTAACTTAAGCAATCTTTATTGCAGTTAAAGCAAATAACAAAATGTCAACAGAAATACCCAGCTAGTAAACATTTAACAACAACAAATAGCAAGTGAATGGTGAGATTTCAATACTGAAAAGAGTGAATATGAATACGAGTCTGTGGCATCAACATTAAATCATTGAATCTTAATAATGTCTTTCCATAACCATAATGATATACTAAACAATGTCTTTAGACAAATTAAGCATTATCATGTTGCTTGGGAATAACTAATACTCACTAGGCTGCGTAAACTGTATATTCTCCTTTGCCAAGTTGTGTTCAGTGCAAGCATTGACATGCAATTGGGATATGAATTGACACTGTTCTGTACTTCTCAATAATTTTCTAGCATAGAATACACAGAGTATCTGTGTTCCTTAGGTAGTGCCACAAATTCTTAGGGCATTGGAAAGAGCATAATTAAGAGTTGCTACCTGTCCGAGAACATTTGGAGGCTTTTAGAAGCCTTCCCGATCTCTATTATTTATGTGTAAAGTTGAAAAAACTTGTTATAGTGACGATGCTTTAGTTATTTGATTGTTTGTTGGAAGAGATTATATGGTGGTTCTTTAAATTGATCAATTGTATTCTTGAACCTGCAGGGTGACCGCAACCTTGAAGATGTATCCCATATAATTATTGATGAAGTGCATGAACGGTCGGTTTTGGTAGGTTCTAATTTAATTTTACTGATATTTATTTGATATAACTATACTAGAAGTAGCTTTTTAAAATACTCCTGATTACAGCATGTTATTGAAATTTTTTGATGCAAGATATTAATTTATGTGCTTATCAAAATTGTTGTTTGTGCACTGAAACTGATTTGTCTTTATATAGAAGCAGCTTATTGGTTTTAAAGTTGAAGAAGGCGTTAACTGAATCTTGCATGTTAGGTATCAAATTACATGCATGATTTTATCCTTTTGAGGAAACAAAAGTCATCATTACATCTCTATCTTGTAATTTTAGTTCAAGTAGAATAAAATAATGGATAAATGATTTGCATTTACCAAGAGCTGCCATATGAGTTAAAAGAACAGTAGACATTATTTTATAATCTTTTATCGTCAGAGTTCAAACAAAGATAAAAGCAGAGAAATGGGACTCGGACTCGGTGAGGCCGACTCGACTCGAGACTCAGACTCGGCAAAAAAAACTCGGCTCAGACTTGGCAAAGTGAAAAACTCAATAAATTTAGAGATTTTTAAAGATTTAAAACTTGTTTCATGCACCCTTTATTAAATACACCTTAAAGACACAATGACATCATCAAATAGAAGCTAATTTGATTACATACACAAGCATACATCAATCACATAAGCATAAATGCAAATTGTAGCTGAAGGAAATAACAATCATAGATATATAAATATTGTCAAATGTATACAATATTACAAAACTCATTGAATAAAAAATCCATGTCATCATATGATCAAATGAGATGCAAACTCTTCCTCTCCAACTCTTGATGCACCAAATGATAGTATATGTTGTTACATGGAGCGTAATCAGACTTGGAGGTTAAAGTTTGCCTACTTTTATCAGCGCAGTTTCCCCCCTAATTTTATGACGGGGGTTTGGGGGCAGTGCCCTGAAGTTGGGGTTAAGGGGCCAAAAGACTCTTATTATTTTATAAAGGCGTCGAGTGTTATTTTTCTATTGTTTCTCCTCACGACTTACCTTTCTCCTCCTATTTTGCCAAATGAATGAAATGAAGTTCACTTTTAGGCTCAAAGCATAATATAAACAAAAAGAAATCAATTCAAAACATATTAGAAGTGTTTTTTTTAACTTATAGTTACATGCCGCTCACCAAACTCGGCCAAAATCGCTGAGTCCGAGTTTGGGCGATTTTGGGCCCCACACTCGTCTGAGTCTGAGTCTGAGCCCCCTAGACTCGCCCAACCTAACTTGACTCGAAAATCACCCAAACTTGGCGATTTATGGTGATTCTTGTTTCTCTTACAATCAATTGAAAATATACAGTTTAGATACAACAAATGTATGGAGTGTTCTTGATGCTTGAGAGTGAATGATAGTGTTGTTTTTCCCAGGTTTTATTGGATGTATTTTAATGTATATATCTGATTCAATCTGATACTTGCATTCTTGGAATTCTATGTGTTCTCAAATTGAATAACATTATACTATATATATTCCTTTGGAGAGGCATGTCCTTGAACGGACATATCTCTCCTTTAATTATAATAATTTAATCAATATTATAATGTTTCATCAATCAATTATTAATTTAGAATAATATAATAGATTAATATTGAATATTAAATTTTATATGATTAATAATAATATAATAATATAACATAATAATATATTATTATTAATCAACATACATTATATGTATTCTAAATGATCATTTGACTGAAGCTACAAACATTAACACTCCCTCTTAGCTAGGGAGGATGATCAGACATAATGTGTAGTGATCTCCCATGTCAACACTTATGGCCCTCACCATAGCTACACAAAACATAATTAAAACTTCCTCTTAGCTAGGGAAGATAAAATCAATGCAAATGCATTAAGTCTAGATTAATTATGGAATAGAGAAAATATTATCTCACTATGATATCAGGAAGTATGCTATAAACAAGAATATCAAGGCACATGATATTCACCATAACTCAAAAATATCATCTCATGATATTGGGAGTATTTACATCAACCATATGATGCTCATCACAGGGGACCATAGTCTCAAGGTGTGAATTTGCCTCCGTCGGCGATTCTATTCACAAGCTCTTGCGTGGATTGCCTCTGTCGGCGATTCTATCCATAAGCTCTTGTGTGGATTGCCTCAGTCGGCGATTCTATCCATGAGCTCTCACGTGGATTGCCTCAGTTGGCGATTCTATCCACAAGCTCTTACGTGGATTGCCTCAGTCGGCGATTCTCTCCATGAACTCTCACGTGGATTGCCTCAGTCGGCGATTCTATCCACAAGCTCTTATGTGGATTGCCTCAGTCAGCGATTCTATCCACGAGCTCTCATGTGGATTGCCTCTGTTGGCGATTCTATCCACAAGCTCAAGTTATTGTAAGATCGTCACCTTCCAATAACCTCAAAAATACAAGTGGAAATCATTTGGAAGTCGTCACTTCCTTATGATTTACACAGGGCCCATAAGGCATTAAATGATTTCATTAGTATAATAATTAATTGAATCAAGTTTTATCTCACAAGTGTTTCACCTTTAATAGTGAAAATCCCTCTCAATCACTATGATCGAAATTGTCACAAGTTGACTGAACCATCTGCTCCCTCTGAAGCTCAAGTTCTTGTATCAACCTCTTGTCCTCTTTTGAAATGTCAGACTCCCTCTGCATCTGGTCTCAATCATCAATTCGTTTATAAGCATCAATTTATTTCTCCCTTTAATTCAATTTTATTGTGCTTTCATCCTGAAGGTATGTTAGAGAGAGATTACAAATAGCTCATAAACTAAATTATCTCGAACAGAAATACCAATGATAGAAGCATACAAGATTTTACTACCCAATATTATAGCATAAATTACAAACTCAATAATTCATGTGCCTTAATAAAACATGGAATACTTATGTTAAGTTTAAAACATTTCCTTTCATAAGGTGAGCCCATATAAGAAATATCACGCATGAATCATCTCTCATCATAATTCCCTTTGAATGATGTAGAACATTTTCATAATTTTGATCAACACTTTCATTATGATCTGCCACACACAGTCATTAATAAATTTTGCAATTTACCAAATTTATCCAATCTCTTCGGTGAGATCTTAGAAAATCTAATTACAAACATTTACTCCAAGTTATAGCCAGATCCAACGGTTAAAACAAAAGTTATGAGATTTTTCCCAAAACTGCTAACCCTAGGTAGGGTTTCAAGTGACCTGCACCAAAGTCGTCATATCCTGCACAAAACTGAATCAAATTTGATGAGATAAACATATTTGAAAACTAGAAACACAGATCTTTCCATCCATATATTATAGTCCTCATTTTGAGGCCAACCAAGGGCCGTACAATGGCATATTTCAGACTGAAAATTCTATAAAAAAACTGAATTCTCCAACCCTCTCCAACGTCCAAATTAAACTTCACAGGCTTGAGCTCTGATACCATGTTGTTTTTCTTAGGTTTTATTGGATGTATTTTAATGTATATATTTGATTCAATCTGATACTTGCATTCTTGGAATTCTATGTGTTCTCAAATTGAATAACATTATACTATATATATTCCTTTGGAGAGGCATGTCCTTGAACGGACATGTCTCTCCTTTAATTATAATAATTTAATCAATATTATAATGTTTCATCAATCAATTATTAATTTAGAATAATATAATAGATTAATATTGAATATTAAATTTTATATGATTAATAATAATATAATAATATAACATAATAATATATTATTATTAATCAACATATATTATATGTATTCTAAATGATCATTCGACTGAAGCTACAAACATTAACAGATAGCAATATAACTAGATTTCTATAGAGAAATCAGAATAATTTGTGTCAAGAGTTATGAAATGTATAAACCCTAGAGAGCTCTTTTGTTTATGGATGAGTCAAAGGGATTGCAAATGATAGATAGGTTTGGAGGAAACCCAAGATTATTAGAAGAATTGAGGAATAGATTGCAAGATTATATATTTATATATACACACATACATATTTGTTTCTAATTTTTCATTGACATTTTGACATGGTTTGCAATTGCTTGTGGGCAAACAATTATGGGAAAGGTGGATAGTCATGCCCTAATCTTTCAAATTAAAATTATTAATAATACTTTTTAGTTGGGCTGGACAATTTTTAATATATAGGGCAGCTTCAATAATATTATTAAAACGAGTGTTTTTAAAGTTTTTAAACAGATTAAAATAAAAAATTATCTCTAAATATTAAAAATAAAATAATAATAAAATTATATTTTTAAGTCTATTTGGAGGGAAATTGTGATGAACCCTTGCTGGTTCAACTCTTCAACCTACTGTAATTTGTAGATCTTTGTAATTTTTAATTATTAAGATAGTCTTTCAGAAATAGACAGAAGTTGCAGAAGAGGGTTTTTTTAATTTGCAACACATATTGAATAATACATGAATTTAATCAATTGAAACAATGAATTGGAGAATTTAGAAGCGTACCCGTTGGTCCTTAGCCAATTTATTGAAAAGAAAGATTAAATCAACAACTTACGAAGTTCTGATTTTTGTTCTGAAGCAATTCAGATCTGCTCTTAAATACTAAGACACCCAAATAGTGGAAGATGGTGCCAATAAATGAGCAAGCTGTGTGTTTGGGAAAAGAAGCCTCCAAACCATAGAAGAATCAACAACAAAACAGTAATTAGGAAAACCCTACAACAAATCTGCCTTTTAAGAAGCCAAATCTGCCCCAATTCAATTCAATTTGACTTCTGAATGAAGCCAACCAGCTGCAACAATTCGATTGATCTTTCACAATCTCAAAGCCACTGAATTCTGAAGAATGCACGCTCTCCAAAACAGGTCCAAACCCTAGCCGCCATAGCCAAGTGCTCAGAAGAAAATGTCAAATGCTCAATATCAAGAATGAGGTTTAATTTCCATCTTGGCTACCTAAATACCCAAAAGGTGTGATTTTTGGCAATTAGGGATTTAAAAATAATAACTTGCTTTTAGGGTTTCCAACTTAACCCTAAAAGCAACGCTTAGCTTAGGAGATAATAAATTTTCACTTAAATAAATTTGAGTGATGAACTTTATGATTTTATATTAATATTTCATTAAAATATTAATTGCCTATGGAACCACTTAAAATTCATATCTCTCTCATTATTGCTCGGAAACTGAATCTGTCAGAAGCTACGGCCACAATTCACCATGCCAATGAAAATAGGACCATGTCTATTTTTAGCAATTTTTCCCTAAAAAATAGGAAATCCTCATAAAGTGTCAGAAACTGATGAAACGAAGACCAAAATTGAACTCAACACTAAACTAGAACAAATAGACAGACCACTTCTCAAGATACTGCATTACTGACCCCTTTATCCATACTTTGTTAGCCTACAAGGGTCCAAAAATAGGCTAACTCCTCAATCGCAAGTCCCTGACTAGGATGGGGACATTATAGTCCGCCCTTCCAAAATTGGCTTGTCCTCAAGCAAACTCAATGCTGGATGCTATAAAATGCTATCACACTCCCAAGTAGCATCCTCTATCGGTAGATCCTTCCATTTAATAAAAAATTCCCTGATGACACTTTTCCGCAAATGACGCTCTCTGAACTCCAGAACGGCCTCAGGTACTAGCACTAACTTCCCCTCATCATCTAAGGGTGGTAGAACTGCAGAAGGAACTATCTGTTGTCCCAATACCTTCTTAAGGCGTGACACATGGAACACATTATGAACTTTACTATCAGTCGGTAAATCTAACTCATAAGCCACCTGGCCAACTCACCTGGAAATCCTGAAAGGACCATAGTAACGTGGCTTGAGTTTCTCTGAGCCCTTCTTTCTAAGAGAGGCATGTTTACAGTGCTGTAGCATCAAATACACCATATCCCCTATCTCAAAAGATCGCTCAACCCTCCTTTGATCAACATATTGCTTTTGCTGATTCTGAGCCTTCTGAATATTATTAGGAAGTGCTCTCATAATATCCTGGTTCTCCTATAGCAGATTCCCAACACTCGGTACTCGACAATCGCTCATCAATAAATCCAGAAAACTAGGAGCATCATATTCATACAAAGCTCTAAAACGTGTCATCTGAATAGTCATGTGGTGAGTAGAATTATAACAATACTTGCACAAATGTAACCACTTCACCCAAGCCTTCTGCTGCCCCGAGATGTAGTTCCGCAGGTATCCCTCCACCCACTTGTTGACAATCTTTGTCTGTCCATCAGTCTGGGGGTGGTAACTGGTACTCGGAGTGAGCTCTGTCTTGCAAAGTCTGAATAACTCCTGCCAGAAGTGACCCATGAATCTGCTGTCCCTATCACTGACAATACTCCGAGGTAAACCATGCAATCTAAATACCTCACGAAAGAAAAGATCAGCCACCTGACCAGCGGAATAAGTAGTCGTGATTGGAAAAAAATGTGCATACTTAGTCAACCGATCAACCACCACATAGATGCTGTCTCTCCCTTGGGCTTTTGGCAAGCCCGTAATAAAGTCCATAGACACGCATTCCCACTTCCTGTCAGGAATAGGAAGTGGCTGAAGTAACCCTGCAGGGAAGTTGTTCTCTTGCTTGTTCTGCTGGCAAACAGAACACTCTTTGACGTACTGAAGAACATCAAACTTGAGACCCTTCCCAGAGAATCTCTCCCGTACCTGCCTATAGGTCTTAAAGTACCCAGGATGTCCAGCCATAGGTGAATCATGGAAAGTCCTCAATACTATGCATTTCACCTCAGAACCTGTGACTAAAAAAATCCTCTCTTTGTAAATGATGAGGTCATCCACAAGAGAGTACCTGCTGTCCTGTACTGTTCCATCAATAATACTAGATGCCCATAGATTCTTAGCATAGTCTGCTATAATCAAGTGTTTCCAATCTTCGTACACAGCTGCCATGGAGCTCAATTGGGGGCAGCGAGATAAAGCATCAACAACAATGTTCTGAGTCCCTTTGACATAGGAGATGTCAAAATCATAAGACTGTAACTTGCTGACCCACTTCTGTTGACGCTCATTTAGATCCCGCTGTCCAAGAAAATGCTTCAAACTATTATGATCATTTTTGACACAAAACTTGCTGCCAACTAAATATTGCTTGAACTTGGCCATTGCATGCATGATGGCCAACATTTCCTTATCATAAATACTATAGATTCTCTCCGGAGCACGAAGCTTCCTTCTCTCATAAGCCATAGGATGACGATCCTGCATAATTACTGCACCAATACCCTCTCGACATGCATCACAATGAAGCTCAAAAGGTTTGGTGAAATCGGGTAGAGCAAGAACTGGACATGTAGTCATCAATTGCTTGAACTTCTCAAAACACTCCTGTGCGAGAGGTGTCCAAACAAATGCACCCTTCTTGGTCAAGTCAATGAGTGGTGCAGCATGTCGTGAAAAACCACTAACAAACTGACGGTAGAAGGCACATAAACCAACAAATCCCCTGAGTTGAGTCAAGGTCTCAGGCGTAGGCCAATCAACAATGGCACGAACCTTATCAAGATCCATGCGAACTCCCTCTTTGCTGATTATGTGACCCAAATACAAAAGTTCTGCCATTCCCAATGCACACTTGGACTCTTTGGCGTAGAAGGACTCCCTGTCAAATATGCCTAAAATAGTATCCAAGTGAACCAAGTGCTCCTCCCAAGTTCTACTTTAAACCAAAATGTCATCAAAGAAAACTAGAACAAATCTCCTCAACTGAGATTGGAAGACCTTGTTCATAGTGGACTGAAAGGTAGCTGGTGCGTTGGTCAACCCAAAAGGCATAACCAAAAACTCATAGTTGTCCTCAATGACATCTAAATGCAGTCTTCTCAATATCCTGCTCCCTGACACTGATATGATGATAACCTGTTCTTAAACCAATCTTGGAGAAGTAACAAGCTCCGTGAAGCTCATCTAACAACTCATCAATGCGAGGAATGGGATACCTGTTCTTTATAGTCTTTTTATTCAGCATACGGTAATCAATGCACATTCTGAGTGTACCATCTTTCTTCTTCACCAAAACATCTGATGAAGCGAAAGTAGATTTACTCGGCCTTATGTGTCCCATTGCTAGTAGTTCTTTGATAGTTTTCTCAATTTCATCTTTCAATCGCTTGGGATGCCGGTAAGGTGTATTCATAATGGGTTTGGTGCTCTCTTCAAGCTCAATAATGTGTTCTATGTCTCTATCAGGAGGCCTACCAGGAGGTATGTCACTAAACACCTTTGTATGCTTAACTCTAAGCTCCTGAATATCTGAATGATAAGGTGTTTTATGCTGCTCCTCATAAGTAGGCATGAGTTTACACTCTGCTGCCCAATCCACGATGTCATGCTTGACAAGTCTCTCCATTCTTTTAAGAGTGATTAATTTCAAGTTGCTGGCTTTGATAGCTTTAAGAACATGATTAGTCCCATCAACCCTGAATTTCATCTCCATATCTCTGAGGTTGAGTGTAAGTTCACCTATGGCATGAAGCCATGTCATGCCAAGAACCACATCCGTGTTTCGCATGTTAACCACATAAAAATCAGCTTTGAATTCATAATTATTGAGTTTCATGGGTAAGTCTGAAATCATTCTATCACAAGTCAGCACATTACCATCAACAACTTTCACCTTTATGCCTTCAAACTCTCGAGTTTGAATCCCACGCTTCTCCACCAACTGTGCATCTATGACATTACGAGTTGCACCTATATCAATTAGAGAAATGACTCTTTGACCAGCCAAGAGTCCACGCAACCTAAAAGAACCTTCTCCTTGCATGCTAGACATATGAGCTTCCCGTAGATCGAATTCTCCTTCATTTTCAACTTCCTTTTTTGAATTTTCAGTGTCGGAGTCATTTTGATCAGCTTGCTGGTCCGTGTTATCAGTCATGTTTTCTCCCTCATAAAGCCATTCCATATTCCTATTTTGACCCTTAGGCTTGAGGGGACAATCATGGTTTTGATCATAAGGATCCTTACAATGAAAACACAACTTCCTTCTACGCAAATCATTGAGTGTTTCCCTATCCAAAGGCGCTGTAAACTTCTTCCCTTGGTCCACATTTTCTGATTTCTTTTGATCAGACTTGCTGTCATTAAATGATGAGAATGGTTTTGAGTTGTTTGGAATGAACTTACTACGAGGAGCTGTAAGTTCCATGCTGCATGCCTTCCTCACGACTTCTTGCAAGGTAGGGGGATCAATAGCCTTAATCCAACCTTTCATAGGCTCATAAAGACCTTCAACAAAAAGAATGACTGGTCTTCTCTTTGAAATGTTAGTTACCATAACTGAAAGCTTATGAAATTCAGTAATATAAGATTCCAAGTTGCCCATTTGTTTCAGCTGAGCTAAATCCCTGAAATACAACTCTGGATCTCTTTTATCAAAACGCTCAACCAATTTGTCAATGAATTCTTGGTATGTAGTAATCATGGGCTACCCCATCCAAATGCAAAGCTGCAAACTTATTAGCATCTTCTTCTGACATAGGACGTAGATTCAAGAAGGTATCCAACTTGCTAATCCAAGCTCTGGCTGTAACACTACCGTTGCCATCAAAAGTAGAAAGTATGAGCTTGTTGATTGCATATTTGAGATCATTAGTTTTGTTCCAAGGTTTCCTGTCATTCCAATTCCACTTCTTGTTGTGTTCCCTCTTTTGACTCATAAATCTGTCAAAGTTAAGATGTTCCTTAACTCTCAGTGGTAATGCATTGCATTCATCATGAAGTGTGGTTAGGTTAACCGTAAAGGCCACCTCATCTTCCTCCTCAGCCACGTCCTCTTCTTCAGGTTCATTTCTAACAAAGGTTGGGCGTTTAGGCGTATCATGGGTGTGTGTGGGAGTCACTCTTGCCCTTGGGCGACCAGCAACACTACCATTTTCCTCCTGGTTTTGATTATGCCCCCTTGGCACAGTGATCTGTTGTATGGCTGTAGTTAACTGCTGTAACACATTTGCCACTTGTCGTTGCCCTGTTACTAAACCCCTCATAATAACTTCGGCATCTTGGTTCTCATTGTTCACAGCCTCTCTGCGTGGCTCACCATCATTCTTGTCCCCCATAATTTCCAAGGGTATCTCTTCAGTTTGATTAGGATCACCCTGTAAATCAGGTCTCTTGCGTGTGTAATACCTGTGAGGCCTAGTATGTTGTTGATACATAACATTTTTTTTCTAACCCTCCAGGAAGGCAGGATCAAAGCTCTGATACCACTATGATGAACCCTTGCTGGTTCAACTCTTCAACTTGTTGTAATTTGTAGATCTTCTTTGTAATTTTTAATTATTAAGATGGTCTTAGAAATAGACAGAAGTTGCAGAAGAGGGTTTCTTTAATTTGCAACACATATTGAATAATACATGAATTTAATCAATTGAAACAATGAATTGGAGAATTTAGAAGCATACTTGTAGGTCCTTAGCCAATTTTTTGAAAAGAACGATTAAATCAGCAACTTACAAAGTTCTGATTTTTGTTCTGAAACAATTCAGATCTGCTCTTATTTAAATACTAAGATTCCCAAACAGTGGAAGATGGTGCCAATAAATGAGCAAGCTGTGTGTTTGGGAAAAGAAGTATAGACTGACTAACGTTGAGAACATGTTTTCTAAACTAGAACTAGAATCCTGCCTGCGTAAGAATGAAACGCAAGAGCAGTTACTTGATGATTGAGAGCAGACCCAACAACATGAGAAGGTAGAGCTTTGAAACAACTTGCTTCATCAGAAAGAAATGGAATAGCAGGATTAAAAAGCTATTAGCTGAAAACGGGTAGGACTAAACCAATTAGTTATGAAGCAGCAAGTGCAACACTCGGATAAAGCCCCGGTAAACTCGAATCATTCGCAGGAGCTTCGTTTACTCCATCCGCCTTTAGTACAAGATTCCAATCATCCCCTACGAGTATCACCTGTGTGTCCTCGTCCTTGCCTAGATTGATTTTTTTCACATTAGTTTCCTCGTACTTGATAGGTTTGTCCCATTCAAACCGGTGGGCCGGTGTGTCATCCACTCGTGCCACCCCCTCCTGGTACCTACCGTACTCCGGGTGGAATACCTCGTAGTCTTCCATCTGCCAATGGAAGAGTCTGTCCAATGAACTAGTTTCATCTTTGGAGCATCTGTCCAGTTCCAGCACTCCTTCCTCGTTGGGTTCCGTTCCCCCTCTACCTTCGGAACCCCACTTCCATCTGTTTGAGTCATCCAAGTCAGAGTCAGATGATGCAAGCTCTTCATTGATGGCCTGGTTCGTCAGGTCAATCACATACTTGTGGCCCTCGCTCTCGATCGAAAGTGTATTCTTTTTCCAAGTATGATTGGCTTTCGCCATGATCAACCATCCCCTTCCAAGGAGGGCGTCATATGCTTTCCTTTCCAGTGGAATGACCACGAAATCCAAGAAAAAATGTTGCATTCCAACCACCACCTTTTGTGCCATGAGAGTCCTGAGGGATTTGATGTCGTGTTGATCCGCACCGACAAGGTGGAATGTTGGTGGCCAGAGGGTAGGCTTGCCAAGACCCTTCCAAGTTTCTTCTGGTAATATGTTGACGCTAGAACCATCGTCCACAATGGTGTTTGTGAGCTTTTGCCCCATTATCTCCATCTCCACCACGACAGGTTTCCGTCCAATGCTTACTATGAGCAGCATAGGGTCTATGGCATCCATATCAGGTGTCGTCATTGGAACCGTACTAGGTGGTTCTATTGCCATTCGGTGTTCCTGGTCGGTTGTGGTGTCCCTGACTGCATTTGCCAAGGCCATCCTCAACTGCGGCATGGTTTGTAGGAGGTTGGATACCTGCACGGGTATAGTGGTCTGTAACATCTGCTTAATGATAGTTTTTTCCTGTCTCAACCGAAGTTGAGTACTGGCAGCCTGGTGTGAGGCCCTCCGTTCTTCCGCCATTGCACGTTGAACGTCTACCCTAGCCTCCCGGAGTCTTTCCTTCTCCGTGCGAAGGTCAGGTTACATGGCCTTCTTACTTTGCAATCTTGTGATTGCCAGTACATCTTCCTCCGGTTCCTTTACCTCCAGCATATTCACCCCTTTTTGCCTTGGACACTTTGAGTCCTCGTGATTTCCTGGACTGCACCATTTGCACAACAAACTCCCCGCACTATCTCCATTTTGACATTCCAGCGCAAAGTGACCCCATTCATTGCATTTTCGGCATTGGATCATGGGTTGTACTGAATTTTGCTCCTCGACGTGTTGTTGTTGGACCTGTTGTTACCCCGTCGGTTGTTTCGGTACCCTCTAGGGGAAGCGTTCGAGTTTGCTGCTGGCTTTGGAGGTGTGACTTGGTCGGGCTGGGTGAAGAGCACTTGGATGCTCTGTGCTTTTAGGTTGTATGGGCATTCCTTGATGGAATGTCGGATTGGCCCCAAATGCCAAAAAAACTTTGTAAATTTAGAAAAAATAAAAAAAGCAAAATTTCCTAAAAATAGGAAGTTGTTAGAATCGACCTCAAGAAATTGCGATTTTACTCCTTCGACCTATCTGAGCACATTTGTAGCATCAAAACACTCTTTCGACTATTCTTTCTCCTCACCGATTTGATGGCTCCTCCAAACTTGGATAAACTTGACTCATTTGCAGAGGTGAGAGACTGGAGATAAAACCCCAAGACACGAAAACACAACCCCAAAAAGCAAAAACAAGGGGGTACCTATTTGCAATGGGGCGATGTGTGAAAACATCACAACAAGATGCATGTCTAAAAACTTGGGGGTGCCCTTTTTTGAAAGGTGTTGAGGAACAGAAAAGGAATATTTTTTCTATGTGCCCTTGTTGAAGGGATCTTTTAGATGTTTAGATCATCAGTCTAGGTTCTGGGATGTGCTCCCATGGTATGCTGGTATACATTTATTCTGCATTATAATGTATCTGAGTTATAGCAATTGAAAGTGTTGTCACCTGAAAAAGATAGTTCTAGCAAGAGAGGGACTCAAATGTAAGTGTGGCTGTAGAGCACTTGATCGTAGAACTCAGGAAACAAACTGCATAGACTGTAAAGAAGAATATATGAAGGAAAATACACAAACAAGAAAGAACTGTAGAAAGATATGCCACATAACTGTGATGATTACACTCTTCATAGTGCAAGTTAATTATTAAATTGGTGCAACTGTATAATGATAATTGTCTGTGTGTAGAATAAAAATTAGCATATGAAAAAAAAAGAAAGAAAAAGTTTAGAAGCTGCAGACTAAATATGAGTCTCATCACGTGTACAGATTTCATAATATGTCAAATCATAAATAATTTCATTACTTTGCAGTTAGATGAGTAACTCCTTGCACAGAAGTCTAGCTCTGGAATCATGGTCAAGGTTGACATGTCAAACACAGTTGATTATTTTATTTGGCTTTGTGTTTAGCACTACCAAGGGCTTAGTTTTTGGGTTATATTTTGTTTGCTGGATACAAATCTTCATGATGAAGCTCATTTTTTCAATGAGTGTAAATGGTGCAGCTGGCAGCCATTCTCTTCCCTATGCAATGGCTACCCATTATTTCCATAAAAAATTGTCATTATGTGTGAAGGATTGAACTGTATGTAGAGTGATGCTAAAACGTGCAATTAAATATATGGAGTCTTGGAAATACAGAATTCGACCTAGTAGACTAGTTTTCAGTTTGCTGATTGCATGCATCTGTTTACTGACTATAAGAGAAGTCAAATACTTGAAGGATTTGTTAACTTTACCCCATAAGGCATCTAGACGAAAGCATCTATGCAATGGGCATCCAAAGAAATCAAGAGGCAGGATATTAAGATTGAGTTATTCATTTCTGTCAAGGTCATACTGCCAATATTCAATTTCATTGGTGCTCTCTTAGTTGTCAGAGTTGTTGGTGTCTGTTTTATCATCTTCCAAACATTAGAATAAAGTATCCAAAGATAATTTATCCTGTCTTGAAAAATCACTGCATATGCTAAGATTGCTAGAAGATCATATGGTGATTCCAAGGTTTTTTTGGTCAGGTCTTGACGTGTGGATAAGCTCAATGGGTGTTGTGATTTTCTGGTAATACACAAAGGGACTTATGCTTGGATTGTTCAATTCACAATGAAGGTTTAGACAGTGAAGCTCTATCATTCCGGACTTGGATCATGAAAAAAAATGAAAAAGGAGACAAGGGTTTACAAGTTCTAATCTATTCCTAGGAATTCCAGAGACGGTATTGTTTCGACGACCTCAATAAACCACACTTTGCTTCGCCTCATTCACGACAACTACACAAAGTGGGTGCAATCTTCAAAGGACGTGCTTATGATTTGGAAGTTAAACATGCACAAAGGAAAGCTCAGACTAACTTTGCACAATGAATCAAAATCATCCATTCACCAAAAGTATGAGCGGAGATACACCACAACCCAATACTTATCAGATCTTTCATTCATCTAACAACATAAAATAAATTCTAAACTATTGTGTTGAAGAAATTGAAAACTTCGCCAATCATTCAAATAATAGAGATTACAAAGCCTTAAGAGAAAGCATACAAGTAATATATTATCTAGAAATGACCTTCTCGTGACAATGTTTCAAAAACCTCACCACACTCTCCAAATGAGAGGAGGCAACCTTATATAGGATTCCAAAAAATTTGAATGGCTGAGATCGAACAGTAATCAAGGGCCTAGATTGAAAGATAAAAACCTAATTAGGGTTTCCTAAAACTAACTACCCCTCGACCAATGAGAAAATTACATTTGGGGACACTTGTCCTTCTTGCTAAATATGAACCAACAATAAAAATAGAAGATTGTTGCATTCTGAAGTGTGCCCTGTAGAAGCTTCTGTGGATAAGTTAGATTCATTGAACTTGGACATGTTGACTTGGAACAATCTGATTGGTTGGAAGATGACGAGGCACCACCTCAGCGTGTTGGATGCCCTCCTTGAATTCTCCAATTGGTGTGAAGAAATTGTCTAAGTTTGGAAATTTATTTCTTCTTGTCACCATCTAATTCTGATTGGGAACTAGTCTTTAATTCTCTAGGAGATGAAATCTTTCAAGAAGTTGTCCTGATTGCTTCCATAGCTCTGGGATTGTAGATGAAATTCCCCAAGAAGTCTGAAATTCTTTTCATCAAGTTTGGGGACTTTTTTTTTTCTTGGTGCCTTGATATTCTTTCAAGTGCCTAGAATTTGGAGAAGAATTCCTCTATGCCTTCGCCATAATGGAGGAATTTGGAATTTCTTCCTATCAAATAGTTTTTCCCATACTTAGCCAAATTTTGGCCATCTTTATGTTCGGATGAACCTTGCTCATGGTCCTGTCTTCAATTCTGAATTTGGCTCGATTAGTTCTCATTCAAAACTTGCAAAACCAAAAGAAATTAAGTTAGAATCCTCATTTTGAGCGTGGATTTTGAAGGTTTGATGGCAAAGCGTGCTCTGATTCTCCACGTCCTCAATACTTTTAGCTTTTAACAAGCTGCGAACACTTAGAAATTTTAGAAACCCTTGAAAACTCAATCTAATTTGAAGGTTTGGGAGTGAAATTTGTCTTTGATTACTCTGAAAATGAATAACTTAGTCCCAAAATCTGTGAAAATCAGTCTAAGTCCCTGAAAATCTCCTCCAAAATCTTGAAAATTGGATTGGAAACCACTGAAGATGCCTTGAATAGATGAAAACCCTTGTTTTCCTTCTCCTCAATGCCTTCAAAAATTTTCGAACTGCTCTACAGGCTCTGAAAATGCTTTGGAAAACCTGAAATAATCTTTCTTCAAGTGTCTTGTTCTCCAATTTCAAATTGCTTGAATGAGAGAAATGAATGATTGATTCATTTTTAAAGAGTTCGAACTTTGCAATTAGAAACCCCAGTCCTTCCAAATTTGAACTAGATTTGTTTCTATTTTTCTTCCATTCATCGAACCTAGGCTTGTCTTGTTTCTTTGTTGAGTTTAGTCTTTTAAGAAAGTTTCTATTTTCAGTTTGAGTTCATGAATCGAATTCTATCTTTCTTTCTCCTTCCACATTCAAAACTTTCTAAAAACTTTCTTCTTTCCCTCAGCTTGAATTTTGAAACTTTCCAGGTTGGGCAGACTTTATTGATTTCATAACTTCTTATCACCTCCATGGCGGACTTTGCCACATTCATGACCCTTCTCTTTGGGCGGGGTTGAGGAGACTTGTGCACCATTATTTTTATTGTTTCACACCCCAAGGCGGACTTTGTGATAGTCAAGAACCAAGGTGAGGTCGGAGTTCATTAACCTCATTCACCTTACATTCAACCAAGGGCGGACTTCATCATCTTTATGGCTCATTGCTTGAGGGTGGAGTTTGTCATCTTTGAGAACCTTTCATCTGCAGCAGGGCGGACGTTATGAAGCTTGTGCACGATCTCAGCTTGTTGTGTTAGGCGGACTTCCTTAATTTGTTGCACTTTGTTGATTAGTCCTAGGTGGACTTGGCTAATTCCATGCTCCTCATGTTTGCTGCTTCTTTCACCTCTTGGGCGGACCTAGACATACTCTTGATCTTCTTTCCTTGCACTTCACATGGCAGACTTCCTTAATTTATGCACTTGGACTTGTAGGAGGGCAGACTTGGTGATTTTCTTTCCTCTCTTTGCTGATCAGATTTACCAATGTAGGGCGGGCCTTGGGGAATTCTTTCTTTATGGCCAGTGGATTTCATATGAGAGCTGTTCACCTCCCCTAGGCGGACTGGATCAATACTTTGCACCTCTAAACGGACTTAGTCATGTCTTTGCTCTTACCACATGGCGGACTTGCTTGTTACCTTGACCATGCTCACACACCTCTTGGGCGGATTTGATTAAACTTGTTTCTTGCAGCCTAGGCGGACTTTGTTAACTTTAGGCACCATACTTACGTTCTTAGGTGGACTTCATGAAGATGATGCACCACATAAGAAGGCAGACTTTACTTAACTTGTGCACCACTTTACTCTTCCTAGGGCGGACTTTGTAATGTTTGTGCACTCAACCTCTTGATAGGGCAGACTTTATCATCTTTGTGCACTTCAAAACCTTTCCATCTAGGGCAGACTTTACTGAAATCAGGAAACATAGACTTGCAAGGTGGGTGGACTTCATTGAATTCATGCCACATTGCTTCAATTGAGGGCCAAGTTGGAAGGATGTGTGTACCACTTATCATCTCTCTCAAGGCGGACTTTATCATGTTTTAGGAACCTTTCTCACGCTACCTTCACATCCTTGGGCGGACTTTATCACTTCCTGTGACCAAGCCAAGGGCAGAATTCAAGAAATCCATGCACCATGAGATCAAAACTTCGAACCTTCATAACTTGAACAATACTCCTCAGATTGCCTTGAAATTTGAAAATCATACTTCAATCATCCCTTGAATTCCTCATGATCCCTGAAATCTAGGAAATTGGCTTTTTGATCAAAACTTGATTTTCAGAGGAATTTGTTGATCATTTTCAGTGTAATTCAGAGTCGATAGTGCAAACCCTAGATCTACTTTCCAAAATTAGAAAAAGCAAGGTTCCCTAAAAAATAGGAAAAACTTTCTAAAAATAGCCATTTTGGGGATCGTGCTCAAAATGCCAAAAACGAAACTTCCTAAAAAATAGGAAAAAGCAAAAAAGCAAAACTTTCCAAAAGTAGAAAGTTGTCCAAATTGACCCAATTAAATTGCAATATTCATCCTTTGGGCTTTCTAGGAAAAATGACGACGTCTAGACTCTGTTCTAACCAAAGAATCAGGGCTCGGACTTGGCAAGGTTGACCCGAACTTGGACTCGGGGCTCGAGTCTCAGAGGCAGACTCGGCTGGACTCGAGAAAGTGAAAAACTCAAGAAATTTAGAGATTTTTAAAGATTTAAAACTTGTTTCATGCACCCTTTACTGAATACACCTTAAAGACACAATAACATCATCAAAATCGGCTCATTTGATTACATACACAAGTATACATCAATTACATAAGCATAAACGCAAATTGTAGTGGAAGGAAATAAAAAACATAGATATATAAATATTGTCAAATGTATACAATATTACAAAACTCATGGAATAAAAAATCCATGTCATCATATGATCATCATCAAATGTTCCATACAAATACCAAAGGTAAATACAACTACAAGCCTATGGCTCAGAGGATTCGACAACCATAGCCGCTCCCTGTGACATCATGCCATGCTCACCAACATCAAGAACATCTGTGTCACTATCTGCCTCTGAATCTCCTGTCTCTGCTCGTGCTCTCCGCTCCTCCTCTGCCATGGCTACAGTCTCAGCCTCTATATCTACCTGGTCGATCCAATCAGTGTCAGACTCGGAGGTTAAATTTTCCCTACTTTTATCAATGCAATTTCCCCCCATATTTTTCAACGGGGGTTTGGGGGCAACGCCCCCAAGGTGGGGTCAAGGGGCAGTAGGTGCTATTTTTCTATTGGCTGATATGTTGTAACCCTAATTTTTCTCATTCTCAGGCGGAAGTTGTTGTGAACAAAGACGAGATAAGTCATTTTAAAAAAAACTTTTTTAAAATGTTTATTTTTGTCATTTTATTTAACCCAGCCGGCGGTCGAGTTTCAGGCATTAGACTCGCTGAGTTTGGCGATTTTAGGCTAAACTCGCCAACTTGGCGAGTCTGACGATTTTGCCTCTTGGACTCGGTCGAGTCCGAGTTCGAGCTCTGTAGACTCAAGAGGCATGACTCGCCGAGTTTGGGCGAGTCCGGGCGATTCTCGTTTCTCTAGTTCTAACCATGGCTTGCACACACTGACTCACTACAAAACTCAGGTCGCTCAAAACTAATAAACTTGACAATACTGATGCAGGAAGGTCACAAGGCTCTAACAAAAAGGGAGGGTCCCCATTCGCAATGGGGCGATGTGTGAAAAAGGTCACAACAAGACTTAGATGTTATTTTATGGAATGTGCAATGGTCTTTTCTTTTTCATCTCCAAATCTATTCATAGATGATTGCTGAATTTTTAATAAAACAGTTTCATATTTAATAATCTTGATCTCCGCCTACAAGATTGCAAGCCGTTTGCTTTGGCACATAATCTGGTAGAAAGCATAGATTTTTGTTGCCATAACTATAACATATTTTCTCATATACTTCTTTTTGATAGAATAAAATATTTCATCATCAATAAATTAGTTAAAAGTTTCAAGAATAAATGAACTAAAGATTTTAATAACATCCACAAGACCAAAGCAGCCTACAAGAGCAGGAGCAGCATGCAAACCCAGCCCTGAGACACAAGGGCACCAAAACCTCATGAAGTTTGTTAACCTTTTTTGATGTTGGATCTTCTACAGTGGATCTTGATGAAAACTTTGCAGATTTGTCCAACCTCATCTCTTAAAAAAAGGTGTTTTGTGGCCCACTCTTAGGGTGTCTTCATATAGGCTTAGCATTCCATGCTGTAGTGCCATTTTGTGTCCATCACACCCTTGCTGCAAAATAGGCATTTTCTCATTTCCTACTCCAACTTGGGTATCGACCGTGTGCTGGTTTCGCTCTCAAGATGATGTAAGCTAGTTCTTAATTGGGCCATGAACATTTTTTTTAACTTAAGTTTAGCTTCTATGTAAAGCTTTCTTGTCATGGTCTCATTTGGAGTTAAATTCTTTATGATGGTTGTTGCTGGGAATAATCATTATGTTACGTTGTCATATTATGTTTATGTTGTCGTCGGTAATAATGAGTTACGACGGTCAGTTAGTTAGTCGTCTCGAAGGGCAGTTGGACGCGACGGTTGGTCGCATCCCTTCGGGTATTATATATTGCATACCATTCCTTCTTAGTATCATCATGATAGTCGTGTCTGATGTAATGTTATAAGCACTTGATGTACAGGGACTGTTGAATTAATACAAAGACTGGTTATTTAATATATTTCCATTATGTTCTGTGCATTTACTTTCTGCATTTAATCGTTTACCCGTATGTGGCAAACATTTGGCGCCGTTGCCTAGACATACTCGAGAAAGGAAGGAGCGGATGGCGTACGGACACGATGGGCCTACCCGTTGGTGAGATTAAACTAGAGGGCGACGCTGCGCAAACGGAACAATCGTCGTGGGACGCAGAGCGTGATGGCAAGAGGCGAAGGGGAAATTGAACCCTGTAATAATCCCGGCACAATGTTGAGATAAATTGTGGCCGAAAGGGAAAATAATAAAAAAGATTTTTTTTTTGTGTACATGGTGTGTGCTTGCTATGTACGGAAGTGATTTATGCCCAATTTACTAAATAAGGACAAAAATAAAAAGATACAAAGTGACGAATGGGAAGTGGCACAAAGAGCGTTGAATCTTAGACATCAAATAGAACGAAGGCGTAGGCTAAGGCAGCTTGCCGAAGGATGATTGGCTAAGGGGTTGCTCGAAGGGAACACAGGAGGTGTCACGGAGGTTATGGAGGCAGAGATAGACGGAGAGAATTACACTCTCTACACTGTCGTAGGGTTGCCCAAAGGGAACCTAGGCGTCATGGAGGGTGCCGAAGGAGAACTCTACAGTTCGCCAGAATACCACCTTAGGGTAAGAAGTCGCGAAGAGTTGGTGGAACAAACAAGGCGAAGTCTAAACCTGATCGACGCTACTAGAGACCTACTAAAGAACTTGTCCATTTCGGAGGACAACCGGAGGAAGACGACCGAAGGTGACGGTACGGCCGACAGTGCCGAGAAAGCACAAGGGTACCGTACGGGAGGCAATTTGTTCGGTTTGGGGCCAACAACCTTCTCCAGAGGACCCACGAGTGGAGGGTCAGGTGCAGGAGGCAGAGGTGGAGGATCACCACGTACAAGCACACAAGGCACCAGAGGAGCAAGACCCAGCGGTGGGATGGCAAGTAAGCAGAAGCTGCCGAAGTTCAACGGCGACGGGAAGGAAGATCTCGTCCGCCATTGTCGCACTTTCGAAACCATATGGTCAACGAACGGTGTTACCGACCAGGACGAGTGGGTAACACAATTTCCAGCAACCTTAAGGGGAGTGGCCATCGACTGGTACTCCGATACGGATAAGGCCAAAGTCGGCACATGGCCCAACCTGAAGGAGTTCGGGATAGAGTTCGCCTCCTCAGAGACAATAATGAAATAGTAGCCAAAATCTATGGCACAAAATAGAACAAGAACGAGACTGTCCGAGCCTATAGTCGGCGGCTCAAGGAACTGTTGGGGAAAATGGAGAGTCAACCAGTGGATGGGTTGAAAAAGAGATGGTTCGTGGAGGGACTGAAACACTCCATCCGGAAGAAGATGAAAATTGTTCCGCCAATCTCGTACGAAGATGCATATAATAGAGCAATGGATCTCGAGAGCGAGACCAAGACATCCAAGAAGAAAAAGAAGGATAGCTTGTTCGAGGATGATGACTCTTCTGAGGGAAGCAGCAGCGATGGCGAGTCCGGCAAAAAGGTGCAAGCCCTGTAGAAGGACATGCTGAGGATGATGAAAGAGCTGAAGGTTATGAAGGGAGGTCCGAGCAAGACCGACGAAGGGGAGCTTTGGTGCACGGAATGTAAGACGGACGGCCACACGAAAGGCTTCTGCCAAAAGAAGGCCTATTGTGATATATGCTAGTTGATGGGGCATCCCACCAGGGAATGCCCCTACAACATGAAAACACGGAACCAACAAGTATTGCTTACGCAGGAACAACCAACTACATCGGGCGGTACCGATAGCTCCCAGGCGAACAACAATGCAACATCGGGAGGCTACCTAGATAACTGGTGGGGAGGACGAAACAACAATAACAATACAAGGAGCTGGACTACTGAGATAACTGGTGGGGGCACTTCGCCCGAGACTGCCCGAAGGGAGAGGCCACACAATATTTGTGCAAATGAAGCGGACTGGGAGACCACGAAGACGCCACCTGCTCGAAGTCCGACGTCAACTTGCTCAATATCGAGGAAACCAAAGAAGAGGAAGTGCTGGCCGTAACTTGTGCCCAAGCCAGACACGCAATGTGCCCAGACTCGGAGACGGATAAGCGAATGGTACAGGAAGCACGGGAAGAAATTGAGAAAGAGATACGAGAAAGGGCGAAGGCAAAGGGTACGACGGGTACTTCCAGCAGACCGGAGGCGGAGGAGGCTATACTAAATCAAATTTTAAAATTAAAACTGGAGGTGCCTGTGAAGGTACACGACCTCCTCCAGACGATGCCTCAATTACGAACGACGTTGCTGAATAATCTCTCCCAACCATGCACCAATACCAACCACCGCACAGAAGTTCCTGGGGGGTCTGCAATAGACCCCAGGCTATTGGCAGTTAACACTGGAAGGAACCCAGCCATTGTGGAGATGGGTATCCTTGGCACCATTCTAACCGATACCATCGTCGATGATGGATCAGGAGTGAATGTTCTTCCAGAAGAAACCTGGCGGAAGTTGGGTAAGCCGACGTTGTGGCCATCTACATTCAATCTGCTGGGAGCAGATCAACATGGAATCAAACCCATCAGGACACTGATGGGCTAGTAAGTTACCATCGGAACGCAACCCTTCATACTGGACTTCGTGGTAATCCCACTAAAGAAAAAAGGGTATGATGCGATCTTAGGGAGAGGGTGGCTGGTGGCAGCCAAGGCCACCCACAACTGGAAGAAGAACACTCTGTCTATGGAGAATGGACGAAGGAAGTTTATCATAGACCTCGGGACACAGTTGGTTAGTGAGGAACTGGCATCATCTTCGGAATCGGAGGGTGAAGGAGAAGGCGACCTGAGGAATGAAGGACGGGGCTGCAGGGAACCCAACGATGAAGGGATTCTCAAACTAGGAGAGTGCTTCGAGGATGAGACGGGTCATTGAATGGGCTCTTCCACTGGCAGATGGAGGATTACGAAATGTTCCAGAGCTACAGGCTCGAAGTAGAGGAACCAGAGCAAGTAACAGAGGTGTACTTGCCAGAATACAAAGAATATTGGAAGGGAGACGCCCCAAACCTCGGTGACGTAGATAATCCCAAGATCATTTGTGTCGGCAACAATTGGAACCCTGTGTGGAAGGCCGCAGCCTTCAAAATCTTTATTATTCTTCTTCTTCTTCTTATGTACGGGAAGGAGACCGTGGTCCCTGTAGAATTTGTGGTTCCAAGTCTTCGGATGGCCATTGAAAATAGACTTGCCACCAACGGGTCCAAATTGAAACCTTACCATGAGAAGCGCGTAGGGGACCCGAGAGGCCGGGCAGGCGACTCGAGAGGCACGAGACCAAAGCAGGAGACTCTCGGGCGAGGCAAACCGAGAAAGGGCGATCCCAGAGGCACGAAACCAGAGTCGAATCTGGACACTTAGAAAAAAATAAAAAAAATCTGTACGGCAAAAAAAAAAAAAGAAAAAAAAAAAGGAGAAAAAAAACCACGATGGAACCACCGTGAGGTGGCAACACCGACGGTGGGACCATCGTGCGGTGGCAACCGTGCGGTGGATACCACCCCCGCCCGAGGCCATAAGCGCATAAAAACTCCGCCCGAGGACATAACCGCATAATACGACTGCCGCAAACAAAAATGCAGCCCCGCACAAACACGCAGCCCCCGCACAAACGCACTCCACCCAGCAACGCAACGCCCACGCAAGCACAGGGCAGGCACACGCAAGGCATGCGCAGCCATACACAGCTATCCAGGAGGTAGTTAAGTGTTCGGCATGCAGAAGGAGGCTCGTACGGTGTGTATGGTAGACGGTTGGTCGTGTATTCCATATGGGGTGTTCCGTACGGTGGAAGGGTGTTGATCACACGAGAAGGTGGCCGTATGATTGGAGGTGTCAGTGCTGTTGTTGACCGTATGGGGAGGTTGTATAGTCGGGGTGCCATCAGGAACAAAAAAAAACGACGCTGACCAGATTGAAAAATCATTCGATGACATCTGGAGCCAGGACGCTGAAAATATTAGAGTGGAGAAGAAGGGTTTTGACATCTTTAAATATCAAAAAAATGATATGCTGCCCCCGGACCCCGCGAAGGGCGTTGCCCCTCGACCCCGCTGGGGCGCTGCCCCCGACCTCGCTAGGGGCACTGCCCCCAGACCCCCAGTTTATTTTTGAGCTACAATACACTTTTTGAGTTGGGTGAAGGCATCAGAGAAGTCACGGTAAGTGCTGGATTGTTCCGTACTGTGAGAAAGAAGCTTGAAACGGATTTGGAGGTTGCGACCAAACGGAGTTTGAGGGAAGGCATTACAAGAGCGCGAAAGTCATACGGCACTAGGGAGTTATTCAGTTAAGTTATCAACCTTTGGGGAGTGTGATGGAGGATTTGAGGCATCTCATAGCCTTTGTGCCAGAGGGTTGTGGCCACTTCCTGGCATGAATGGTACGCTTTGAGGAACTCGAAGTATGTCTCGGCTGGACGAGAGATTGCCTTGGTGGATGCACCGAGGGCTCGGGAGGAGCTGACCACCAGATTGGAGGCAGTAGTGTGAGACTTAGCTCAGCATACCCAGGAGTTGGATGCCGAGGGGGCAGCACAGGTGGCTATTGAGGACAAATTGGCTAGGGAGACAATATCATTTGAGTAGCAGTTGGTGGAGGCTGAGACTGAAAAGCATGTTTTGCAGACAAGTTTGGTTTAGGCACAGGAGGACTGTGATGTCAAAGAGGCACTTGAGCATCAGATGGTAGCAGAAAAGGGTTTTCAGGCGAGGACGCAGCAGGTGTATGAGTTCCACGCTCGACTAGTGTTTGCAGTTCCTGCAGTTCTCTACTTTGGTTTTGTTTAATGTCATCTCTATTTTGTATTAAGTCCTCCGAAGACGACTTCTTTTCTTGGGGGGGATGATGTTGCCGGGAATAATCATTATGTTATGTTGTCATATTATGTTTATGTTGTCGTCGATAATAGTGAGTTACGGCGGTCAGTTAGTTAGTCGTCCCGAAGGGCAGTTGGACGCGACGGTTGGTCGCACCCCTTCAGGTATTATATATTGCATATCGTTCCTTCTTAGTATCATCATGATAGTCGTGTCTGATGTAATGTTATAAGCACTTGATGTACAGGGACTATTGAATTAATACAGAGACTGGTTATTTAATAATTAATATATTTCCATTATGTTATGTGCATTTACTTTCTGCATTTAATCGTTTACCCGTATGTGGCAAACCATGGTAGGCTTTCTTCTGATCGACTTGCTCTGCGCATGTGGCAGCCCTGAATTTTTCTTTTACAGACTTTTAAATTTTTTATTTCCTCATTAGTGTTTGGGCAATCCCACATATTAATGTTTCATTTATTCATCTACTTGTCATTTTGTTTTATCCATTTGTTCTCCCTTCTGCTTAGCTCCTCCTCAATAGCTAGTGTGGGCCAGTGGTGATTCTCCAAATTTTGAGCATGTCATACATCCTCTCTACAAAAAACAATAGCAGAAAAAGAGAGTTTGGATGCCTCTATCTTTTCACATGCTAGAGAAAATGCTCAAATTATCTGATATTGATACAGAGGATAAAGAATCAAAGATAAGAATGCATTATTCAACTCTTTTTTGATGTATTCAGTCATGCGTGTCTTCTCATTATGTCTAATCAAGGAGGTGTAACCAATATAAAACTTGTGGGCAAACAAGCTGCCATAGATCATTCAGGGATCATCAATTATTTGTCATAGGAAATGTTGGCACTGTTGGAATAGTGAATGCAGATGCATTAGTATTGTTGCTTTGGGTCAGGATAAAGCATAATGTTCGCTTCAAATTACTTGTTTTGCATAAACACAATTATTTGAAAATCTTAATGGCCAAAATAGCAGACAAATAATGCACATGTATTGGGAAAATAATTATAATATGCTTGCATGAAGCTATCTGCTGTCAAGAATTGTGTCATTAAGTTTTGCATTCCCTTCGACACGGACTTGGTCTACCTTGCGGTTTAAAATTTAAATATATGGTAGCTTAAGGTGCTTTTCTTTGAGTTGTCTTAGGAACTTCTTCAAGTGTTGCGTGTGATTTGAACTAACCATTTGTGATACAGGGTGACTTTCTACTTATTATTCTGAAAGATCTACTTGAGAGGAGATCTGCTACCAAATTTAACAAATTGAAACTTATACTGATGTGAGTATTTTTCTTAGCTATTGATGTTGGATGACTCTTTGAAGAAAGAGTTTTTTGATTCTATTTTCTGCCTGTATGTATGAATATGGCTTCTTTTTCGTTAATAGGTTTTTGCAATATGTTTTATATCAGGTCAGCAACAGTTGATGCAACTTTATTCTCACATTATTTTGGAGATTGTCCGGTTATAACTGCAAAGGGCCGCACACATCCAGTGACTACATTTTTCCTTGAAGATGTTTATGATAGACTTGAGTATCATCTGGCTTCAGATTCACCAGCAAGCCTAACTGACACTGTGATGCCAAAGGTGGTACTTTTCACAACCTGAGTGGTAACCATAATAAAACTTATACTTGCTTCACAGTATGGTTTGGTTTGCAGGAAGTTTTTCCAGATGGTAGTTATGAGTATTTAAAATTAGATGTATTGGTTATAAATTCTGTGAGTGTTGAAGTCAGATTGAATTTTTACATCCCTGATTCCTGTGTATTCTATTTCTCCCTCTCTACCCTCTTTGAAGTTGTCCTTTCATTCTGGCCTTTGTGTATTTTGTTCATATATGTTTAATATCAAATTATATCCTTATTTGCATTATTAATAATATCCTTAGAGCTCACTTCTCATAATACAGAGATTCACATCAAATCTCCCTCTGAAATTATTTTACCAAATTAAATTATGATGGCATTTTGAAGTATAAACTACATAATTAATTGCAAGGGACTTGCAATTCTTACTGATTCCATGTAATATAAGATGTGGCATACCACCAAGCTTTGCCTAATGAATAATTAAATAATGCAAAAGTGTTCAGGGACATAGATTATGAAGAAATGAATGATTGAATGGATGATGAGTAGTGCATAAAACATTTTGAGGCAGACTACCATTCATTCAATAATGATTTTCACTACATTATATATTACACGTTCTCCCTGTTTGGAAGGCTTTGTAATTGAAACACATGAAGATGCAATCACTGAAGTTCAGAACTCAAAGTCAACCCACAAAAAGTCAATATTGAGAGGCATCATATTTAGGTAGTCTCTTAGTGAAACAGATTTAAGTCTTGGTTCCACAGTTTGTTGGTAATTTTATAAGTGCGTTTATTTTTTGAAAAAGACAAAACCTTATTAAAATGTTGATAAAGCATCATATTTAGATACAATCTTCAAGTGAAGTGGCTTTAAGTCTCGGTTCAACGGTTTGTAGGTAATTTTACAAGTGCATTAATTTTTTGAAAAAGGGAAAGCCTTATTGCTTAAAATGTTGATAATTAAGCTGTTTGAGATGATGAATTTTATGATAGGATGTTATGCATTAATTTTAGGATTCTCTGTAGGAGTAGTCTTAGAATTATCATCCATCATTTTACGCATTTCATCAAGGCTCTTCACAAGATCAATAGCAATAGATTTAAATGCATGCTCAATTTCTTAAGAAATTTCTGTGATGATAAATGATATTGTACTATCTTGTTGTAACTTTCTTTCCTTATTTAGGTGTTTTTACTTATTATGAGCTATTATTCTGTATTTTTCAGATATATTTTTATTATAATCTTATAAATTCTCTTCTGAGACTTTGAAGATTTTTCTTTTGAAATTTTAACTCGTGTTGAGAAATTTTCAATTTTAGTTATTTAGTCTCAGGATCTTTGTTATCTTGATCATTCATTCTGACTTGAAACATTGTTTTTGTTCCAATACTTCTTCATCTGAATCTTTCTTAGACCATTTTCCCAAGAAAATCCCTTAAAGATTATACTAAGCTAAATATTCATGAGTTCAACATTGTGTCTGTAGCACTATTTAAACTTGGTTGAAGAGGAAAATTCTCAATTCTTTGTATTTTCAACCTTGCTTTTTCAAATGAATTAGAATAATTGATATAAATACTAGATGGTGTACTCTATTTTATTGTGTATGTTGGTCTGCCATATATTTGGTTGAGTTGGTCTATCTACTTTCATTCCTTTTTGAAGAGAGTTTTCTTACCTTTTCTGAAGTCAATGCAATTATTGGGTTTTTTTAATAGTTTTCAGAATCGTTGCAATTTTCTTTTGTTTGATCAATATTTCTTTGTACTGTTGTCCTCATTTTTTTTAATCCAAAAATGAAGGCAACCCCTATGAATTTTTCTTAAAAATTCATAATGTTATTTCTCTAAGGCATGTTTTTCAAGGTTAAAATTTGTCTTGATTGGTGTCTAATTATTTGTGTGAGTTTTGATTATCTTTGTTAAAGTTTTAGTTGTTTTTTGATTAATGTTTTTTTGCTCTTTTTAGTGCAATTTTGGGTTTCAAAGTTGGCATTACAAGTTGAGGAACTTTTTGGAGAGATTGCAAGTGTTTGTTTCACTTACTTGCAATCGGTCTCTAAGACCCCATTACAAGTAAGTGAAGTCTTTGATTATTTTATTGAATTTCAACATGTGTAATCGGGGGTCTAAGGCCTGATTACACATGAGTTTTCCCTCTTTTCACAATTTGAAAATATAATACTTGTAATCGGGCTTTTAAGACCGGAATACAAGTGTTTGTGTTTTGAAAGTAACTTTACCTCTGCGTGGTTGTCTCCACTTAGGCGATTTTAGGGGGATTGCTTTAAATGCTTCCTAGTTTGTTTTGGATTTTTCCTCCATTTTCTTTAAAGAAGGCTACCATTGAGGGTTAGGGCTTTGTCAATTCTTCTTTGGAAGTTTCCATTTCATTCTTAAACAATTTTCAGGTATGTCTTCTTCTTTCCTTTTATTTGTTTTTCCTTTAGTAGTTCGTTTTTCAGTCTTGTATATTCTTTTGAAGAATTTGTGGTTTGAAACTCCTTGAACCAAGCTAGCTAAGGAAATCTTTGTTAAAATTCCCTTGGGTTCCATCCCTTATCCTGTGTATGCATTCGCCGTTGTCCATATTGCAAGTTTGGAGACTTGCAATCGGGTTTTTAAGGCCTAATTGCAAGCTTGAGTTCTTCACTTTGCATTCGAGCTTTGCGTATCTCGCATACGCATCCGCTTTTTGTGATATGATCTTCCTTGCCTCCCTATTCATATACCAAGTTTGTGCTTTTTCTTTTCCGTTCTTGCTCAAGCTTTGAGTTATTTCTAGGTTTGCATCCCATGCATTATCCATCGATCTTCCCTTGATGCTTGCAAATTGGATCTTGAGGGATTACCTGCAAGTTTTGCCATCATCGCTTTTCATACATATTCATGACTTTGGAAAATTTACAAGTGTTTCTTCACTTGCAGTCGGGTTTTTAGAACCCAATTGCAAGCTTGTTCTTCCCTTTGCAATCTTATTTGCTTGCAATCGGGTTCTAGAGACCTGATTGCAAATGTCTATTGTTATGTTTCCCCCTCATTATTCCCTCATGAAGCATTTCGAGTTTTGAGAGGGTAATTGCAAGTTCGTTGTCTAAGTCCATGGTTTTCATCACTTGCAATTGGGTTTCTAAGACTCGACTGCAAGTCTTTCACAATTATATTTACTTGCAGTCGGGTCTTAGAAACCCGATTGCAAGTGATTATAAAGTTTTAAACATCACTTGCCATTGAAGCTCCCAAGTTCCATGAAGACTTTCTTACTCATTTGCATGCTATTACACACTTGCAATCAGGTCTTAGGGACCCGATTACAAGTGTAAGATGTAAAAGTTTCATGACATTTCACTTGCTATCCCCTTTAAAGCTTATTTGCTTGCATTCGGGTCTCAGAGATCCGATTGCAAGAAAGAGTTTTTATCTTTGATATGCATTCCAAGATTCCTTCCGTTCACTTGCAGTTGACCTTCCAAGATTTGAATTCCACCCTTGTCGCTGTCCAAAACTGATCCATAAAGCATCTTTAGTCGACCCGTTCCTTTTTCATGCTAACTACTCAAGCAAGTTTAGGTGTGAGCATTGGTTTTCCAAGTTTTGGCATCATGGCTTGGAGAATGTGGAAGTACCCCATTGAGACTTCTCATGGTGGCTTGGAGAATGTCTTTGATGTGAATCCCTCATATGCCATCTTGTCCAGCATATCTCTTCGTGAGGTTGATACTTCTGCCTTAAGTTTTGAAAAGTTCTTGACTGAAGCTAGTCATGATTTGCCACCTGAACAAACACTCATCGCTGTCTAAACAGAGGCTTCTCCTAGAGTGACGATTGTGGTACAGGTGGAGCCTGTTTCTTCACAAACCGCAGTTGTTGTCCCGAATGTTAGTTCATTTGAACTACCTCCATCGTTGAGTTCAATCACTCCCAAGAGGAAGAAGCAGGAATCTCTCGACATATTTGATTTCCAGCAGCTCAGGAAACCTTAACCCAAGGGCTGCTAAAAAGGAAAAGACAGTCTCATGGGTGGTAGTGGTTAATAATCAAATAAAATATGCAGAAGTGGCAGAGCCTTTAGTTGAGAAACCGCCAGAAGAAATGTAGCTGTCAGATTACGGGCTCACAAGGGTGGAAATTGGAAAGCAAACACATGCTGGAATTATGCATGATGCTTAGGATTTGGTGGCTTCATTGGTTCAGAGTTATGACGAGCTCCTGGCAAAGAAAGCTTTAATGTTAGGAATCAATGCTTCCACTTTGGAATGTTATAGAAAGCTTATGCTTGAAGGATTGAGGCATGATCACAGCAAGTGTTAATTTAATGTCAGTGGATATGTTTGAAAATTTCAAAATTCGCTGTTTGTTCCCATGTGCAATCCATGGAGTGAAGCAACACTGTTTGAGCTTCTTTAAGTCTATAATTGTATACACAAATATGTGCTATTTAACAAAGCTTTTATGGAGTGTTATTTATAGTACTGACATACTCACCATTGGATCATGAATTGATCGTTGGGATGGTTGTGAGATTTAAGTATATATAAGACAGTACACAGCTGCTGCTTTCATGTAAAAATGAGAGGCACAACTAATTTTTAGGACACTTCCTCAGATTAACTTAGGAGGATTAATATTTTAAAAATAGGCTTGGCTTTAAAGCTTACAAGGATATGGGAAAGGATGCCTGTACAGCATTTACAAAATATGTTGGCGACAGCAAATAATAAAAGTACACACGCTCACACACATGCATGTGCTCAGACTTGCGCACACACCCATGAACACACCTGCATAGAGATAGATGCATGCACACAAATGTGCATAGACACGCAAAGATTTACACAGTCAAAACTTCACAAACACACATCAATTTAAATTTGGAAAAAAATGGATGATACAATGGATATGAAACTTAAAGAATATAAAAAACTAAAGTAGTAAAATTCATGAAATAAAAAATATCAACATTTTGAAGTATTGAAATTTATGTCAACAAAAGAAAAGATTAATTATTTTAATATTTGACAATCATCATGATATAAACAAGTATATTTAAACCATAATCACTTGGAGGTGGCAAACAGATATTGCAGGAAAACATGAAACTATGTGCTGAGAGGTGGCTATATTTTGAATCAATTGATAAATATTCAATACATATACACATATTAAACCTTACTATTGTTTCTCTTACATGCTATTGCCTCTTTGGGATTTGATGAACTGAAAACATTTTCTGCTACAACAGAACTTATCATTTTCGATGTGAAAAGGAGAAATTTACAAGTCTACTAGTATTTCATTAGTTCTTTTAGCTGTAGTCAACCACATATCAGTACTCAAGGAAAACCAAATGTAATTTATATGATATATCTGAAAAATTTTTGTAGGAAGCTCCCCAATTTTCAGGGGATGCTTCTAGGAGATGTATAGAGATACATTGAAACTTCATCTGGAGTCTACAAATGTATGGACACATCCCCATATGTGTCTCCAAGATGGAGACACATTTCTAACATGCAAGATGAGTACTATGGATCAAGGTACAAGTTTCCTTGTAAGTATGCTTTAAAAATTAATTTTAAGTCTGAACATTCACATTTCTTTGTTAAACAATTAACACACACACACACACACACACACACATATATAAAATTTATATTTATTAAATATTAATTTCATATTTATAATATAAATTTTACAAAATTATATTATTGACAAAATCACAATATAAATATTATAATAATACATTATTGCAAAAATAATATTATAAATACTGTATTATTAAATTGTTGGTAAAATAATATTATAAATATTATATAATTAAACCATCCAGTATCATGAACAAGTGTTGATCACTTTGGGTAAATCAAAACTAAGACAGATCAATGGAGTGACGAAGTGAAGACTACTGTATGACTAGCGAGTCATTATAAACAGCCTTGTTGAAGCATTAAAAGATCGATAACAAGCATAAGGGGCAGCGGCCCATACAAAGTGATTGATTGACGATAGCAAATCCTACCGTCAAAATTATTGTAACAAATGATTAGTATGATATTCATTATGCAGAAATCGTATATTCAGACAGTGATATTGTTAATAGTTATGATCAACATAACCAGCGGTAAACACTCTCTAATGGTTGGGTCATGGGTAAGTTTATGTCCATGATAAGACAGATTAATAGCAAGATCGGGCTAGGTTTGACATTGAAGGAATAAGGAGTTTTTAAGACAACGATTGCTAAGGTGTGATACAACCCAGGCCTGATCAATTATACATGGATATGAGGCAAATTAAGTTTGAAGACAGCGAGCATACTTGAAGACGACATATACAAGAATGATCAACATCATTATGTTGATTTCTCATCAAACATTATCAAGGCCAGGAGTAATTAATGGATATCAATGATTACTAAGAATGAATAATACTATTGTCAGTGCTTGTTATGAGAAGAATATCAACGGTAATGATAGTCAATGACAGTGATCAATTGATGAGGACAGAAATTGGGGTGAAGACTAGTTGATGGTTTTGAGATGATTACGTTAGCAATATGGAAAGGTGTGATTAGTTAAGTTTGACCAAATATAAGAAGTGATGCAATTTGTTTATGTTGTAAAGAGATGTAATTAGGAAGGGATATGCCCTTTCATAATTCAAGAGGTGCATCTAGATCCAAGATGCATTATTCAATCTGCCAACAAGATTTTGGTCTGAGCCAAGGGTTCGAGAGGAAGAAGGAGCAATAAGCAATTAAGGGAAGAAAGGGCTAAAGAAAAGGGGATTATTAGTGTCCTGGACTTTATGAAAAGATCCAAGGCGGGTAATCCCTCCCTTGGAAAGCCATGAGAATTCTATCATGGAATGTCAGGGGTCTTGCGGCCCCTGACAGGAGACGCTTGGTGAAGCGTTCTTTAGAGATATCCTCTAATGACGTTATCCTATTACAAGAAACCAAGCAAATGGATCTGCAGGGGGACTAGGTATATTGTGGAATCCAAGAACTGTAAAAGTGAAGACTATTGTATGACTAGCTACTCATTACAAACAGCCTTGTCGAAGCATTAAAAGATCGATAGCAAGCATAAGGGGCAGCGGCCCATACAAAGTGATTGATTGATGATAGCAAATCCTACCGTCAAAATTATTGTAACAAATGATTAGTATGATATTCATTATGCAGAAATCGTATATTCAGACAGTGATATTGTTAATAGTTATGATCAACATAACCAGCGGTAAACACTCTCTAATGGTCAGGTCATGGGTAAGTTTATGTCCATGATAAGACAGATTAATAACAAGATCGGGCTAGGTTTGACATCGAAGGAATAAGGAGTTTTTAAGACAACGATTGCTAAGGTGTGGTACTACCCAGGCCCAATCAATTATAGCAAATTAAGTTTGAAGTCAGCGAGCATACTTGAAGACGACATATACAAGAATGATTGACATCATTATGTTGATTTCTCATCAAACATTATCAAGGCCAGGAGTAATAAACGGATATCGATGATTACTAAGGATGAATAATACTATAGTCAGCGCTTGTTATGAGAAGAATATCAACGGTAATGATAGTCAATGACGGTGATCAATTCATGAGGACAGCAATTGGGGAGAAGACTAATTGATGGTTTTGAGATGATTACATTAGCAATATGGAAAGGTGTGATTAGTTAAGTTTGACCAAATATAAGAAGCGATGCAATTTGTTTATGTTGTGAAGAGATGTAATTAGGAAGGGATATGTTCTTTCATAATTCAAGAGGTGCATCCCCTCTATCTAACAGGGCATAAGAGGAAGATCAAAATCATTCATTTGGGGATCTTCGAACATTTCTTCTTTTATACATATCCAATATTGATCTGCTCTTTGAGCACATTGCCTCTCAGCAAATCAGTGGCAGACATTATCAAGATTGTAAATCAGACACAGTCAGCGTATTGCATATACATCAAGAGCAGATCAGACACAGCAATCTTCTTGAATTTCTATCCTATTAAGGGACAATCATAATATCAGACTCTCTTTGACAGAGAATTCAGATCAGTTATTAATCTCGCTATTTCTATTAAAATATACATGTGTTCAAATGTCAAACCATTACTAAAGAATTATTTCTTTAAGCAAACTGAAAGTGATTTCCCTGTATTTGCAAGCTTTAGTATTGCCTAATCTAGGAATATCAATAAGGGGACATCACAGTGGACCCTTAGGTGTTTTCATTCCTTGCTTCACTGGGAGAGGCTTTCCTTACATGTTTTATGTTCAGCTGATTTAATGTGCATGTTTTCATTGATTTAATATAAGATTCAACTTTTTAAAAAGTGGAAGAATCTATACATAAATATTTTTGTCACCAGCAAGCATACTGAATGTAAACATGAATAATTCCAAGTGAGAGTATATCCAAACAAAATAATGCAATCGAAGCATTTTGCTTCAATGAATTTTAGAATATTTTACGTAATTTCTAATATATGTTACTTCAGGTTTTGTGGAAAGGAAATTATTACCTGGTGAAAGAAGCAACTTTTTTTGCCTCTTTAGCATTATGACTATCATCTTCTCCAGCTGCAGCAATAGCTCTGAATGCATGGTTCTCAATAGATTGAGGTGTGCTACTTGTTTGAATTCAAGAAAGCCTCACAGAAATGTAGAGGAACCAGGATTGAGGCAGGATGCTGTCATTGGGGCCACATGCACTTATTTATTGGATTGGGCCAGAGAGATTAATTTGTGAGAGGTGACCATTTTTGCAGACTGTTTGAAGGCTAGAGGCAAGTGAAAACACCATAAACGAAGTGTTCAAACATGCCAAGCATAGTCAACAGTAATGGTGCAACTATAACAAAGTTAAGGGGATAGAAAGTTGAAATATGAATTATGGTAGCACTCTACAAGGGCTACCCAGAAAAATAGCAGAGCATTCTGATACATTTATTCGATGTTAAAAATAACCACTTTGTGAAATACTTAAAGAAGAAACATTTTTTCCTTTTTGGCACCATGGTATCATCCTCTATAGCTACAACAATAGCTGCCACTGTATGGTTAAGGTGTGCTGCTTGTCTGACTTAAGGAAGAGTTTTATGGAAATTGAGATGAACCAGGATAATGCCTGGGTATTGTTATTGGCTATGTCACTGCATTCGTCGAATTGCATTTATCAAATTCAAAATTTGGCGAATTTCAATAAAATATTAAAAAGTCATTCTAATTCGGTGCAATGTTCATACGGAACAAAGCTAGGATTTTTTTAATTGAAATAAATTCAGCCGTTTGACACGTATTCTGCAAAAAAAGGCGCGAATCTTGGGTAGAGATAAAAGCGAGCCCCCTCACACCATGCTGGGACCACGATATGTGTAAACCGTGAGAAGATTCCATCAATTTGATGAATACTGCCGCAAAAAATGCCTGCGGAGAGTTTTCTTGAAATGCAATGTTTAGTTGAATACATATTAAATAATAAATATATTGTAAGCTGACCATGGATGCAATGCAAAACTCCATTGCAAGCTTTAAATATAGTTATTATTTAATATAATATTTAACATATTTATTATTTATATATTAATAAATTAAAATTTTGAACACATTTATATTAGATTATTTTTTAAATATATTATAATGCATTAAAAAATTCATAATATTATTTTATTTTTAATAATTTTAATTTAGTAGATGAAAATTAATTTTTAAATTTATTATAATATTATTTTTAAATAAATAATAAATTTGATCATTTTATTTCAAATATATCTTAAAATGTTTAATTATTTTGACAATCTAATGAATTTATTATTTATATGTTTAAAATATTAAAAAATATATAGGCAAATTTAATGTCTAATTGTTTTTTGAATATTTTACCCTTGTCGAACTTCATCCGAATTTTATTGTTGCTGAATTCGAATTCAAATTCGAACATGGTGACTTAGGTTATTGGTATTGTGGTCATGCCTACCTGTTTATTGGGTTGGGCTAGAGAGATTGATTGGTGAGCAATGAGCATCTATATAGAGCGTTTGAAGAGTGGAGATAAGCAAGGGAAAACACCAAAGATCTAGTGTGGTGGGAACTGAACCTACCAAAATGTTAAGGTTGATGGCTCAACTATAACATTCAAAGAGGTAGAGTTGAAATACATGAGCTACAGTAAAAGGTCCTGTTAGAAAATTTAGCAGAGCAGTCATATATTTTCTAGATGCTAGGGTAGCTTTTGATAGCAATTATGAAATAGCTTCTGATCCATATGTCATTGATGTGCTATGGGACAAAAACTATTTATCCATTTGATTACGTAAAGAATGGACTCCAAGTAGCCTAGGTAAGGAGATTTGAATTAATCAGAACATATTTATGGTCTAATTAGACATATTTATGTATGTTATACAACTTGAAAAGTGTAGGTAAAATGCAAGCTTTCTTGCCTTTTCTCAAGACTCATGCATCATGTCTTTGTTCTTAAGCAGGTTTTAAATTTTTATTGATTCTAGAAGACATGCCCAACCTATGTTTGAACCATTGCATTTGAGGGCATTTGCACACATAATAATGCAACTGGAGCGCAGCAATACAAAGAGTCACAAGACATTTCAGATTCTCAAAATATATGATAGCATCAAACTGTGTGGAAACAAAATCATTGTCTTGAAAATATTTTAAGAAAAATGCCTTTTGCCATGGCATTGTGGCTACCATGTACTCTAGCTTCAGCAGCTGTTTGAGAGTGATCCTTTTATATATACCACCCAAACGTTGGATACAGACAAGAAGAACCTCAGAAAAGATCAAGTTTGGTTGAACAGATTGGATTAAACATAGACATCATAACCATGACAGTACTCTACAAGGCATGCCAATAAACTCCAACAGAACATTCTATTTGTGTAAACATATATATTTGATGTTAGAAATTATTTAATATGCTCGGTCTGTTCTCAATTGATATTCTTTAGGACTAATCATATATCCATTCATTTACATTCAATAACTAATAATATATGAGGTTTTAAAATATGGACGATAAGTGGCCTTGTAAGGGATGCGTATGAACAAGCATCTGGATTGTTGGTGAGTAAATGATACACAGCTTTGTATGTAATATAGCATGGAAACAATAAAATATTAGCAATTTTTTGTATTTTGTGTGCTCTCAAGTTTTAAAGATATTGTGTCCTTGATCTATAGCTAGTGCTAAGTTGTACATTTAATTATTTTAATTGGTGCCATCTGTATTAGTTTATCAATAAATAAATTTTTTTTTTGAATATGTACTGGGTTCATAAGAGATTTAAATTTCAGATCTTTTCTTACCTCTGTATTTTCTTGCATCCAGGTTGCCAAAAATATTACTAAAAATAGTCATAGCCGTGGAAGACAGAACCTTATAAAATCAGGATGGGGTGATGAAAAGGTTCTAGAGGAAGATGTCGTGAACACAAACTATGATGAGAATCTTTACCATGGATACAAACAACAGACACGGAAAAATCTGGTTTGAAGTTTCTCTTAATCTATACTTTTGAATAAGCCTTAAACAACTTTGATTTTAAGAGATGTAAATTGGATCATAACTTTGTAAGTATGCTTTTGCAGCAAATTCTAAATGAAGAAGTGATTGATTATGAGCTCCTTGAAGATTTGATCCGACACATTGATGAAAATTATGCGCCTGGAGCAATACTTGTGTTCTTACCTGTAGGTTTCAACAAGTCAACAATGATTTGTTTTCTCTCTGTCTTATTTGTTAATTTTTGTTATTCTGGTGAATTGATAAGCAAATTCTCTAAAGCAAGTTTTCTTCACATGCATCTTCTAGAGAACCTGTATAGGTATATTTGATGAACACATTTTGATTCTAGATTTGATCCTTGTAATGTCCCCTTTTTAGCGCAACATGATATGGGGTGTCGTTAGCCTATTCTGACATGGTCCCGAAGGCTAACAAGGACATTGATGGGATCCTGAGGTGTTTTGGCCTAGGTGTTTTCGATTTCAGGCCAATCGGTGCTGCTTTGACAGGGTTTCTAGACACTTACTATTTATAGTAAGTTAGTCTCCAAGCAGTGACTTGAAATTTTTAGTGTTTCCCTGGTTGGCATAACTATCAGTAAAAATATTTGAAGGCGACAATGATTTAAAGGGATTATCAACAATGTTTTAATATTTAACGATAAAGTGTAAAGTTAAATTAAATATTTAACTTTATTGTTATTTTATAAGGTTGGGAATATAAAGTAATGTTTAAAATATTAAAAGTTCCCTTTAATGGTACATTGTGGGAAATAATATTTTATTTTAATTGTATTATCCCACATTTAGGAAATGAAGTGTTTGCATCCAGGGAGAAGATATAAATGGAGGTTGAGAGCTCTCTTTTGGGATATGCTGGGATGAATTAATGTTATGCTGTTGGATTTCATAGAAATCTGATTATTGGGCTTGGAGGACGGAATCCCTCTTTGCTATCATTCTCTTCGCTGTTGAAAGACACAGTCAGGAGGATTAATGGTGTTTTCATTCAGGAAACACATTGGGCTTCATTTGGTGCTCTCGCATGATGTTTTACAGGAGTTTGAAAGTGCAGATTTGAAAATAGTGTTTTGCTACAGTACCGCGTGAATAGTGATTTGCTACAGTACCGCGTGAATAGTGTTTTTGCTACAGTACCGCGTGAACAGTGATTTGCTACAGTACCGCGTGAACAGTGATTTGCTACAGTACCGCGTGAACAGTGTTTTTGCTACAGTACCGCGTGAACAGTGTTTTGCTACAGTACCGCGTGAACAGTGTTTTGCTACAGTACCGCGTGAACAGTGTTTTGCTACAGTGCTGCGTGAATAGTAAAAATGCTACAGTGCCGTGAATAGTGCAGCTACAGTGCATGAACAGTGTTTTCAGCAGGTTCTATACTTGTGGAGTCCAGGTTTGAATTTGTTTATTATCATATGGTCTGTAATATTCTTCAAATCTGATTTGTATGCTTGGAGTTGGAATTAAATAAATACCATCAGCATTAATCCTCTTGTTTTTGGTATTTGATATGTCTGGTTATTTTTATATTGAATAAACTTTGAAAGCTTTACAATAAATATCAGTTTACCAAATTTATCCTATAGCAAATCAAGAACCAAAAAATCCAGTAGTCAGCTTGCACGCCAACTGTTTGACAAAATTACACTAAGTAAAAAGGACATAAATTTAGTACCGAACAGGGGGTGCCCATTACAGTGGTATCAGAGCAGAAGATTCTGCCATCTTGTGGGAAACTTTCACCAAAACATATTGCAGAAATAAAACAGGTCCAGAATGTATGATTGAGCATGCAACAGGGGCATTATAATTTTCGCAATACCAGGGCCAGACAAAATAGAAATCCGGATAGTCAGAGTGAGCAGTCTAGTTCATCTGTGCAGGTGGACATAGAATCCAGTCATACAGACATAGAGGAAATATTCTTCGAGCAGGACAGCAGTATGGGTGACCGAGATGAGAGGAATATCGTTCCAGATCAGGGGGAGGTAATGTTCAGACAGTTGCTGGGTACGTTAGAGCAAGGGCAGCGTATGCAGCAGGAGCAGAATAGGCGAATGGACATGATGTTGCAGCTTATGGCTAGACAGATGGGCGTTAATATTAATCCAGGTGATGCCAACAATGGAAACAATAACAATAGGGGAAACGATAACAATAGGGGCAATGATAATAATGGAGGCCGAGGCAACAACAATGGCCCTGAGAATAATATTAATGGTAATAATGGACATGGCAACAATGGGAATGAGGCGGATAACTTTAGACACATTGCACGCCCAGCTCGAACAGCGAGCTCGAGACCTCTTCTACCCACCTTTCCACCTAGGGATCCGGTTCAACCAGTGAACGAACCGCAGATTACTGAGTTACAGGGTCAGTTCAGGAGGGACTGGGAGGCCAGTGGACCCGAGTTTCAGGCAGATATTTCCCTCAGAGATTATATGGACTTGAGGATGAGACATATGCCTAGAGCAGGAGGGAGGAATCAGAATTTTGAGCTGAGGAAGAAAGTTGGAAAACTTTCCTTGCCTTATTATGATGCTTCAGGGAAGATGACTGCACGAGCTTGGGTGCAGAAGATAGATACATACTTGCAGCTAAATCCTATGCCTGAGGATGAGGCTATCAAGTATGCGGCTATGCATTTGGACGGCGTTGCGCATGAATGGTGGCATCATGGCATGGTGACTCTGGGGCATAATCAGATTACATCCTATGAGGAATTCACAGAAAGATTGATTGAGAGATTTGACACTAGGGATCCCGAGTTACATTTCAAGGAGCTAGCACAGTTAAAACAGTCAGGTTCAGTGGATGCTTACATCGCCGAGTTTCAGCGTTTGTCTGTACTTGTTACTGATATCTCTCCTAGGAGATTGGTGGTGTTATTTTGTGATGGGCTTGCTGATCCATTACGTGGTTGGGTGAAGGGACATGATCCACTCACCTTAGCAGAAGCAACTAAAAAGGCACGAGATTTAGCCCCTTCGGTATACAAAGGAAAATACCATTCAACAGATTCTTCCTACCGCAAGGACAAAGACAAAAAACCATTTCAGAAAGAGTATAACAAACCCAAAGAAGGATCCAAAGGACTAGACAGTGAAACCTTGAATGAACTTCGAAAGAAGAAATTGTGCTTCCAGTGTAGAGAGCCTTGGGACTTATCTCATAAATGCCCTCTCAAGGCTAAGGCAAATCAAATGGAGTATTTTTCAGCAGAGGAGTCAGAGTCAGAGGGGGAGGATCAGCACTCCGATTCAGATGAGGGTAACACGATAGAGGAGAGCAGCATTCCTAAGGATGATAGATCGTTGGCACGCTTGACAGGGGCCCAAAAGGCAATCACATTTAAGGTCAGGGGCACTATCCAGGGGCAGAAAGTGATATCTCTCATTGACACTGGGGCTACACATAACTTTATAGATACACAGTTGGTAGCCAGGAGAGGTTTACAGACAGAGGAGCATGATGGTTTTAGAGTCATGGTGGCTAATGGCCAAAAGCTGTTATGTACTCAGAAGGTTTCAAATCTTCACATTAGATTTGGAGATGGTTATGAGTTGAAAGATGATTTCTATGTTGTGGACATGGGAGATTACGACGTCATCCTCGGTATGACATGGATGGCATCGCTGGTTGAGTTCACTTTCAACCTAGCGAAGTTGGAAATGAGGTTTCAGCATGAGGGTAGGACTGTTGTACTCAGGGGACTTTCAGATGGGAGTTGCAGGGTAGTCTCTTTGAGGAGAATGGAGAAACTTTTTCGACATAATGACATAGAGTGGGCGACAGAGTGCTTAGTTATGCCAACTTCACCGGAGCCTCGGGTGAAGAGTTATCCACCAGATATACAGGAGATTCTTGACAGGCATGCCAAGGTATTCAGTGATATTCCTCACGGGGTTCCTCCTAACAGGGGTGCGGAGCATGTTATTGAGCTCGAGGAGGGAGCCAAACCAGTGATGATCACTCCTTATCGTCATCCTAAGAAACATAAAGATGAGATAGAGAAGGCAATTAAGGAGTTGTTGGAAATGGGGCACATTAGGCCTAGCAAAAGCCCCTTTGCTTCAGCTGTAGTTTTGGTAAAGAAGAAGGATGGGACAATGCGCATGTGCATCGATTACAGGGCATTGAATAAGAAAACAATTAAAAACAGGTATCCCATTCCTAGGATTGATGAGCTGATTGATGAGTTGCATGGGGCATGCTTCTTCACTAAAATTGATTTGCGATCTGGATACCATCAGATCAAGATGAGAGCAGAGGACATTGAGAAAACAGCCTTCCGATGTCGCTATGGCCACTTTGAGTTTATGGTTATGCCATTTGGACTAACCAATGCACCCGCTACATTTCAGAGTTGTATGAACCAGGTATTCAGGGAGCAGTTGAGGAGATTTGTCTTGATCTTCTTTGATGACATCTTGGTCTTCAGTAAGACCTGGGAGGAACATTCACAGCATTTGGAGGAGGTATTATCTATCCTAGAGAGAGAGTCTTTGTATGCCAAGGAGTCTAAGTGTGAGTTTGGTATGACAGAATTACTATACCTTGGGCATATTATTAGTGCGGATGGTGTTCGGGTTGATCCCGAAAAGATTAGAGCTATAGTAGATTGGCCTACTCCCACAAACCTCACACAGCTTAAGGGGTTCTTTGGTTTATGCGGGTTTTACAGGAGGTTTGTTAAGGGGTTTTCACAGACTGCAGCACCTTTGACAGACCTCACTAAAAAGGGAGCCTTTGTATGGACAGAAGCAGCGCAACGATGTTTTGACCACTTCAAACAAGTGATGTCATCTTGTCCGGTTTTAGCTCTACCAGATTTCACGAAGCCTTTTGAACTTCAGTGTGATGCTTCAGGTGATGGGATAGGGGCAGTATTGATGCAGGAGAAACATCCCATTGCATTCGAGAGTAGGAAGCTTCGAGGTGTTGAGAGGAGCTATTCTATCTATGACAGGGAGATGTTGGCCATAATGCATGCATTGGCCAAATTCCGATCATACTTAGTAGGTGGACGGTTTGTGATCAAAACTGATCACAATAGCATAAAATATTTTATGAGCCAGCGTGATCTTAATGACCGGCAACAGAAATGGGTTACTAAATTGCAGGCTTATGACTTTGACATAGAGTTTGTCAAAGGTAAGAAAAACGTGGTGGCTGATGCCTTATCTCGGAGACCTCACTTATGTGCTCTGGCAGAGATTTCAGGAGATTGGAGAGATCAGATTATAGCAGAGTATGTCGGAGATGCTTGGGCTTCCGGATTGATTTCAGGTACTATACAGGATGATCGCTATGAGGTGATAGATGGATTGATCAGAGTTCAAGACAGGGTTTATTTGATTCCGTCATCACATTTGAGAGAGGTGATACTTAAGGCATTTCATGATGCACCCACAGCTGGGCATCCGGGGATCTTCAAGACCTACAGGCAGATCCGAGAGCGGTTCACATGGAGAGGGCTCAAGGATGATGTTCAGAGGTATGTCAGGGAGTGTGCGGTTTGTCAACAGAATAAGGGAGAGCACACATTTCCTGCAGGTTTATTACAGCCCTTGCCCATTCCAGATAGGAAATGGGAAAGTATTTCGATGGACTTCATCACTGGTTTACCACGAGTGCAGGGAAGGGATTGCATCTATGTGGTGGTGGACCGCTTGACGAAGTTCGCTCACTTCTTTGCTATTCCGTCCATTTACACAGCAGCACAGGTGGCAGATCTTTTCTTTAGAGAGATATTCAGGTTACATGGGTTGCCCAGATTCATTGTCAGTGATCGGGATAGTAAGTTTATGAGTGTTTTTTGGCAGGAGTTGTTTAGGTTGTGTGGTACAGATCTTACACCTAGCACTAGTTATCATCCGCAGACAGATGGGCAAACAGAGATTGTGAATAAATGGGTGGAGGGATATTTGAGGAACTATGTAACTGCACAACAAAAAGCTTGGGTCAGATGGTTGCATATGGGAGAGTATTGTTATAACACCACTTATCATATGTCCATCAGGATGACTCCTTTCATGGCACTCTATGGTTATGATGCACCTAGCTTCATGGATTTAGTTTTGGGGGACAGCAGAGTGCCCAAAGCCAAAAACTTATTGCAGGATAGTCAGGACATCCTGAAAGTGCTCAAGGAGAATATACAACAGGCCCAGAATCAACAGAAATTGTACGCTGATCAGCACCGAATAGAGCGCAGTTTCGAGGTAGGGGATATGGTCTACTTGAGGCTACAACCATATAGACAGTCATCACTCAAGAAGAGCGGAGCTGAAAAGTTGAAGCCTAGATTTTATGGTCCCTACAGGGTGATTCGCAGAGTGGGCGAAGTCGCCTATGAGCTTGAGCTTCCAGAGGGCAGTTGGGTGCACAATGTGTTTCATGTGTCTAGGCTTAAGAAAGCCATTGGTCAGAGTGTAGTGCCTTCTGCAGATTTACCCCCTTTGGATGAGGAGGGAAAGCTTGTGTTAGTACCCGAAGCTATTCTGGATATCAGGGAAAGGACACTCAGGAACAGAATCGTTAAGGAATACTTGGTGAAATGGAGAGACCTGCCAGATGAGGATGCTACATGGGAGAATGAGCAGGTATTGCAACATTCAGGACCGAATTTGCTTGAGGACAAGCAATTTCAAGGGGGGGCGGACTGTAATGTCCCCTTTTTAGCGCAACATGATATGGGGTGTCGTTAGCCTATTCTGACATGGTCCCGAAGGCTAACAAGGACATTGATGGGATCCTGAGGTGTTTTGGCCTAGGTGTTTTCGATTTCAGGCCAATCGGTGCTGCTTTGACAGGGTTTCTAGACACTTACTATTTATAGTAAGTTAGTCTCCAAGCAGTGACTTGAAATTTTTAGTGTTTCCCTGGTTGGCATAACTATCAGTAAAAATATTTGAAGGCGACAATGATTTAAAGGGATTATCAACAATGTTTTAATATTTAACGATAAAGTGTAAAGTTAAATTAAATATTTAACTTTATTGTTATTTTATAAGGTTGGGAATATAAAGTAATGTTTAAAATATTAAAAGTTCCCTTTAATGGTACATTGTGGGAAATAATATTTTATTCTAATTGTATTATCCCACATTTAGGAAATGAAGTGTTTGCATCCAGGGAGAAGATATAAATGGAGGTTGAGAGCTCTCTTTTGGGATATGCTGGGATGAATTAATGTTATGCTGTTGGATTTCATAGAAATCTGATTATTGGGCTTGGAGGACGGAATCCCTCTTTGCTATCATTCTCTTCGCTGTTGAAAGACACAGTCAGGAGGATTAATGGTGTTTTCATTCAGGAAACACATTGGGCTTCATTTGGTGCTCTCGCATGATGTTTTACAGGAGTTTGAAAGTGCAGATTTGAAAATAGTGTTTTGCTACAGTACCGCGTGAATAGTGATTTGCTACAGTACCGCATGAATAGTGTTTTTGCTACAGTACCGCGTGAACAGTGATTTGCTACAGTACCGCGTGAACAGTGTTTTTGCTACAGTACCGCGTGAACAGTGTTTTGCTACAGTACCGCGTGAACAGTGTTTTGCTACAGTACCGCGTGAACAGTGTTTTGCTACAGTGCTGCGTGAATAGTAAAAATGCTACAGTGCCGTGAATAGTGCAGCTACAGTGCATGAACAGTGTTTTCAGCAGGTTCTATACTTGTGGAGTCCAGGTTTGAATTTGTTTATTATCATATGATCTGTAATATTCTTCAAATCTGATTTGTATGCTTGGAGTTGGAATTAAATAAATACCATCAGCATTAATCCTCTTGTTTTTGGTATTTGATATGTCTGGTTATTTTTATATTGAATAAACTTTGAAAGCTTTACAATAAATATCAGTTTACCAAATTTATCCTATAGCAAATCAAGAACCAAAAAATCCAGTAGTCAGCTTGCACGCCAACTGTTTGACAAAATTACACTAAGTAAAAAGGACATAAATTTAGTACCGAACAGGGGGTGCCCATTACAATCCTCTCCTTGATGAGTTCCTTTCCTGTTGAAAGTTATAATATTGATTCTTTTTGGGAGCAATTTTGACATTTCAACTGCATTCCAAACTTTTGGAAGAATGATCTTTTTTTCGGAGAGTGTCAAATTTCATTAAGATTGACCTCCAGTGAACTTTAGAGTATGTTCGTGTATTCAGAATTCACCTTTGGGCTATTTTTTGTATTTTCTGCAACTTTATCTTGATGTGTGAAAAACAATTTTATAATTAAATAATTAAACGTTAAATTGTCAAAAAAGCAAAATCAAAAGACAACTTATTTTAATTCTATAATGAGGTGAATTTCAAGTGATTAAAGTGTCAGAAAAGTAAAAAATAAAATAAAATAAAATCACTTTTATGGAGCAAAAAGATTTTTTTTTTTAAATAGCGATTTCAAATTATAATTTCCAAAAAGTTTACAGAAGATTATAAAAGAGATTGAAGAGGCTCATTTTCATTCATTTTGAATTGTTCATTTTGTTGAAACCCTTTTGGGAGTTTGAGCTATTGTTCAGCTTTTCAATTCTTAGGATGTAAACCTTAAGGAAAATTGGTTTTGATAGTGAGAGATCTGCCCTAGCTGATTTGCAGGTGGAATCACTTAGATCACACATGTAGAAAAGATTTGTAGATAATAGATTTATACTAAAGGTTTATTATTTTCACAGGTTTTGGAATTCACTTTCAAGGAAGAAGTCTTTCGGATAATTTGTGACATTTGCAATCAAATGAAAATAAGAGGGATTTTATTTTACACACACACAGACACACACACATAGACACACACACATATTATATATATATATATATATGCAAAATTGTAAAAAAAATATTCAGGTTTAATAAACTAAATACATTTAATAGTATGCTACTTCATCATTGATCAATGCGCGAGAACCCAACAATAGAAGGGGTACTTTTAGGGACCATTAGGGTTTTTGCATGCTAAGAAAGGTCAAAAATGTTTGTTTTTGTTATGTTTTGGTGCTCAATGCCTTTGGATACGCTCGGGTTCATACCTGGTGAACCCAAATGTCTGAGAACATACCTAAGGCGAACCCGCGAGTGAACTAGTGAACCCGGTTCGGGTGCATGGACCAAAAGTGGCAAACTTGGTAACATATGTTGTTGAGCTTGTATGATGGCATTGAGCTGTAAATTGATTCATTCTCCTTCTCTAGGAAACCTCCTTTCACTTTTTGCCATATCAATATTTTGTATCTTAAACTTTGCAAATGAAACTTTGCTTAGAGTTGAAAGGATGTAGAGATTGAGCTTTCCTTCACTTTCATAGTGTTTTATTTCTTATTCATCCGGATGCATGTTGTGTGATCCTTTGCATTAAATGGCTATGTTGTATACAAGCTTGCATGATCACAACTTTGATACTATTGTAATGTCTTGATTTGATTTATTTTTTCCATTTTTTTACAATTTCACAATAGAGATGGATGAATCTTAACACATTTTGATCACTGAGATCTTGATGTGGGCAGGTGATAGTATATGGTGAAATGGGTTAGGCTGATAGTAAAAATAAGTGGTTGTCGGCAAGAGACAACACAATTCAATATTTCAACAATTATAAAATTTGGAAGTAATGAAATGCTCATTCTTGTGGTAAGTCTTCCAGATCAATTTCAAACCGAAAAGTGAAAGTAAATGAAGCTAGTTTTGGTGGCAAGCCTTTCAGAAGAAATTATAAGCTTAATATAAAATCTGGCAGTGAACTAAACAGATTGACATTAGAATTTTAGAAATAGAGTTAATTCTTGATTGTTGTGGCAGCATAGCTATCTAGACTTACATTTCTAAAATCTTTATTTGTTCTTTTCAAATATGAAAAACTCTTATTGGGCAATAACTCTTTTGGCCCAAAATTTTTGAAAACTCGGGACTCGGCAAAAAATCAAGAAAAAATCGGCAAATTTATCGAACATTTGAAAATATAAAATTCTTAATATTCCTGAGAAACACACATATACATTGAATTTGTAGAACATATTACTGATTTCCCTCATATATATATCAAAGTTTGAGTTAAATACATAACATATATCAAAAAATAAGTGCAACCACTAAATGAATTTGAGTTCAATACATATTATAGAGGATTTGCATTCCTTGAATCTCCTTTCCATAGAATCAAAGTTCTCTACTTCACACCTTCCATAAAATAATTGCTTTGTTCAATAGTTGGCATTGGCATGTGCACATAAAGCCTTTCAAATTTTCAGCTCATCTCATACACATTGATGAACTTTGTCAGCCTTCATAACATACCTTCAGCTACAAGAACATGGTTCAAGAAGCATGAAACTTCTACATGAAACTACCATATCATGCAAAAACACCATACTGAAGTTTTTGTCACACATACACCCAAAGGATTCACATTCTTCCCATAGAGATGCCACATCCCTTGAAGGAACCTATCTTTAAGTTGTTGTGGATAGGTACACAGTTACACTAATTGATTCACAAATGGCAAGGTGCAAGGTTATGTAATCAATTGCATGCTAGTATTTAGTAAAATAATACCCAACAAATCATTACTGTAGATTTATTTGAGTTTCTCTCTTGATTTCTTGGGATTTTTTCCAATAAATCGCCCCGATTTTTTCAAAAAAATCTTCCAAGAATTTTTTGCAGATTAAATCGTTCCCATAAATGACTTGCGATAAATTGGGAGTTAAACGATTTTTTGCAGATTTTTTCATCTATGGTTCTTTTAATATTTTTGGAGGTGAACTATTAGATTATTTTATTATTGTTTGACGGAAAAGACATATTGAAAAAAATCATAAATATCAGGGGAAAATAACAAATTACCAATCCCAATGGTTGCATAGAAGTGAGTGAATCATTAAATGGTGGATTTGCAAACCCTTGTAATCAATCACAACACCTTATGGCATGTACAAAAGCCTTGAGATGTTAATTGAAAGGCAGCAACAAAAGCTGCGATCCCTTTTTTCCAAGTACAGCAGCCTCAAGTAATATTTATAATTTTATGTTAGATAAAAGTTCTCAAAATATTGGCTAGGTAGTAGCAGGAACATAGGATTATTTAAAAGCTGTGATGAGAAAAAACTAAGGTATGACAAACCATAGCTACAAGACTTGGATTTGGCTGAGACTCGGCAAGCCAATTTTTGACTCGTACTCGGACTCAAACTCGGTGCCCGGATTCGGTAAAAACTCAGCCAAGACTCGGTAAATTGCAAAACCCAAGAAATTCAAGTTTTTTAACGATTTTAAGCTTCTTTCCTGCATTTTTTAATAAATAAACCTCAAAGACACAATAATCTCATCAAATAGAAGATACTTTGAATACATACACAAGTTAACATTCATCACATAAGTATAAACGGAAATTTTAGGCTTGATCTAAAGGAAATAAGCGAAACTAAATAACACATTATAAATAAAAATAGTGTCAAATGTCTACAAAATTCATGGAATATGAAATCATGGCATCAAAAGTTCAAATCATATATCAATGTAAAAGCTAGAGCCTAGAATTCTAAGGCTCAGAGGAGCCAATATCAGTGATCACTCAACCCCACAATCATCCTACGTGTGAACCTAAGATAGGTCCAGGAATGTTCTACAACCATGATATCTGCATGTGTCTCAGGCTCAGGCTTAGCCTTGGTGACATCATTATCCTCATCCACATCATCCGCAAACTCGGGGTCCTCCAATGGGTCTCCTTGTGCTCTAGCCTCCTCTTGTGCCATCACTACTGCCTTTGCTTCTCGATCCACCTGATCAACACATTCCAAGTCTTCATCACTAAAGACAGGATCATCAACCTCAGTGTTCCACTCTGCCTATGGATCAACCTCCTCTAAAGTAACAGGAGATGTGTTAGTGCCCAAATCTGTCTGTGATGGAGGCGAAGGTTGTAATGAACATACACAAGATCATTAAACCTTTGTTGCTAACCTATCACACTTTTTGGAGTGAATATGCTCAAACGTGCTCCAATTGTGCTCACATCTTGAAGCACTACATGGCTTCCTCAAGATACGAACTGCAAGCTTTTGTAGATTTGACACCTTATTGCCAAACATCTCCCACCATGCATCCGAAACAAAAAATAATAAAAATCATTTCTATTCTATAGCTTTGAGTTTAAGATAATCATAATAGAATCATAGATAGAAAAGTTTAAGATTTAAATTTTAAACTATGCTTTGAATAGATTTTTACTTGACATCATTTGTGTCTGATTATGTTTCCATCTATGTTACTCCGAGTTTCCAGGAAGGGGACGGCAAGGAATTGGGGTACACATTTCCGGGAGAGTGATTTTTTTTGTCAATTTTGGGGACGGTTAGAGGACGAATATATAAAAATAGGGAAAATTAAAATATATAAGGAAATTTAAAATATTCATATGAAAACATGGATAAAACATGCACATGCACATTATAGAACTAAGTTACCGGTTCAGGTTCAAAGAACCCGGTACGGCAAAATTTTGAAAAGGGGTTTGGGTTCGTTAATACAAAAACATGTAAATTTTATATATATATATATATATATATATATATATTTTGATATTTATGAAGTCTAAGCATGAATTAAAATTTGCATGTCACATAGCATCATATAAACAACAAAACAAACATAAACTTGTAATCATAGCATTATGATCATACCATAATAGCATCATATACATCAAGTTTAATATCAAAATGACAAAATATTCAAGTATCATTGTTTCAACTTTCAACAATATAAACTTAAAGTTTAATCATCAAATGGATCATCTAATTCATCCTCCTCCTCCTCCTCCTCTTCCTCCTCCTCATTGACATTGACATTAGATGAGCCAATGCCACTTGCACTTGCACTATAAGTTGGCTCAATTTCCGAGTCATCAAGTGTCAATGCAAGAAGCTGAGAAGCAGGAGCATCCAAATCAGTATGCTCTGGCTCTATATCCCACATCTTTGTTTCCCCTTGTGTGTAGTCATGTTGTTTGTGTGAAAGAAGACGTAGGTTGGAATGCACATATACTAAATTCTCCGCTCTTTTTGATAGCAGCCTATTGCGCTTTATTGAGTGGATGAAAGAGTATGTGCTCCAATTTCTTTCTGAAGCAGATGAACTAGCAACCTATGAAGACAAAGTAAACAATTAAAGTTATACATTAATAAAAATAAAATTACTAGTAACCTATGAAGACAAAGTAAACTATAAATAAACGAAAACTTGTAAATTTAAAATTTTAATTAATTAAACTTACTTGTGATAAAACTTTTATAGCGAGGGGTTGTAGGTGTTGGAAGCATGTGCCACGGAAGTACCACCAGCTATGAGCATCCTTCTTGGATCTATGACGAAGTGCATCAACACTTAGACCATTCCCATTTGCGAATTCTATGAACTCATTTGTAACAACATCTCGCAAATCATCATTGGGATATAGTCTAAGAAATGTTGCCTTGTACCCATCAGATACTTCTAGATCTCTCCATGGTGGAATCCTTCCTGGTTTATCAAGAAACTGATTGCTATAGTACTTAGGTGTCAAGACATAGGCAAGAAGGTGCAGAGTGGTCATCTTATTCCACCTTTCTACAATAATTACTTCAAGTTCTTTGAAGAATTTCTTCTGAGGATCATTCTCTTTTTCATTTATAGTGACCTTTATTTTTTCAAGCATTGAGTCAATGCCATCATAAATCTCACCTATGCAAGGCCTATCCATGTCTGTATAGCGAATCATGCTCATGATGGGCTCAGTGATACTTAGGAGATATGTAACAAGATCCCACCATTTCTCATTCAATATTCTATCCCTAATTTTTTCTGCCCTCTCAGTGCTACTTTGCTTCCATACAGCCCAATTGGTGCTGATCACCATATTGCATAGTGCCACTCTAACTTTCACAAGTCGTCTTAAGACGATTGTGTTTGATGGAAAACGGGTCTCAGCAACCTATAACACAAATTAATGCCAAATGATTAAAAAATAAAGCCAAACTTTAAAGAAGAATACACAATATAGCTTACACAATGATATTATGAACATTGAAAATAAAAAAGAATCAGAAAATGTAAAATTAAATTACTATTTCACTTACCTTCAATAGCTCCAAATTCGAATAGGTTCTAAAAATCCCTTGAGACATGTGGTGGTTTGTGATGGACATCTGGATGTCCTCAGCCTCTACATACACATCTCTGATCCATTTTATTTTTTGCCCAATCCTTTGTAGCATACGATTGAGTGAATGTACTGCACAAGGTGTCCAAAAGATGTGATCATAGCGTTGCTCAACCAACAAACCAGCAGCTCTACAATTTTTTGCATTGTCCGTTATGACTTGGACAACATTGCGGGGTCCCACAGACCCAATGTCAGAGATGAGAATTTCTGCAATAAATTGGCCATCTTTTATTTGGCCCCTCACAATCTACAGCTCTCAAAAACATTGCCCCTTTAGGGGACACCGCTATGACATTGATTAAGGGACGGTTTTTAGCATCTTTCCACCCATCTGAACAATTGTTACACCTGTCTCAACCCATGAATCCCTTATGGGTTTCAATGCATCTTCAACCCTCTTCACCTCTTTCTCCAATAATGTTCCACGTACCTTCTCATAACCGGGGCCCTTATACCCTCTTGGAGCCTCGTTAACACTTTTTATCATTTGCTTCCAATATGGGGAGCGAACAACATTGAATGACAACCCATTTGCATAAATGCACCTTACTATATCTTCGTCAACATTGTCTCTACTCTCATTTTGGAATGCGGTTTCTAAAGGCCCCTTTGTTCTTTTACGTGTCAAGGGTGGTTCACTTTGAGGTTCATTTGTGGCAAAGAAGGGGTGGTCTTCTACTACAATAGTGGGATTAGAAGGGCCTTGCATTCCCTTTGTTTTCTTTGATGCGGTTTGGTTCAATCGACGGGCTTCCCTCTCTTCTGCCGCCTCATGCTCCCTAATATATTTCATCACTGTCTCATCTGGTATAGGTTTACCATTTTTTCCAGGGCATTTTTTGATGCCTCTTTTTTTTATTCCACACAAATGGCCTACCACCCGATAATATGAACTATTACGTTCAATATCACATCCATGGCATTTCCAACGGAATCCCCCACCTCCCAGAAGTTGTTTTATAATGTCCACATATTTCCATAAGGGAGAATTTGGATCATTTCTTTGTTTTGCAATTATTTGTTCATTGCCAATGGAGGAAGATGTAGATGCCATTCTAGTTCCTATGGCAAGAAATAATATAAACATATTCAAAAACAAAAACTAAATAATGAAAAAAAATTCAAGTTTCATGTTTGACAATTTGTGAAACAAAAATAGTTGGAAAAAAATGTTTAAAAACCTACTTCTTGTAGCCAATGGAAGCTTGAAAATGTATGGAAATGATGCTGCAACACTTGTGGAAGCTTCAAAAAACAGTCTTCAACTCCTCTTTGATCTTGGATGCCAAATTTTGTTCACCCTTTCTTCAACCTGCTCTCATAAAAATTTTGTTTGCAACACAAATGAGGTGAAATGAGTCAATAAAATGTTTTAGAAGTCAATTTTAGGTTATAACTTTCACTTTTTACAAGGCGGAATTGAAAAAAAATAAAATTTGCATTGTTTTTTGACTTTATGGGCCGCCCAGCCGCTCGGGTTCGACTGGGTTCGACCAGGGTCGAACCCACTCTGGGTTTTTCGAACCCTGGTCAAACCTAGTTCGAACTGGGCCCGTACCACGAACCCGGTCGAACCCGGACCCGTACCAGGGGGGCCCAGAGGCAAACCCGGTAACCTAGTTATAGAACCTTAACATATAAGAACCAACGAAGTTCTTATGGCAAATTTGTGTTAAATTGAGAGTCAAATTCAAATTGCTTATAGAATTCATTATCAAAATTCACTATCTATATGTAAAATTTATGGGGGTGTCCCCTATCCTCAGGACATCCCCGAGATGGGGACGCCTAAAAAAAATACCGAGGACGCATCCTCGGGTAACACAGGTTTGCATATGTCTTGTGAGAAGTCTCCTTGTGCATTCCTAAACATCTCTATCTCACGGACTATGTATGCTCCAACTGATGAATCAGGTGACATTTGCTCAACAACTTTGTAGAGCCCACTCCACACCTCTTCATCGGTCTTGAAATTTGTGTGAAATTGGAATGTTGGATTAAGTTAGTAGGTAGTTGCATGTATAGGTTTGTGCAGCAGATTGTGCTATTGTCGATCAATGATCTCCCATATGGGACCATACTTAGCCTGATTCCCTGAATAAATAGCTCTAATGGCCTCCTTCACCCTGTCCATGCCCTCATAAATGTAGCCCATTGCGGGTTTCTCTCCATCAACAACTCGTATGAGAACAACAAGAAGCTCTATGAGCTGTGATCATAATTTGAAACATTAAGCTTTAAATTTTAAGTTTTACATAAACAAGTGTGAATAAAAATAAAGAAATGAAATGGAAATGAGAACAAAAATATAATAGATAATTACTTGCACAATCTCCTTGGCCAGTTTCCAAAAGCTATGCTCATCAAAAACCCAATCAGCCATCTCAATCCCTATAGTGGTCTTTGCATATGATGATGTAGTCCACTCCTCACTTACAATCATGCATTTCAATTTGGATTGAAGCGAATTGCAATGTGATAAAGTTTGTTGCAAATCGGGTAATTCCTGGACAGGCCAACTCTTTATTATTTGTGGAATTTCTCATAAGGTTGAGGACCCAAGCATGATTATATATGTATTTACAAATATTCCTTCCAGTCTCTACACATGTTTTAATCCATGGAATTTTGCCATGGTCCTCCATCATGTGGTCAATGCAATGAGTAGCACAAGGGGTCCAAAACAAGGTGAAGTGTCTCTCCATAAAAAGTTTACTTGTAGCAACATAATTTGCTGCATTATCTGTCACTATTTGAACTACATTCTCCTCACCCACGTCCTCCAACACTTCCTCCAACACCCGATAGAGATACTTAGCATTTTTTATATTCCCTAAAGCATCAATTGACTTCAAGAACACTGTGCTACCTAAGGAAGATTTAGTAAAATAAAAAATAAAAAAAATTAATCACTAAATTAATAATAAATATACTTCATAAAATACAAAGTACAATTACCTGATGAGGAGACAAGAAAATTTAGCAGTGTACTATTTCTTTTGTCGGTCCAACCATCAGTCATGATGGTGCAACCCTTTCTCCATATGTCACGCTGCTCGACAATTTTTGCTTTAACACCAGCCACCTTTTGACTCAAAATAGGCCCTTTTATCTCCTCATCATTAGGGCTTTGAAACATTGACCACAAACAGTAATGGCATCTTCCATAATTTGCCAGTTTGGAGACCTAAATCAAATTAAATAAACGGAATAAGTATTTACTATTAACTATTAAGTTTTACTTGTAACTTTAAAAATTAAAATAATGAATGTGGCATACTCTTAAATTCTCAATTTCTTAAAAGGAAAAAAAATAAGACATAGAAATCAAAATACTAATGAGTACCTCCCTGTGTGAAATGGAACGTTGTTGTAGAACCAAAAGTCTCCACTTGCAATTTTCTCTGAATCATGCTTCTTATTCCACCCCATGCTCTCAAGCGATGGTTGGGCACTCGGAGTTGTGTGTGGAACAAAAAATTGAGTCTAATGTGGATTTATTTTTACAAATACGAGGCCCAATGCTCACACTCGCACTACCACTACTTCCAGATGCAGGAAATGGGGGCCAAGGATTTGAAGAAGCCTCTCCACCAATGGATGTCATTTCTTCTATTTGCTTCCTTTTTAATTCTTTTTTATCTTCAAATTCCTCTAATTGAGCTTGCACTTCACGTATAGCCTCAGGGGATGCTCTTTTGCATGGTTTGGCATCATGGCATTTTATTTGTGCAATGTGATATTTCAATCGGTTAATACCTCCCCCATTATATTTTGTTTTGCAATGATTACAATTTACTTCTCCTTTTTTTGATCCAGGGATGCTATGTTTCCAAGCCTTATCCTTACTAACTGGGACTGCCTTTGGGGCACCACTTCCACTACCCTTAGGCTGAGACATTATGCTGCACTATATCATATATGAAAAAAATATGAATAATGTCTCTTATTCTAATTAAGTTAAAACATAATAAATAATAGAAAAAAAAAAAACTAGGGTTTCAACTTTCATATTTTTTCCATCAATATAAAATAAAACAAAAACAAAAGAAATGTACAAAAAAATAAGTAAAAAGAAAATAAAAAAATAACAAAAAAATTTAATTTACCTCTTTAAATTTATTAGAAACCTCTTCCAAATCCTTCTTTAACTCCTTTAAATGCTTGAATGCAAGCTACTAACTTGCACAAACAATCAACAATTGCAATCTCTTCTTCAATCTATTTTCTCGTTTGCTCTCCAATGCCTCTATTTTTTTGCTCAAAACCCTCTTTTTCTCTCCTCTTTGTGTTTGCAAATAAGAAAAATTGCATTTTAGGGTAAGAGTCAATATATATTCACCTTTTGTCTCACTTAAAACAAACACTTTTTAACTTGTTTTTTCTTTTTTTAGTCTTGCCGGGCGGCAGAGTCTTGGGCTCGGGACTTAGCGAGTCTGTGCAATCCCGACCAGAGGACCCTGGCCGAGTTCGAGTTGAGGGTCCTCTGTCCTCGGCGGAGGTGACTTGCCTCAGGACTTGCCGAGTCTGGGCTAGACTCTACGAGTCTTGTAACACTGACAATTCTTAATTCTATATGTCACCTCTTTACAAACCACAACATTAATTGTTATTAATATAAAATGATATGGCTGGGAAACAGGTACAATCAGTAATAGTAAAACAACAATAATAGTGATTCAACAGTGATATCTTGAGAAAATAAATACTTTGAAATAACCTCAACTTAATGCATGAAAGCCTCTTCGAACCCAAAATTGGAAACTTCACACATACACAATCTCTAAAAATTCACACCAAATTGTAAATGTGTTATTAAAACCCTTCACAATAAAAATAACTAAATTGGAAGAACTCTGTAATTATTCAACATAAGAATAATTGTTGAATGGAGTTATTCAAATGAATATGAGGGTTTTCGTCTTAGGGTAGGAAAGATGTACAAAGTTTAATCTCAAGGGAAATGAATTTGATAATATGATATTAGTTGGTGACCTCCTCCTTTTCCTTATATTGGCTTTTTTAGGAAAAAGTATTTTTTTTGTCTTTTTCCCCAAATCTTATTTTTGTGAAGTGATTATATGAACTTTTATAAAATACATTACCTTTTGGACCTCTTTCCTAGAATCACTTTTGGTTCCTCTTTTATGTAATGTCCCACCCCAAATGGGACGCTATAAGCTGCAATCTGTGTTTGTTTTTTTCTTTTGTTTTCTGATTTGTTAATCATTTTGCATGGAATATATCTTAATCACTCTCAAAACATAAACTAGTTACCCACAAAGAGCTGTTTAATTAGAAAGATTAGAAATAATTGCAAAAACCACAAACACCACTTTCATTGATAATTTCCAGATTTTATTGCAGGTCTGAAATTACAAGTTTTGCTGAATATGAGAGCAACCTAGTTCAGAAAATTGTATTACATATAAGTTTTTAACATACCCAGAAAATGTCCTTTGAATCTTGATGAAGAAAGGCTCTGAAACAACAGTCTTGTGGGTCTGAAAACACCAAGCTAGCAGCCAAATAGGACACTCAGAAAGCTTTTTGCAGCACCTTCAGATCTGTCCTCTCCAACTCAAAATATCTCTCAATAGGGAAGTCTGATTTGGCTGCTCAAGAAGTGCAAAAAGGGGTCACCAAAACCTAGATGACTTACCCTAGAATCACCACATCCTCTAGGGAGCTGTAAAGCCTGGTTTGAATCAAGTTTATGCTGTTTATAACCCTTTAACCCCTGAAAACTGTTGAAATCTTGCTCCAATCTGCTGAGAAAGTAGCATAGACCAACACTGAAAGCAGTAGAATGGCTTTTCAAACTCTAAAATGAAGCCAAGAAAGGTGCGGCCAGACAAGCAGGCTGTTCACTTAGAAATAACCAACAAAATGCTCTCAAAATTGATTTCTTTGTTGTTCAAATGAAACCCTTGAAGTATGATTTCCTCACACACCCTGGGAAAGTCTTTCACTTCCACAAGTGTGAATCTTTGTGAAGGATTTCATCTTAACAAAGCTTCTCTAAACCCTGCTCTAAACCCTCGGGTACAGCTAGCTCCTTATGAGGCAAAAGAAAATACATTCAACATTCATACATACCCAAAAATGACACTTTAAGTTGCCTTTTATGCATCATTCTATTTCCCACACCCTAATTAGTGTTTCCCTTCCAAGCGCCCAATTTTTTATTATAACTTCAGTTTGTTTTAATTTATTAATCTCTCACTAATAATCCTCTTTCTCTCTCGAAAAGGGGTCACCCAACTCACTCTCTCTCTAGACTTATATTATAAAGGGCACTTCTGGAGGAGTATTTCTTAAGTTTTATTATTGATTTAACTTGGCAACTTTGAGATATAATAACTGATACCTCCCAATCCACTCTAGCATGGTGTCTGAGCCATGAGATAATCAACCCAATCATGGGTCCTCTATCCATCTTGTTAGTCTACGAGGACCCGATGATAGACTGACCTTGATTACTGCAGGTGGCTAGGAAACAGACATCACAGTCTGCCCTCCCCAAGATTGCTTGCCCATAAGCAATGCCAATGCAATCCAAACTCCACTGACTAAACCAAACTGAAACCAAGAGTGATCTCAAGGTCCCAAGTTGTTCTCAAGAAGTAATCACTACGTCGACGCTATGCCACTCTAGTATAAACATTACTAAGCCTAGAGTTGTGAAGCAACTCGCCGTGATCCCAATGAAGTAGTACACCAATCGTGCCAATCCACCATTTGCTGCTGTTATAAATCAGAATATTATCTATCCAACTGAGAACCTTACTCCAAATGAAGCAATGTGTACCTCCAATGACAAAGAATGATGGGAACTCATCAATATGCCAACCTCCAATCAGCCGCTGTCCTCAAAAGACAATCTGGAATCCCTGTGGTCAGCAGTACAGAACAGTTGTCTAATGCCAATGTGTGGAGTACAACCTGATGAATTCAGGTTGAAATGCTTCTCCTGTCATGCCCCCACCATAACATTGCAACCACCATTGAACAAAATCTGGAAATTGTCTTGTGAAAGTAAGACATCACAGTTTCCTCCTTCCAGTGTTAGTCATAATATTAGCAGCAGCCCATGACTACTACAGCAGGACACATGGATTAAGGATTACTGTATATATATTGGATAACAATTGCTTTATGGATCATTCTTCTTCTTCCCTTATGACAACGATCTCATCCATAATGAATAGCTAGTTAGATTTGGGAATAAAAATTAGAGAGAAACGGTTCAAATGGAATGAAGGGGCAAGGCAACTCTAAACAAAGATTGGTTATGAAGGGGCAGCGGTCAGTATTTAAGAGGTGCCTCTCTCACAATATTTACAACTGTTAGAAAGAACATGACCTTCCACCATCGATGGAGGACTATAAAGGAACAAAACTCAGCATCCAAGGAAGGGCATCGAAGAAATCAGATTCGATATTGATAATAAATTGAGTCATACAGCAGTTCGACCATATACATTAATTTTGGTATTAGTTTCTTGTGATCTACATAGCATAACGAATCTGGTTTATTACTGTACAAATCTTTTTTTTGTTCGTCTTTATACTTTCCTATGGACAATATACGATAGGAATGATAGTGTAATAATGCCTTTCTATCCGTAACTGTTCATATGACGATTAAGTAAATTATATGATGGAGTCTGTAATACATTTCAACTTCACCATCCAATTATGGAGGGAGATGAAAGATCCCTAAATGGATTCTTTGCTGCCCTGGATAAGTTTTAATTAATAAACTATCTTTCAGAGCCTTTTGGTGTTCTTAGAGACTAGACAGATGATGCAGAAAGTGTTGTTTATTTTTTGGTGATGGGGATTGCAACCATTAACCAATAATAACATAGAATTCAACTCAAAATAAGATATCAGCTTCTGATTTTATTTATGACAGCAGATTACATTCAACTAGGAGTGAAGATACATTCACCAAAACAATTAGAAACATACCATGGATCTAGCGTTGGGGTTTGTTGCTGTTTTGCTATCCAGAAATGGATACAGGCATGAGTTGAAGGTACAAGGGCAGTCCAAATGTACCAATACACTTATACTACCTCCAAATGAATTACCAATAACAAATTGGGCCAAAAACCCAATTACCATCTGGAAATCCAAATTCTGCCAGGCAACCTTATACAATTTTAGCCTTAAATCCTCACTGTTTTGCTCACCTTGATCTCAATTCAAGCCTGATGACTGTGATTTCTTCTACACAGTCCTTGCTGATCCTAACAATGAAGTTAAGAACAAGAAATGGAGTTAAAACCCTCCATTTTATTTATTATCACTCCACAGCCATCTGTAATGGTACGGTCCCCTTGGGAAACAGTACAGCTGCCAAAAGAAATAAGTAATGCACTGAAATTGAATGTATTCTTGGTCAGATCTGATGTAATGACCTTGCTGCTAATGATTACTGAGTTTGTTTGTTGAAATGACCCTCAATATGCTTGAAACAAGCTTCTGATGTGTTCCACGTGCCTCCTGTAGAAGGGATTCCGTCCTCTTGAAGACCAAATCTGAGGTTTCCGTCTCAAACCTGCTTGCTGTTGTAAATTGCAGACTTGCAACTTCCAAGTTTTTCACAAAATAATATATCATGAATCAAGAATACCTCTAAGGCTGAATACATGCATTCCTTACATTCCACGTGGGATGTACCTGCTACAAATGGCGGCCCTAAGGCTGCAAGGATCACGCCCAAGCTGAAGAATCAATCTGCCATGCTGAAACCCTTACTCTGCAACTTGAATCCACAATGAAGAATGGCGTACTCAATCTCTGTCAACTATGCACTATGCCTGAAGAATCCAATGCCAATAACTACTGAGGGCGACGTCCCAGCCAGTCCAAATCTTGGGGTTTGCGTCCCAGATGAAGAATCAGTCACTCAGAGCAAATTCACAAAATAAGTTTGATTGTGTAAAAAGATAATGAACAATTAGGTCTTCATCTCCTTATATCTCCTTTCCTTTCCAAGCCAAACCCTAAAAGGGAGTAAAGTTGGTGCATTATGAAAAGAGTGTTATTTCCTAATTATTGCGTCAACTATAGGAAAATAACACTAAATTGCAAATAAATAGCGTCAGGCATCCAAAAAGACTCCGGAAGGTGAGAATCATGTACCAAAGTTCAAGACCTTTCCAACGAGCTATAACACATAGGCATATCAACCCAGATGAAGCCGGAAACCCCTTATTACTCCGAAATGACTAAATACATAGCCTTATTTTAATTTATTTAATCGCTAACTTAGGAAATATTTAAATATATTAAAATATATCCAGATATCCAATAACAGCCCAAAATAACCAAACAATCATGAATATAACTTTGTCACCTATCTGTGACCGATGCCGGAAAAGCTGAGCTAACTGGCAGTCCCATCCCTAAAATCTAGGGGTGCTCCTAGAAACTAGGAAACACACCCAATCTTCCTGAAACTGAAACCATAGTATGGTCCCGTGGAACCTCAAATATGGAACTGCCACAACCTCCTAAAAGGTAGGGAATCTCCCTAAAAAGTAGGAACCTCTCTTCAAACACCTGTAACTGCTCAAAAGGATCTTGTTTTGCTCCTTGGTCCCCCAGGTGGTCATTCAGTCAACTGCCAATTATCCCTAAAAAATAGGAGACCTCGTCCGAAGGTCCGAAACGGCTCACAGAGCCCCTTCAAAGCTCCACGACCCTTAGAATGAGTCACCTAACCATGTCGTTGACCTACGGGAACTCGAATGGTAGGTCAACCCCTGCTCATCTCATGTCACCTAGAAAAGGGGACATTACAGGAGAATACAAGGAAGCAAGAGCATTAGGCTCCAGCAGGTACGCCAACCCCGATTGTGGGCCAAGAGGCCAAGTTGACGAGGTCCTTGGTGCTCTTGGGCTTGTTGGAGAGGGATAGACTCGAAGTGACTTATGTGATTCTCCTTGAGCTCCATAATGTGGACAGGCGTATGGAGAGAAGGGGTTGTTGAATCCTTCATATAGATTGGACAATATATAAAGAATATTGAATATATGATCCAACATAGCATAATGGAAATGTTGACTACTTGTTGTGCATCTTCTACACCCAGCTTTAGTTGACAATAGCATCTCTCTATTGTATTTAGTATGCACTAAAATTGTGACACTAGGCCAGAATACAAGGGGGTCTTATTGGGGGACACTACATCTCCTATGTGTAATTCATCATACCATGTACCAAGGCTAAACTGAAACTTATCCACTCCAAGTAAATGCCACTCAAAATGAAGAACAAGGATCATGCATAACTTATCCCCTGAAAATTGAACAGCTCCATACTCCAATAATGCATTATGAAGGAATAGTATATCAATGGCCCTTCCAAGAGTGTCCACCAGCTCAAACAAAGGATCTTCACCATAAGAGTGAGGTGTCAACACACCAAATGATTCATGCTCATTTTCAACTGCTGATCTAAAATCAAATTGTTGGCAATCTGGAATGGCAACCTTAACCTCATATTTTTCTATCCAATCTTGAGTGTCCTCAATGCAAAGTTTGGATTTAGGCTCATGTGATGATAATTGACTGCTGTTCAAACTCAGAAAATCAGAATCATGTTCATACCTCTGCAAAGTTTCTTCATTGTTGTTGGCGGCATTATTGTACACGGGAATAACATTAGTTAATTATGTGTAATTGTTTTGGTTAGTTGGCAACCGAGGGGTGGAAGTTGCGGTGCAACGGTTGGCGCTCGCACCCCCTCGGTAACCTTTTATACTTCGGAATGTAACTTGTAAAATACACTTATTATGAATAGAACATCGGATATACTTTGTCAGATATTTACGGCATTAGTCTGCATTATGTTCTTTATGTCTTAAGTTATTCACCCGAGAGGGCAAACATTTGGCACCATTGCCTAGACATACTCGGGAATGGAAGACACGGATGGCGCACAGACACAATGGGCCTACCTGTTGGTGAAGTAAACCCAGAGGCCGACGACGCGCGGACAAAACTTTACACAGGAGAAGACACGGCAACGCGAGAATTTTCAATTTTGCTCCAGGTAGCCATTCAGACCTACGTTTGTCGAGAGGCGGCGGAGGCAGAAATCCCACCAAGTGCCGTGTGGACAGCGTTGGAGGTTAGCCCGGCAGTAAACCGGTTAATGAACCACCTCCCCCGGTTGCTTGCATAGGCATCGCTGGCACAGCAGGTCCACCTGGAGGAGATTGCCCAGGAAGAGTGACGACAACAAATCCTGCAACGCTACGAAGAGAACAACCGACGGGAAACGGAAAGAGATGGCGCCAGGCTAGGAGGGAATTGAACCGTGAACTTCTTATTTTCAAATAAAAGTGTCATTGACACGAGTTGTACTTGAGCAGATGAATTAATAAAGACATGTTTTGATTTAAGAATTGAGAGTTATGGAAATGTGCGACAATTAATGCCAAACCTATTGAATAAAGATAGAAATAAAAAACCAGAAACGAACGAGTGGGAGGCCGCGTAGAGGGCTTTGATTCTGGAGCAACAAGTAGAACGTAGACGGAGGCTGAGGCAACTTGCCGAAGGACGACCTGCCGAAGGGGGGCTCGAGGGGAACCAAGGAGGTGTCACGGAAGGTGCAGAGGCCGACGGAAATTTCTACGCGTCGCCAGATCATCGTAGGACGTGGAGCCACGAAGAATTTCTAGAAGAAACAAGGTTACGGCGAAATCTAATCGAGGAGACTCGGGATCAGTTTAGGAACTTATCCCTTACGCCACGGAGTGAAGATCACCAACGGGAAGCAGGAGTAGGCGCGTGTCAGAGCGAAGGGGAGGGCAACAATACGGGTGTAGGTGCCACACGCGACAGGCAAAACACCATACCTCCAGGACACACCACCAACGCCACCGGAGGAAGCAGTGCAGGGCCACAGACACAGACACAACCGCCCCCAGGAATGGCGAGTAAACAAAAATTGCCAAAGTTCACAGGGGACGGCAAGGAAGACCCCTTACAGCATTGCCGTACATGTGAAACCATTTGGTCTGCCAACGGAGTGACAGACCAGAATGATTGGGTACAGCAGTTCCTAGCCACGTTACGTGGAGTCGCCATAGATTGGTACTCCGATGTAGATAAGCAAAAAGTGACCACGGGTCAGACCCCGTTCCAACTCATGTACGGACAGGAGGCGGTGGTGCCAACGGAATTCATGGTGCCAAGCCTTCGCATTGCAGTAGAGAACAGACTCGGGGATATGGAGAGTCTGAGGGAGAGATTGTATGCCTTAGGAAAGTTGGACGAGAAAAGAATGCTGGCACAATGGGCCACAGAGGCAGCCCAGCAAAGACGGAAGGTGTGGCACGACAAGCACCTGCGGCGAATGAAGTTTATTCCCAGACAGTTGTTGTTAAAATTCAACGGGAAGAACGAAATTAAACCTGGGAAATTCAAAGTCCGATGGTTAGGGCCCTTCCGGATACGTGAGGTCAATACGAATGGGGCGATAAAGTTGTGGACGCTGGACGGGAAGGAGATACCAGACGCAGTCAACGGGTCGAAATTAAAGATCTATCATGAACGGAGGGAACCAGGACCCTCCAGTCAATCAGTCCGCTAAAAATTGGGAAAAAAAAAATAATGAGAAAAAATAAATAAATTAAAAAAAAAATATATATATATTGAAAAAAAATTTTGAAAAAAAAAGAAAAAAAAAAAGAGAAAGTGGCCACCGTACGGTGGGACCACCAAGGTGACACCACCGTGTGGTGGAACCACCGTGCGGTGGAACCACCGACGGTGACACCACCGTGCGGTGGGAGCCACCGAAGGTGGTCGCCGCAACATGAACCCACTGCACACCGCACCGAGCAAACCCCTTAGCGCAAACAATAAAACACCTCCCCGCCTTGGCAATAAAACCCCTCGCGGAAGAAGACACCGCACAGCCCGACCACCACGCCACCACGCGACGCGAAGGATAAAGGAAGAGGAAGACGCAACACACACCCACAGCTGACCACGCAACACGCACAACAAGGGTTATGCACAGCAATCGAAAAGGAAAAAAAACAAAACAAAGAGACCAAGCCCGCACAATATCACACAGCCACGTAAGGGAAAAAGGACCGCCGTAGGTAGACCAAGCAGCCGCACGAAAAAGGAGGTCGTTACGGAGGTGCCTAAGAGGGTACGAATTTTTTTCCCGAGGAAATCAGTTATACAGAGATTGATGGATTCAACAGGGAAAAGAAGTTGGAAGAAATAGCTGCACGCTTCTTCCAGTAGCAGCCAGAGGGATAGGGATAGCAGTATCAGGATTTTAGCTTCAGGAGTACGTGTTGCAGGCGGCACCATGGATGCTAGTGCCCGACAAAAGCAAAAACAGAAGGCACCACAGGCTGCTATAAGTGCGAAAAACACAGTGACGCCATAGAATGTTACTTTTGAAGGCCTGAATGGATTGGAATGCCAGAAATGGTGGCAGGACACCCCCGACAATGACTTGGTAAAGCAAAACCTCCGTAAGGCACAAGTAGAGTGGGCTGTTCGGATGCCTGTGTTCCCTATCCGGGAATACGAGGGTGCCCTACACTTCATGGTGGACACCTTCGACAGGCATACATGCACCAGCACGTTTGAATACCTCCGGAGGGATGTCACTATATCCTTCAAAGCAGGGGATTTCACGAGGGTATTTGGCATTCCGGGCAGCCAGGGCAAGAAAATTGACTTGAAGGCCAAAAAGATGACACGGGAGGAGAAGGAGCGGTGGATTAAATTAGTCTCCCGGAACTTGATGACAGCAGAGTTGGACAGCGTGGCTAGAGCCACGAAGGGTTGCGGAATCCGTAAGACTTTTGTTGCGGAGGGCCACTGGAGATGCATTATGGATGTCATCAAGAGCAGATTGACAGGGTCGGGTAGGGCGTCGGACATTGCCCTCCCTCAGATTATGCTGATGAATGGGTTGATGAATGGTATCGTATATGACTGAGCCGCGTTACTGGCAGATCGTATGTATGAGTTTTTGACGCTCCAGCATCGCACATTCTATATGCCTCATTACGCTATAGGGTTATTCTTGGAGGCCACGCGGGAAGCAGTGCCGGAGGACGAGTTGGAGGTACGGCCGCAGGGACCGTTGACAGCAGGAGAGCCTCCAATAATGTATTGGAGGCACTTGGACATTGGGCACTCTTCCGCGAAGCGGAAACGGGCGGTAGATAGGGCCTCGGCCTCAGGGGAGCCTGATAGCGGGAGGGATTCCAGCAGCGCGGAGGATTCAGAGGATGAGGAGGACGATAGCAGCTAGGCGACGGAGGAGCCTGTACGAGTCCTGTTTGCCCCACCCCTGTTACTGAGGGGCACGCCTGTGCCATCATCTGGAGTAGGCGGCACCTGTATTCCGGCCTTCGGGCAGAGCAATACGCCTGTTACTCTTGGTCCCCTCTAGCACGGGAAAGAGGGAGCATCACTGGACCCAACCACGGCGGCACTTACCGAGGACATGGCAAAGTCAGGGACCGAGGAGTCACCGCATCGGGTAGTGGTTGCTGAGGAGCAGGGGTTGACAGAGGTGGTGGATACCGAGCCTCACGTACGGTTGGACGTCGTGGGTAGTGACGCAGTGGTGACTGTTTCTGCTTCCTTGTTGGAGGAGCCGACGACAACGAACCACCCCCCGGTCACGGAGATGCGTGCTGACCTCGAGGCTATGCAGAGCTGGCTCACACAGCGGTTTCAGATGACACTGGCACAGCCGAAGGGAGCTGTTGTATTCTCATCGTGTTGAGAGACTAGAGTGGAGGTAGTCGACTTGGATGACTCGTCAGGGGAGGCACATGGACTCACAGTTGGGAACGAGGCGGGGGAGGTCGCCTCTGCTGGACAGGCACCAGGAGATGGTGCACCTTCGATGGCGGAGGCGGTACCTTCACAGCAGGATACAGTAGTGACCGTTCCACCAGGGACTTCACAGCCTTCGGCACAGACGGGGGAGGATGTTGAGACCTATCTAGCTGACATGGTTGATATGGTGACGAGGGGTAGGCGGGTGGTGGCCGCTGCCCAGACGCAAGCATTGTAGCAGGTGGTGGTGGAGCTAGAGCAGGTCTTACAGTTTATGCAGGTGGGCTGCTCGACAGCCTTTGCTACCTGCTTTGAGTCTCAGGGGTGGCCGATTGCGGAGACAGAGGAGATGCTCTAGGCTTGGAGGCTGCGTCAGCCCGTTGTGGAGAGTCGGGTGACGGCAGTTGTCCGCGAGATCGAGCAGGTCTACCGGGATGCCTATTATACATTAAGGCGTACACAGCAGGAGTCTGCAGTCAAGGAGGCTGCCCGAGTAGCGTTGGAGAAGGAGGTGACCAGTCAGCAGGCCTCATGGGCAGTCGAGAGGGCGCAATTGTTGGCACAGCTAGAGATGGCCCGCACAGAGACGGCTGAGACCCGGGCAGCGAAGGCCGAGGTAGAGACTCGTCTGGCTACCGAGCAGACTCGGTTGGTCTGTGCGACGGAGGCAGTGGATACAAAAGAGAAGGAGTTGCCGAAAGCCGCACACATGGTGAAGACAGCTTTAGAGAAGGTACTGGTGGCTGAACGGGATGTGGCTACACGCACTCAGAAGGTGTATGAGCTCCGTGCCTGCTTGGCAGCCCAGACACCGACATCTCACACTTCTGCTTCAGGGACGCTTTCTCAGCCCCCTCCCTAGTCTTTCAGATATGTATATTGTATAGGTTGCATTATCTCCATTTTTGTAAGTCGCCTGGAGACGACTTTTCTTTTTGGGGGGGATGATGTTGGCGGCATTATTGTACACGGGAATAACATTAGTTAATTATGTGTAATTGTTTTGGACCTTGGTTAGTTGGCAACCGAGGGGTGGAAGTTGCGGTGTGACGGTTGGCGCTCGCACCCCCTCGGTACCCTTTTATACTTTGGAATGTAACTTGTAAAATACACTTATTATGAATAGAACATCGGATATACTTTGTTTGATATTTACGGCATTAGTCTACATTATGTTCTTTATGTCTTAAGTTATTCACCCAAGAGGGCAAACAATTGTTCTTAATTGCATCTTCTTCCATGGTAAGTTGATCCTCCATAATTGCTGGTCTATGAGGTGTGTTCAGCTGAAAGTCACATGTTCTCTTATCTGCTTTAGCTGCCCTAAATCTGATCCATACCTTCAGCTGCTTTGCTGTTAGGTTCTTTGCTTCCAACCAACTCCATGGTGTAATGTCCATGACAAACCAAACATTATCAAATTGGAAGATCGTCTTGCTAGGCAATCCCTTAGTCTTTACAATCAGCTCTCCACTGTAATGTGTCTCGAACAATCTTAATAAGTGTTCCTCCCATGTAATCATTTGTATGAAACAAGAAAGATCAATCTCACTATGGGTTGTCATACCTTGCATGTGGCTGGAAACTGTGAACACCTTTTCATGTACCTCCTCAGTGGTTGATCCAAAGGTTGTTCCACCAATACCATAGCTGACAATTATCTCCTTTTGTAAAGATTGTCCCAAAAATTGGTATGATGCTGATACCAATTTCCCTCACTTTTTTGCTGACATAGCTCTAGAATGATGTAATATCATCAAACAAACCTTTGATATCTTCTTATTAACTGCTGACAATAATTTTATGAACAAAAAACCAACTGCAAACACCTCTATTTATTTCTATTGAAACCCCAGGCAAGCTGAAATGGTATGGCTAGCTGGGAACTATACGCTTGGCTCCAAAATGGCACAATTTTCAATGAAATGTCTCTTATTCTTGCTCAAATCTGAAAATCTGACCCTAATGATGCTGTATTACTCCAATTAGCTCTTGAATTTGGTTCTAATAACCTGATAAGAGCTTCCTTTGTTGAACAAATTGCTGATTGGTGCAAGGGATTTCATCCTAACACCCTGGAATGGAGGTTTCGTCCCCAAACCTGCTCCAGAATTTTGCCCAAGTGCTGCAGACCTGCTGAAGATGAAGAATTCTCAAAAAATCACCATAACATAATGCTCAAATGAATTCCCAAAAGATCTTTTATTCTTCTAGCCCTAATTCGAACCCTTCTAGGCATCTTTTGAAGATTCCAGTGGAAGATTTTCCCCTCATAAAGCTACGCCCACCTTGAGGGTTGCTTTTTCATGATTAAATTGATCACTTTTTTTAAAATCACTTTGTCACCTAGGGAGTTGTGCAAGGTGATATTCATAAAGTTCTTATTAACTTTTTCTATTTTTAGAAAAAGTGACTTTATAACATTATATTATAAAGTCTCAATATAAAAGCTCACCAAACCAAAATTGACTAAGTATTGGCCCCCTTTGGCTGACCAATCATCCCATACACTGTGAATTTGCCTGCGGAGATGGCTAACAGACAATTTAATGCATCTGAATAGCAACTAGAGAAGTGGGTGTACTTTGGTGGAAATGACTGTTCTTCCATACCGCCACTTGATTCTCCAATCTCGCATATTTGCAGCATGTGACACTCCGGGTGGAAGACCTCGTAGTCCTCCATCTGCCAATGGAAGAGTCCGGCCAGCGAACTAGTTCCATCCTCAGAGCATCCCTCCAGTTCCAATACTCCCTCCTCGTTGGGTTCCCTTCCGCCTCTGTCTCCTTCAAAACCCCACTCCCGTCTATTTGAGTCTTTCGAGTCAGAGTCAGATGACGCAAGTTCTTCACTGACGAATTGATTCCTCAGGTCAATCACATACTTATGGTCTTCACTCTCGATTGAGAGTGTTTTCTTCTTCCAGTTATGATTGGCTCTAGGCATGATCAACCATCACCTTCCTAGGAGGGCGTCGTATGCTTTTCTCTCCAGTGGGATGACTATGAAGTCCAAAATGAATTGTTGTGTCCCGATCACCACCTTTTGTGCCATGAGGGTTCCGAGGGGTTTGATGCCGTGCTGATCCGCACCGACGAGATGAAATGTTGGTGGCTAAAGGGTAGGCTTGCCCAAACCTCTCCAAGTTTTTTCCGGTAGCACGTTGACTCCAGACCCGCCATCCACAATGGTGCTTGTGAGCTTTTGTCTCATTATGTCCATCTCCACCACGACAGGTTTCCGTCCAATGCTTACCGTGAGCAGCATAGGGTCCATGGCCTCCATGCCAAGTTCCTTCGCCAGGGCTCTACTATGTGGTTCTGCCATCGTCTGGTGTTCCTGGCTGATGGCAGTGTCGCCGACTGCATTTCTCAGGGCCATCCTCAACTGTGGCATGGTTTGTAGAAGGTCGGATACCCGCATGGGTATAGTGGTCTGTAACATCTGCTTAATGATTGTTTTCTCTGGTCCTGACTGGAGTGGGGTACTGGCAACCAGGTGCAAGGCCCTCCGTTTTTCTGCCATCGCCTGCTCAATATCTGCCCTGGCTTCCTGAAGTCTTTCTTTCTCCGTGCGAGGGTTAGGATACATGGCTTTCTTATTTTGCAATCTTGTGATTGCCAGTACGCCTTCCTTCGGTTCTTCTACCTCTAGCATATTCGCCGCTTTTTGCTTTAGACACGCTGTGTCCTTGTGATTCCCCGGACCGCACCATTTTCACAATAAACTTCCTGCGTCATCTCCATTCTAGCATTCTCGCGCAAAGTGACCCCATTCGTTGCATTTTCGGCATTGGATCATGGGTCGTCCCTTTGCGTCGTATTGAATTCTACTCCTCGGAGTGTTGGTATTGGATCTATTGTTACCCCGCCGGTTGTTTCGGTACCCTCCAGGAGAGGCGTCAGAGTTTGTTGCCGGCTTCGGAGGTGTTGTTGGCAGTGTGACTTGGTCAGGTTGGTCGTAGAGCACTTGTGTACTCCGTGCTTTTAAGTTGTGCCCTTCTGTTTTGCAGTCGGTGCACCATAGTTCCTTTCCCTCTTTGCTACCTTCTTTGTTAGCTTTTAGTTCTTTCATCATCCTCATCATATATCTTCGGAGTGCTTGCACCATTTTGGACTCCCCATCACACTCTTCATCCGTATTGTCACCATCGCTCACCCGATGCTTCCCTTGGGATGTCTTATTTTCACTTTCAATATCCATCGCACGGTTGTATGCTTCGTCATACGAGGGCGGGGGGACCACCTTCATCTTCTGTCTGAGGGATGGTACCAATCCTTCAACAAACCATCTCTTCTTGAGGCCATCAGTCGGCTGGTTCTCCATTTTGTTGAGTAGTTCCCTCAGCCTTCTATTATATGCCCGCATGCTTTCGCTTTTTCCCTGCTTGGTATTGTAAATCTCTGCCACAATTTCATTGTCGTACCGTAGGAGTTTGAACTCCTCTTGGAAAGCCTTCTTCAGACCGTTCCAGGACGTTTTATATTGGGCATCCAGGTCCATATACCAGTCAATGGCTATTCCTCGTAGAGTGGTTGGAAATGCCTTCAACCAATAATCCCGCTCGTCCAGGCCATTTGCTTCCCAAATGGTCACGCATGTCTTACAATGTCGTACAGGATCCTTCGACCCGTCGCCCATGAATTTTGGAAGCTTTTGTTTCTCCGGGGTGTGTGCCATTGTTTTTGTCTGGAGGGTTTTATGTAGTGCTTGGAAGCTACTATATGCTCGGAAGGTATTATGTGTCGGGAAGGTATCGTACGCTCTTGACCTGGTTGGACCTTTGTCCGCAGAGCTTTGGTCACCCTCGCTCCTATAGTCCCTCCTTCCCGGGGTTTTTGGATCTGACCCTCCTATTTTGGTTTCCTCTGACAAGGATACATTCCTGATGTCGGATAATGTTGCTTCAAAAATATTGGCGACCTCTTCGTGTAGGTCCCGTACTGCCTCCTCTCCTTGTTCAAAATACTTTGACGGGTTGCTCTGCGACTTGGCTCCCGAGTATTCTTCACTTGACGTCGAGTGTGGGGCTTGGTCGGCGAGATCTTCCTCCGCTACGTCTGGAAGTGGCAGGTTCCTCGCGACCTCTGCCAACTCCTTCCACGTACACGGCCTCTGTCTCTCCCAACTCCGACTCCGACTCACACTTCGACTTCTGCTACGTTTCTCAAGGCCCTTCGAGTCAGCAACCTCCCTTAGCTGCCGTCTCCGCTCGGCCTGTTCCTTTATACAGAGAGATCTCTGTACTGTTCCCTCGTCTACTCCTTCGGTGGCGGTGGTACGTTTGTCTTTGTATGACCGTATGAGCATTAAGTGCCAGGGGTACGACGTTGGCTTGTCTCCCTCTCCTCTTCCTCCCTACGGTTGCGCTCTTTGTACCTTTGGAGTACTTGTTGCCGACGGAGTTCCCGTACAGTTTCCTCCCTTTGGTCTTGAAGTGCAATCAGATTTCTTGCGAGTAACCTTGGAATACTTCTGAGCAGGTCAAAGATGGGAGTGTTGACGGTGAGTTCACCACGTACCGTGCCTTCAGAGACGGCTCTCTCCTGAGCCTCCCTCTGCACGTATTGCATGACTGACATGTCCCACAACTCTACCAAGTCTGTCGTCAACTGATCCTCTCGTGCCTCCTCCGCGGTACTTTCTTCGTGTGTGTCGCTGTCCACCACAATTAATTGCTGGTTGAATGGCCAACCCATTAATTCCTTCCGCCTGCCGCCATAGTTATCTCTAGGTTCGTTCAGGCAACAGCACCAAAATGTATAGTCCTTAATGTGAGGTTTGTAAACTCACAGATAAAACAAGGATTTCCCACACGTACCAACTATTCATGTAACAGACATTCATATATCAAAGCGTAAGTAACAACAAACAGCTATACCAGAAGAATGATATCTTTATTGAATTGTCAAGAATATGTCAGTACAATACCATCCCTGCCAAGGTTCCAGCTGAATCATATATAGACTCGACAGTTGGCCAAGTTGGCCAAGTTGGCAACCGTCACTAACTACCAACTACCCCAGAGGAACCTCTTGGCGACTCAACATAAACATAAACATAAACAGCTGCCCGAACTATAACGAACATGTGTTATTGACCCCTAAGAGTGGGGACATTACATCAACTTCTTGATCTGCATGAAGACTCATGGGCACAATATGTGACTCCTCTTGATCCAAAATCTCATATGGCGGAAGTGAACTTGTGAACATGGTTTCATCTTCTTTAGGGCACCCACATGTTGACTAATTTTTGTCTTCCTCATGATCATTTGTAGGCTCAATTTCCTCTTTATACTCATCATCCAATTCAACTACCACATTAGATGATGTATTGCAATCTTCACGCAATAGTGATGGGTCGGTGTTATACTTTAACATACTATCCTCATTGAAACTGTCTCCTTACAAGGCTTATCAAAAACAATATCTACATCACAAATATAGAGACTGGTGCAAACAGAAATTTCTTGATCATTCCTCTCCTTAGGTCCATAATAGCATTTGCACTAGCTAATGGTGCCAATTTTATGACAAGTTCTTCCTATATTGGTAAGTTTTGTATTAAACACTACTTATGCAGTAAAAGTATTATTCTCTATAATTTCTGTATATTGTACATTGGTATGACGTGCGATTCCAATTATTTTTTCATACTGTAAGTCATAGTTTGGTAGTGTAAATTCTGTGGTAACTACATTGTGCATGTGGTGAATAATAGCCCGTTTCAGCAGAAAAGGTTGATAAAATAGAGAAAACTTTTGTATGACCCTGCCTTAAGCCAAATAGGTGAATTCATGCAAGAAAGCTGAGGGTCCAGCCTGGCCCAAAAAGTCAGGCCACTACAGCTGAAAGTGCAGGGGCAACGACTATTCAAGGTTTTTAGTGATCCATGTCTATCTGTAGGTCCCAGGCCAGGTAGACTGGCCTCAAACTGGCAAGCTGCAGACCACATATAGGAGGGAGACGATCCTTGTAAATAGTAACAGATTTATCACGTGTTGTAGATTGGTCATAGAATTCCATGTCTCAAGCTTATTGACTAATCTATGGGTCCGACAGTTCCTTTATTAATGAGTTATCATTTGTTTTTTCTTGAAGAATGCAGCTATATTAATAGTTATGGTATATGTAGTTCCATATTGATATGGTCTTTTTATTCATGTGAAGGTTGCCTTTTGTCATTCTTTTCATAGTGATATGGACATAAATTAAAGCTGGTCTGTTGGATGATATGTTGTTTTTATTCACCTATTTGGAGCTTGTGCTGTTTGTTTTCTTATTAACCAAACCAACTTTTTGAAGGGCATGGGTGAAATTCAAATGTTACTGGATCGATTATCTGTTTCACACCAGTTTTCTGGTGAAGCATCAGAGTGGCTTCTTCCATTGTACTCGTCCATAGCTGCAAGTGAACAGCGAAAGGTGTTTTTGAGTCCACCAGAAAATAGACGGAAGGTATGTCTTAAGAAACTTTAAATTCCTCATTAGAGTCAAAAAAATTGTCCCAAAGCTGTGGATTTACATTATCTTAAAAGATATGCTGAATATATCTGCTGTTGGCAGGAAAACCATATCTGTATGTCTAATTTTATTTTTATTTGTCAGTCAACTACATTATTTTTATCAGCAATACCGCTATATATTTAGCTTGCATGACAATTCTTCTCCAATATGCTTGCTTTCCAAAATGATTATATTGATGAAATAATGTGTACCTAATTCTTGTCTTGTTTCTATTTCTATTTGCAATAAAGATATTTTTACTTTTGTAAAGTTTGATTATTTATTCACTGCTAATAAATTTATAATCTTGCAGATTGTGGTTGCGACAAATATTGCAGAGACTTCCATCACTATAGATGATGTTGTTTATGTCATTGATTGTGGCAAGCACAAAGAAAACAGATATGACCCCCAAAGGGTAAATTAGTTTTGTGCTTTGAGTTTTCTTGTGTTAAGAGTGCTTTTGAAATTCTGGCTTTCAAGAAAAAGTATAAAACAGTTTGAAGAAGGAAATGTATATTGTATCACCCCAAAATTTGGTCCATCTGATATTTATTACAAATGAGAACCACGATATTTGTTTTTTCTTTCTGGGAGATTGTGATGTAATGCAAACATGCATGCACACACACGCGCGCACGTGCACGCACACACACAAACCAAATATGCACACACACACACACACATGCATGCACACACATGTGCACACGTGTGTTTGTGTATGTATGTATGCAGATTAATTTTATCTGTGTGTGTGCGCCTGCTAGTCTGCAACCTCAAGTTGCCAAGTTGTCAACGCAGGCAATACGTCTCACATCTTGTTTGTCAGACTCAGTGAGTCTGAATGGAAAAATATGCATCAAACTTATTGTATATCTATATATGTTTTTTTGATAAAGGGAAACAATATATTATTAGGACACTAATAATCCTCCATAGTTGATCCTAGAAGCATTGAACATAGTTTTATACTGCAAACAAGACGATTTCAAATAAAAAAATATTATATCATCAAAAAAAAGTGACACGTCCCACAATTACATGAAGAGCTAACCATATTTACGGTAACTGCCATTGAAGCAAGATACAATTTAAAAAAAAAATCACTTAAAGCAATCTACAGTTCTTCAATAAGAGTGTTAGTGTTTTTAATATTTAATGCATGATTTTTTTTTAGATTGCACATGGGTTTCACTTTTTCTTTTGGATTGCAGATAGACTTTCATTACCTTCTGCTTCGCATGTTGTTTACCAGACGTGCCATTTTCAGAGCTGCTTTCACATTCTTATTACATTCTAAAATTTCCTTCTCCCTATCTCACATCCCAATAATTCCGTGTAAAAGCATTTTGATGCTGTTCTCCTATATTATCTTCAAGTTTTGTTTAGAACTCAGGGGAACCTCAACCCTTGTTTCCACTTAAGTTTTTCTTCTGTTGTTTCTTGTGCTTATTTGTGTCTTTATCCCCAATTCTAGTGTATGGTTTACATTCCCAAACTTTAAAAACCAGACTTCGGCGTGTTCCTTGTTTTTCCTTTACATGGCAGTTTTAGATCTTTCTTTTGTTAGACTTGTATCTAATTGTTCTTTATGCAATTCTCTTGTACTTTGGTGAACTTTCCATCTTAGTATCATCAATATTTACTTTCTTACTCGATTCGTCTTTAACTTATGTGATAAGCTCCAATGAAATTGCAAAAGGGCTTCCCTCTTTGATGAACGTGCTCTGGATAATCTCCATTTAATTGTTTCCTTTGTTTGTCTCTCTTTTTTGACTTACCCTGCTTCATTTGCTTCATTTTCTACCGATTTTTTTCCTGAATTTTCTTTTCCTTCTATTTCTTTGTGTTTTCTTTTAGATTTTACTACATACTTTGTTTTTAGGTTTTGGAAACCTTTTTTATCATTTTTTTTGACATCTTGATGACTCATCATGAAACAATTGTCACTTTGATGGTAGGCTGAAAAATGAAGGGAAAGCTTTTGTATCCCATGGATTGCACTCATTTGCTGTCTTCTAATCACAGTGTGATACTCTTTAGAAGGGGTTTGTCCAGTTCCAGATCTACACATATCTTTTGCATGATTGGCCATCTGTATATCTCTTGTGGCTGTTGATGTTAAAATATGTATGCCAATAAATTTCATGATACCATTGAAAACATAGTGTCAAAAATTCATGTGCTAATGTGTGCAGTCTGATGCAAACAGGAAGTTTTGATTGCATTTCCTTCATTGGTAAAAAACCTGGGTTCTAATATTCCTTGAATAGATCCGCATTTTCTAATAATTAATGAGTATTCTTGGAAGATCCTTTCATGATCACTTTTATAAGCAGAAGCAATCATAAATTACCTCATGGACATGAGAGGATCTCATTGTTGCCTGGAGCTTCTCAGCTCCTTACTTTGATTGCTTCTATGCATGTGCTCTTGGTTCACTCGTCTGATTTCTGCTGTTTTTGAATTTTTACACTTCTTTAATGACTTCTTGTAAACAATTTTCGATATAATTTTCTTCCCTCCTGTGAAGTTTTGACAATAGGAAGGGCATCAAGCATTATATACATGAAATTTTTGAATTGCATGCATGAAATTCTAGATGAGAGACTTGTATATGTATATAATGCTTGATTATACTTTTACTGTTGATGAAAATTTCCAGCAAACAGAGAATTGAGATGTGAGTGCTGGCTGTATTTTTCTGCTCTTTATCCTGGCTAATACTTCATCTTTATGGTAATTCAGAAAATGTCAAGTATGGTTGAAGCATGGATATCCAAAGCAAATGCCAAGCAGAGATGTGGAAGGGCAGGACGTGTCAGGCCTGGAATTTGCTTCTGTCTTTACACACACTATCGTTATGAGATGCTTATGCATCCATTTCAGGTTTTGGCCTTATTTATGTTGATGAGACTTACGATGTAGGCACTTCTAGGATATTTTTGAGTTTCCTCAGGTTTTTTTCCGATTTAAATGTAGTCTTTTAGGATACTGCCAACATTTATGAAATTCATTTTAAGCATAATGGTGTCTCATCACAGGTTCCCGAAATGCTACGAGTGCCATTAGTTGAGCTGTGCTTGCAAATCAAATCTCTTTCCTTAGGAGATGCTGCCTCCTTCCTTCAAAAGGTTCAGTCTGATCCTTCTTGATGTGAATAGCGTAGAAACAATTACCAATGAGAAATACTCACTAAACATCAGTTAATTTCTCTATGGGCTCACATCAAACAGTGTAATTAATATCTCTTTCTATGCCCATGGTTTTGTTTTATGTGGTTTTTTTCCTCTATTGCAGGCTTTACAACCTCCAAGGGAAGAATCAGTGAGGTCCGCAATTGCTACATTATATGAGGTAGTTTACTCTCTTGAGAGTGTTTCCCTATGTCAAATGGTGGTTCTCTTCAATTTCTCCAATGAAAATAGAAATAATTATAATTTAAAGTAGTAGAACTTTAGGAGAATCTATGGTTATAGGTTTGCATGTGATTGCTTCTATTTGTTACAAATCATGCTCTACAATTTTTTGTTGTGCTTTTGAAGGTATTAAATTGGTGCTTGCATAATGCATTTTTGAGAAACATTCTTCATGCTTTCTGTCAGAGAATCGCTTGTCCTAAAACTTATTTTTGCTTTACTGTGTTAATAATATCACTGAAAAGTGAAATCTTATTGCAATTTTGAAAGCTGAACATAAGTGTTGAGGAAATAATATTTTGACAAAGGTTCAAACTAAGAATTTCACTTCGTAGATCTGAATTATATGGGATGCTACATCCTCATGATGTAGTAACTAGAGTTACAAGACATGGACTTGGTTCAAACTCAGCAAAGATTTTCAGCTCAGATTTGGACTTGGTGTCAGAATCGACAAAAATTCAGCAATTGAAAAGTCCATGAAACATAGAGATTTTTAAGGATTTAAAGCTGTGTTACCTCGAGTTTCGTGGACGGGGACGGCAAGGGACAGAGGGATGAGTTTCCAGGACAGCAAATTTTTTTGCCAATTTTGGGGACAGCAGGGGACGGCAAAGGGGATGGGTATTTAAAATATAGGGAAAATTTAAAATATATAGGGAAATTTTAAATTTTCATATGAAAAATGGATAAATCATGTAGATATACATTGATATACATTATATTCATATGAAAACATGGATAAAGTAGGTATATGTGCATTATAGAACCTTAACATACCGCATTTGTGTTCAAAATTCATTGTCAATACTCAATATGCATTCATAATTCAGAATTCATTGTCAATGCTCAATATGCATTCATAATTGAAAATACATTGTCAATATGCCAATACTTTTTTGCATGTAGTTCATTGTTTCTTTCTGGTTGGAGGATATTTTGGCAGTCTTCTATTTCTATTATGACCTACAACCGCTTCTTTATGCACTACAAAGTTTTGGGTGCTTGTGAAATTCTATACCAAGCTGTTATTCATATTTCTGAGTACTTTTGGCTATGATGAAGACCTGTTTGCCTTTCATAATTGTGAAAAGTCCAATATTGCAGACCTGCAACCACTTTTTTACGCACTACTGAGTTCTAAGTGTTTGTGAAATTTATTACCAGGCTGCTGCTCATTATTTCTAAGTGCTTTTGGAAGTGATTCAGACGTGTACTCATCATATTAGTGAAAATCCAGTTTTACAGACCTATAATAAAATAAAAAAATGTTTTTTTTTGAGCATTTGAGTCTTTTTTTTCAAAATGTGCTGGGAAAAGGGGGATGGCTGGCCATCCCTTGGATGGTTAGGGGACGGGGGGATGTTCCCTTTGAGAATCATTGTCGTCCCCAAGTTCTGGGATGTTTCCCACAAATTTTGCAATTTTGGGGATAGCGGGGTGACATCCCCTAGCCGTCCCCAAGTCCCCAAAATGTCCCCGGTATGGGGATGGGGGATTTTAGCCCGGGGACACGTCCCCTGGTTACGTAGATTCAAAGTTCAATCATGCACCTTTCAATAAATAAACTTTGAAGACACAATACATCACTAATTAAACAGAAGCTATTTTGATTACATGCAAAAGTGTACATTGATTACATGAATACAAAAGTGGATTTCAGCTGAAAGAAACAACATTTTTAATTATATAAACTTTGTCAAATGTTTTAGGTGTACAAAAGGTGTGGATTTTGATATTCATGGCATCCTAAACAAAAATCACAGTATGGATTCACGAGCTATGGAGGAGAGGAGCTTGTATTGCCTAGCCCAAGATTACTAGCTCTATATGGAGTCATAAACTTGTATTATAAACTATAGTGTCGTAAATTGTATCCTCATACGATTCACACTCATTTGGGGCTCACTTTGGTAGTTTTCCCCTCATGCCTTTGATTATGACTGATTGTGCTCAAGCCATAGCCAAATCTAGAAGTTTAGTACCTTTCTATGCTCACTGACCAAGATTCTGGCTGAAGTTGCTAGTTCTGTGGTGCCTAGTGCCATGGTCCAGTCAAAATGGGCTTAAATTGAAACCTCAAATGGTTGGGAAGTTGTTGAGCGGGTCCTTGATGTTGGCCTTCTTCAAATTTTCAACATGTTTCATGAGGTGTATAAATACAAGTCTCATTCCCTCATTTGAACATCTCTTGATCATCTCTCTACAAGGCATTCAATTCCATTTGAGTAATTACAATTAGGAGTTTTCAAGGTAGTGAAGGAAAGATCGAGCATTCAAGAATTCAAGTTAGCATCCATGATCAAGTAATTTAAAGGGATGATGCCACAGATGATGTTTTGCAGATTTGCTAGGCTATAAGTGCTATAGCTCAAGTGCGACAGTTTTACTCGTAGATGTGAGCCAAAGGCACCGTTGATATTGAACGCTACTAGTTTTTGGTTTCAAACTCTTATTTAAGTTCTCTAACTATGGTAAGATCATATTAACTCTATTTGCATGAAAATTAATCTATTTACTATCAATTGCTTTGATGGGAACTAATAATAAAGTTTAAAAATGAATCTAATTACTTGAAAGGTACTAATTGCTTAAAAAATGAGAACTCTGATGATGGATCTATTTACTTGTAAAGTACTAAGTGCTTGAAGAAAAATAACAATGTAATATTAAAACTTGAAAATGAAATTAATTACTTGTATAACACTGACTACATTGCAAATGAATCCAAATAATTGAAACAATCAAATAATAGACAGCGAAAATGAAAACTATGATAACGAGTCTAGTTACTTGAAAAGTACTAATTGCTTTGAAATAAGATTGAAAAAGAATCTAATTACTTTGCAAGGTACTGTTTGGTAGATAGGAGATCCAATTAATAATAAGCTTTAAAATGGTTCTCCTTCATGTAGAATGAATACAAGAAATCTAACCATTCGAAAAAGAAATCAAATTCTTTCCAATAAGTTCAACTAATTTTGAGTGCTATTAACTAAGTCCATCTTATGCTTTTAAAAAATATTTTGAGCTGCTTATAAGAAATAGATTTCAAAGAATATCATTTGCTTGTAATAAATCTAATAAATGTAATCTACCAATTCATTTTCAAAAGAAACAATAAATAAGTTAAACTTTTTTTCTTTTAAAAGAATTTAAACTACTATTTGTGAAAATTTGAATGTCTAATAAGAATTGTTTACTTAACAATGCATGGTAGCTTATGAAGGTAATCAAATTTCCTCAATTTATTTCAAATTGTTAAAAGAATGGATATGCCCAATATTGCTTGAAGAATATTACCCATACCAAATAATTACTTAGTAAATTTCAAATGCAATAAAGCAATATTAATAAACTTTTGAATCAAATTACTCTTCCAATGTGATTTAAATAATAAATAAATAAAGAATTGATCAAACCTTTTATTAAGTTGATGAATGGAATAGGGTAGAATATTTGACATTTGAGACTATTGTGACTAGTCATCCTAGATGATCCAGTTCATTCTCAAGATTTAAAAATGGAAAAATCTCCGTACTTCCCTTTTGGTTAGCTATACATTAACTTAATAATAAATCATTCTAAGACTATTTATTTTATTTATATACTAACCGTTTAAATCTAATACATCAATATTCATTCTAAAATTATATTTGAATCCTTTCAATTTATATATATTAAATTCAATATCTATTATTAATAGAAATTTGTTTAAAAATCTAATTATATATAACATTTATATTTTAATATATTTATAAAAATCTAAATTTAAAATATTTATATATTAAATTTCATTATTTAACAAATTAAAATCTATTATTTAAAACTAATATGAAATATAGAAATAGATTTTTTTTTTAAAATTTAATCATATATAACATTTATATATTTTAATGTATTTATAAAAATTTAAATTTAAATATATTAAATTAAATTCTAGTGTTTAAACCTAATATAAAATATAGTAATTAAATTCTATCAATATTTATTAAAATGGATTTATAGTTTTTCCAAAATCAATAGGGAGTTCACCTTTTAAATTGGCTTGAGGCTTTATTAAGGTGTTGGCATGTGTAGATCATGCCTGTAACCAAGCACTGCCACGTCTATATTTAGCTTGTATATAATACATATTGTCTTTTTCTAAGATTATCATTATGTTTATGTATATGATTTTATTTAATATTTATTAAATAGATTAATTTTCTTTTCTATAGTATTCCATGGGGACGCGTCCCCCCGTAAGAAACGTCTCGGGGACGGGGATGCGACATCCCCCGCCGTCCCGCCATCGCCACCCAAGCGCCGCCGGGACGCCGAGACGTTTCCGCGTCTCCCAGGGAGACGTGGAGACGTCTCCCAAGAGACGTCTGGGTGTCTCCTTGGGAGACGTGTGGGCGTCTCCCCGTCTCTCGAGGGATGGGGAGACGCCCATTCCCGTCACCCACATCAAAAGCAAACAAAAAAAACATTTTTTTATAAACATGTGACTTTTGGGGGGGTTAAGGGGTAACCCTAATTGGACGTAAGCCAATAGAAAAATAACACCCGACGCCAATAGAAAAATAACACCCGACACCTTTAGAAAAATAAGAGTATTTTTGGCCTTGTGGGGCGTTGCCCCTCGACCCTGCCTTGTATCGCGACAGGGAACCCGCAAGGGGCGCTGCCCCCAAACCCCTATTGAAAAATATAGGGGGAAACTGCCCCGATAGAAGTAGGGAAAATCTAACCTCCGAGTCTAATTAGGCTCCATATAACAACACAACTTAGAAATATTGGTATTTAGATTTGGTATTTCTAATTTCCTATAGTCTCATTTGAAATGTAATTCTTATACTGTAATACTATCATACATCTTTTCAAAACTAGTTTTTCAAGTACTATATGTATATGTATAACTATATCAGCACCACCACCCCGCCACCCCCCCCGCCGCCGTCCCCAAACTTAGGCCCTTGGTTCCCCCGTCCCGTCCCCGCATCCCCCACACCCGTGGAACACTGCTTTTCTATGAATATTGTACATAAACTTATTCACCAATTATATTTATTTTTTGAGTTAATCCTTTAACTTATTTGTTATTTAATATGATTCATAAATTTATTATTTAGATATTCATAATAATTCTTCTATCTTACCTTCTTTCATATAAAAATCCATTATAATTAAATTTTTCATTAATTTAATATATTTATAATTCAATATTAAATAATTTATTGATAAAATCGTAATATCACTAAAAAACCTATATTAAATAAATACATTATTCAAACTTTATTTAAAAGAAATTAAATAATGGTTAAAAAGAAAACCTTTAAAAGTTAATAAATAAAGGCAAATCCTTTTATAGAGGCTTTGGCCTATATTAGAGGCCTTGATGCATGTGTAGGGCTGGCGTACACATGCAGGTCGAGCTTGCTCAATAAAAACCACCCCAGCCCGCCAATCACCCCCCCCGCCCCCTTTCTAAAATAGAATAGTAATAAATTAGTATGGGTGTAGGGAGGGTTGTAATAAGTGTTAAATTTTACTCTTTAAAAATTTTGATTTGGCTTAAAGTTAATTTTAATACCTATTATTAATATTAAAATAAATATTAATTAATTATATATAAAAAAGTTTTTCATTTAATTATTAAAAAAAGACGATATTGTTTTTATATATATATCCTTACTATAATATTTAAAATTTATATTAAACCAAATGACTAATATTTTGAAAGATCCCCACCAATTCTGATCCAATTTTTCAGATTTGTTTAAGTGCTGATTGAAGTGGTATTCAGTTTATTTTCCAAAGTTTGGTTTGCGTTTTCAATGCCAATTGATAGTTTGGAGTTCAACCATGAAACATATGCAAGATAGCAATGCTTTTTGAACCAAAATACAAATTTATAAGGCACTGATAGAAAGTTTTGAGTTCTGATTTATTTGAAACAGCAATACTTATATTCAACAGTAAACTATTGAGACACCATAAATGAGGAATAGCATATCTGGAGTCCAACGTCCAATCAGATGAGGAGTTTTATTGATGAATCCAAGGAGACCATAGTGTAAGGGCACCCAACTAGCTAGAATGGCGCCAACTGGTTTATTTGCATCAACAATAATTACTGAAAACAAATAATGGAAGAAACAGTAAAAGTACTAGACCCTACACCTGGCCTGTAGGCAAAATTATTGAATGAAACTGGAAATGTTTAATGTGCTAAAGCAAACTAATCCATAAAATACTCCTGATCCCTGAATAAATTCCAAATTTGCTGTTGACAATTACTGATCAAGAAATCTGCACAATTCCCAATGCCATTTCTGGATGGTATGGTTTGCAAGAGATGGTATGACTAGCCAGGGAAATGTATGGCTGGTAAAAGAAGTTCCTAACCCTCCAAATCTGCTCACCAATCAACCAGTAACTGCTGCAATCAATTTCCAATGAGTCTCTTGCAGAAATTTTCATCAAACAATGACCATTCAACCTCCAGGAAGCATTTATTTTTATTGAATTTGATTGATCTGAATGCACCAAACCCTTGGTTATTTATTGCTGTAAGAAACCTGTAAAATCTGCCTGAAAATTCCTCCAATGAAGCACAAATGGAAACCCTATGTAGATTTCCCTCAATGGTGAATTGGATTTTCGTCCAATTCATGATTCTCCATGGGTTTTCGTCCTCTGGAAAATACTTGGCAAAGCTGCTCTAAGAAAGAATTCTGAAAAAAATGCGCGTACATAATGAGCAAATAAGAGATCGAATTGTCTTTATTAATCCCTCCTCACTTTAGACTCCAACGCCTCTTTTAATCATATTTTATTTGGCCTTCAATTCCAATATTGCGTCCAAGGGTAGTGGAATTATGTATTTTTACCAAAGAAACGGGACTCGGACTCGGCTCGGACTCGGGACTCGGCGTCAGACTCGGCTCCAGACTCGGCTGGACTCAGGAAAGTGAAAAACTCAAGAAATTTAGAGATTTTTAAAGATTTAAAACTTGTTTCAGACACCCTTTATTGAATACACCTTAAAGACACAAAAACATCATCAAACTCGGCTCATTTGATTACATACACAAGTATACATCAATCACATAAGCATAAATGCAAATTGTAGCTGAAGAAAATAACAAACATAGATATATAAATATTGTCAAATGTATACAATATTACAAAACTCATGGAATAAAAAATCCATGTCATCATATGATCATCATCAAATGTTTCATACAAGTACCAAAGGTAAATAGTAAATACTAAATACAACTACAAGTGTACAAGCCTATGGCTCAGAGGGCCGTGCAAGTGCACCCTCTCGCCCTGGCCCCCTGCAAAGGCGTTTAAAGTAGGTCCTGGATGATTCAGCAGCCATAGTCGCTCCCCATGACACCATGCCATGCTCACCAACATCAGGAACAGCTGTGTCATGCTCGCCAACATCAGGAACAACTGTGTCACTCTGAGTCTCAGTATTTCCTGTCTCTGCTCGTGCTCTCTGCTCCTCCTCTGCCATGGCTACAGCCTCAGCCTCTATATCTACCTGGTCAATCCAATCAATGTCATCATCACTAAATACAGCTGTAGGAGTCCTAGGAGCTGTCTAATTCTCATTGGCCCACTTTGCTTCAAGATCAACCTCATCTAGAATGATAGGAGACATGTCAACTATTGCATTCTTTCTCATTCTCAGGCGGAGGTTGTAGTGAACAAAGACGAGATCATTCATCTTCTCCACAGATAATCTATTGCGCCTCTTGGAGTGTATGTGCTCAAACATACTCCAATTGCGCTCCCAACCTGATGCGCTGCATGGTTGGCTCAAGATGCGAATGGCCAACTTCTGAATATTTGGTGTCTCTGGGCCAAAAAAGTTCCACCAATGATTTGAGTTTGAAATGAGAAAAATAAATAAAATCAGTCTCACTCATGAACTCATTTAACAAGTTACAATATAGTATTGAATAAAACTAAAATTAAGCCTAACAATTTATTTTTACCTGGCATCATAGTTGTCCTACCGTCTTTGGCGACAGGATGAGAAAAGGTCTCCCCTTGTGCATTCGAGAACATCTGTAGCTCTCGAAAAAGGTCTATCTGAGAAGTACCAGCAGGTCCCATCTTCTCCATGATTGCATATAGCCCATTAAGGACCTCCACATCAGCCTTGAAACAAGGGATAAAACGGAATGCCGGATTCAGATAATAGGCTGCCGCATGGATGGGCCTATGAAGCTGATGATGCCATCTCCTAACAATGATCTCCTTGTTCCAACCCATGCCCTTAAGTGACGGTTGGGACCCAGGAGTAGTGCGAGGCACAAAGAAGGAATCCAACCTAGATTTACGAATCCTAGGTCCAATGTTAACATTCCCACTACAACTACTAGTGGTAGGAGCATGAGAAGTGGCGGTGGCACTGCCACTTATAGAAGCAGAAGCAGAAACGGAAGCACCAGCAGTAGCAAACTGAGTGGGACGATATGGAGGTAAGGAAGAAGGGCCTCCAACACAACCTAACTGTGTCCCTCTTCCTAAAACTGTCTCTCTCCCAATGGCCGCTCGATCCTCCTTTTGTTTCTTTTTTCTTTCAATCTCCTCAACCATTACATAACAATCACGTACGGCCTCCGAGATTGCTTTTAGGCATGGTTCGGCATCATGTCCACGCACACCAGCAATATGGTATTTAAGCCTATATATACCTCCATGGAATATTGTTTTGCAAAACATACATTTTGTTTGCCCCTTCCCTTGCCCTGGAAAATCCTCATGATATTTCCAAGCAGGGTCCTTTCTAATGGGGGGTCTAGAAGCTGAAGTAGACATTTTAGGATAGTTTTGTGAAACTTGAAGTTGAGGCAAATTGAAATAATAAAGTGAAGTTTGCTGCAATAAAACATTACAAATACAAAATAAAATTAATACATATTACATACATTCAAAAAAAATAAAGTAGGGTTTGTCAAACCCTACTTTAAAAAAAAAGAAATTTACAAACCCTACATAGTACAACACTACAATTACATACTACATGCTACATACACACATACAAAAGATTTTGAAAGAAGATGTAAAACTTTCAAAATAAATGGATACAAAATGGAATTTTTGCATACAAGAAACAAACTAATCTTCAAAGAAACAACTGTACCTCTTACAACAAGCTTGAAACGAGCTGCAAAGTATTCCTATCCAACTCTTGATGCACCAAATCGAAACACAATGCAGCTCCAGTGTGACAAATTGAAGAAAACTTGAGCTTCCTCCTTGCTGGTTTTTCTTCTATGCACCCTTGTTTTTCTTCCCAACTCACTTTACTCTTCCTTTTTTTGGAAGTGAATGAAATGAAAGTCACTTTTAGGGCTAGAAGACAATTAACATAAAAAAACGGACTTCGAAAAACATTGCATATTAATTTTTTTTTGTGTTTTTTGTTTGGTAGATGCTGGCCGAGTCCGAGGCTCGGGACTTGCCGAGTTTGGCGAGTTTGGGCCAAACTCGCCGACTCGGCGAGTCTGGCGATTTTACTCGCCAGACTCCGACAAGTCCGAGTCCGAGCCCCTGGGACTCGCCAAGCCTGACTCGGACTCGGACTCGCCGAGTTTGGGCGAGTCCGGACGAGTCCCGTTTCTCTGATTTTTACTTTATAAAACAAATTTCCACTTAATAATTTGTTATTATAAAGTTACTTTATGATGTTATAATTTGGCTTAATAAAGTAACTTCATAATTTAACTCAATAAAGTTACTTTAATGAAATTTTCTATTTTTAGAAAAAGTAACTTTATAATAAAATAACATTATTTGCTCATTAAATAAGCATCCAAAAGCCGATCTCTAGAGTGTAAAGTCCTTCCATGCTAGGAATAACATCTCCTATCCATTGGATTTGCCCACGAAGATGGATAATAGGCAAATCTCAACATTTGAGTGATCATCTAGGAAAGAGGGGACATTGCAGTCCTCCCTTCCTAAGATTGCTTGCCCTCAAGCAATTGCAACGTTGGATGTTGAAGTATCATCTCTCCTTCCCACATGGCATCCTCTATAGGCAAGTCATTTCAACGAACCAAGTATTCTCTGATCACTTTTTTTCCTCAATCTCCTCTCCCTCATGTCCAAAAATCTCAGTAGGAATCAAAATCAATCTACCCGCCTCATCCAATGGAGGCAAATCAGGTGATGAAACATGTTATTGAAGAGCTTTCTTCAAGCAAGACACATGAAAGACATTGTCTATCTTACTTTCAGAAGGCAACTCAAGCTCATAGGCTACCTCTCCAATCTCCTCAAAACTCTATATGGACCATAGAACCGAGGCTTGAGTTTTTTTGCTACGATACTTTTGAGCATCTCCTTGTCGTAGGTGGAATACATCTCTCATTATCTCTCAATTTCGTGCTCTCATAAGCAATGGGATGGCGATTCTGCATAAGAACCACACCTATACCCTCTCCTAATGCATCACACTCTAACACAAAGGGCTAAGAGAAGTCTGGAAGAGCTAGAATTGGACAAGTGGTCATAACCTGCTTGAGCCTATCAAATACAACCTGTGGCTCATTTTTCCATCTAAATGCACCCTTCTGTGTAAGGTCGGTCAATGGAGCTGTCAGCTGTAAATATCCCTTCACGAACGTCTTGTAATATCCACATAAGCCTAGGAATCCTTGCAAATCGAAAATGTTCCTAGCAGGTGGCCAATCAAGAATTGCCTAAATCTTCTTTTGATCTACGTTAACCCCTTCAGCTCCAATCACGAGTCCCAGGTAGAAGATCCTTATAAGTCCAAATTCACACTTGGACATCTTGGCAAATAGAGACTGTGCCTCTGTGATACCAAGAACCTCATCCAAATGTCTCATGTGCTCCTCCCAAGTCCTGTTGTATATCAATATATCGTTGAAGAACACAAGCACATACTAACGCAATTGCTTATTGAATACATGATTCAAGCATGATTGAAATGTAGCAAGTGCGTTAATAAGGTTAAATGGCATCACCAAAAACTCATAGTGCCCATAATGACATCAGGATGTTGTCTTATGCACAGAAACGAAACTCGGGCTCGGCATGGACTCGACAAGGCTGACATGACTTGAGACTCGACAAGATTCGGCAGGACTTTGCAAAAACTTGGCAGGACATGGCAAAAAACCAATTTCTAGTGAGTCTCACCTGAAGCGAGTCCTTGGAGTGTCTTGAATCCCTGAGGCTCAGCTAGGGTCACTCGGCTCAGGACTTGAAGAGTCCTGAAACTATGGTCTTATGTATATCCTCCTCACGGACACGAATCTGATGGTAACTTGATCAAAGATCAATCTTCAAGAAGTACTCTGCCCCATGAAGTTCGTTCAACGACTTATCTATGCATAGAATCGGTACTTATTTTTGATGCTCTTCTTATTCAAGGCACAATAATCAATACACATATGCTTAGTGCCATCCTTCTTCAACAACACCATAGAAGAAGGGCTAGAGCTAGGCCGAATATGCCCCATATCCAATAGCTCACGAATAACCTTCTTTATCTCATCCTTAAATTGCTTAGGTTGATGGTAGTGATGATGGGCTTGGCACCCTCCTCGAGCTCAATCACATACTCAAAGCCATGGTCAGGATGTCTACTAGGAGGAATATCACCAAATACTACTCTATGTTTGTCCAACATTGTCTGAATGTCAATATGGTATGGTTGCTTATCATGTAAATGGACAAAATGAAGCACTTTTTTTCCCAAGCAACAATACCATGTCTAAAGATAGACTCCATCCTACGTGCTAAAACCACCATAGGTCCACCATCCGGAAGAGCCTTTAGTACAATCTTTTTACCATTAGCCATGAACTTGTTGGTGTGGTTTTCATTCATGTTCAATGCAGAATAAAATACCCAAAGATATCCTATTCTCTTGATCAAAATCTTCTATGTGCTAAATAGCTTGACCGTGTGATCACAAAGATGATTCCAAGGTTCCCAAATGCGTACGGATAGTCTCAGTTTGTTCATTGTGATTTGCTGGTAATCTCAAGGGGGACTTAAATAATTGTTCAAGGAGTAAATCAATCTTAGGATTCTGCTGATTACTGACACTTGTAACTTTCTTCTTTTTTGGAATGATTTTGCAATAAGCTCTTTTCAATGCTAAGACTTGGAAAAAAGGAAAAAAGGGGTGAGGGTTTAGGAAGATAATTCTAATCTTAAGCTAATCCTATAAACTCTTGAGATAGAAATTGCAAAAGTGGAATTTAAACCAATTCTTGTTTCGTCAAATTCAACAACTACACAAGAATGGTGCTATCTTCTAAGGAATTCAAAAGATTTTCATATCACTCATATTCACCAACATATTGAACAATGAATATAGGAATAGAAGTTAAGTTTTCATTTACTAGTACAAGCTAACTTTGCAAAATAATTGAAAATCATCCAATTATAAAAAGTATGAACACATCAACTCCACATTAAGCAATTTTATTGAACCTTCATTCAATCTATCAACTTGAGATGAAATCTATTCTAATGAGAGCCGAGAAACCATCCTAACTTGCAAAAGTGGACAAAGATTCACCAACATATTGAACAATGAATTACGTCTGTTACTTAAGAAGTATCACTACAACTATTTCTTCAAAATCTCTCTCTTTACAAATGATAGGAGGGTTTATATAGACACCCCATTATAAAGCAATGGCCCAAATTGATTTAAGATCAATGACCAAAATTAAACGTTAAACTCTAATTAGGGCAACCTAACATAGTTATCCAAAATGGACCAATGAGAAATAAACAACAAATAAATCCAGCTTTCTTCTAGAAGTGAGCGTCCCTTATCCTTTTCCTTGGCAGCAAATTCAATGAACCCGGTTACTATGGGGTCAAGCTCTTTCATTTGGACACTCAAGAAAACGTCAATCTTGTATTCCATTAGGTCCATCTCATCTTCACATGTGACAAAAGTAGTTATCCAATCCATTTCCAGTTTTCAAAAACCATCCTCAATGGAGAGAAATGAGGATGCCTTGGATTCATAGAAGTGAAGAAGGTACTCTAAACTGTGGCCTTCAAGGTCTCTACATCCATGTCCTTGTCTCAAACTATTTTCTGCTCGAGCACATCTGAAACTATGATGAAAACCTTGTCTTGGACTGCTTTGATTGCTTCTTCCTTTCTTCCCCTTTCCTTAGCCTTTACTTAATGTCCTAGACTTAGAGTTCCTTTGTAGAAAGACTTAAATCCACAGCCATTGGCTCATAATCTTTAGGAATATTTCCTTGCCTGGCCAAGGTCGGTATGTCCAACCTTCTTCCACTTTGTCACAATCTTGGATTCCAGCTGTGGTCCTTTTTTATGGAATTTCTTTTGATTTTTTATAGAAATCCCTCCTTGAGTTGACATCCACCATCTAAAAAACATGACAAATTCCTAAGTTAGAAAAAGAATAAGCAGGGTTTTGATGTTTGTTTGAAGGAATTTCGAAGGATAATTTTAATTCAACTTATGAAATTTTTGAAATCAGGCTGAAAATTAGACTTAGTCAAGTTTGATTATGAAATTAAAAATATAATTTAGACTTAGTGAAATTCTGGAGATTAAAATTAAGTCTGATTTTGAAATTTTCTTTCTTCCAAATCTGCAAAAAGTATAAAAAGCAACATGGATCTTAGGTAAAATTTGAAGAATTTGAAATGGTGGTCCTTCTACAATTCCAGAAAACTAGAAATTCAGACTGAATGAAGGAAATCTTGTGTGAAAGAAACTGAAATTCTAAGAATCTACCTTCAATCCTTCGTAAACCTGAAAATTTTGATGAAAATCCTTAAATTGCTATAAGGAATTGCTTCCAACTTTATCTCCAAATGTAGGAGTTAGCTCGAATTCTCCAGGAAATTGTTTTACACCTGCAATTACTTCAAAATTTGCCTTGAAGCTTGAACGAAATTCTTTCTTGAGCTCCAACTTTCAACTTTGAGAAGCAACTTGTGAGTTAAATGAATGCCAATGCTCAAGTTTATAGAGAATCGGATCATGTTTTGGACACCAAATCAAACCTTACCTTTTTCTCTCTTTTTTGCTTTATGATTTCAAAGGCGATTTTTTTTTTTTTTCTTTCTTGTAGAAGCTTCTCTTACGGCTAATATTATGTTGACTTCGAATATTTTTTTCAATTCCTCAACACTTTAGCCAAAATTTTTGAATTTTTTTTCAACACTGATGAATTTCTTTTCTCATCTTCCTTGGGCAGACTTTCTTCTTGGTTGGGAATTTTTCCATGTCATACACCAAATTTTTTGTTTTAACTCCTCAACACTTAGCCAAATTTTCAAATTTTCCCATTTTCACCTTGGACGGACTTCATAATAGGTTGAGGAATTTTCCATGTTGCCAATGCGGACTTTGCTCTTCGTGTGGAATTTTCACAATGTGTAGAGGGTGGACTTTGTCTTGTTTATGGATTCCTTGCTAAGCATAGGGCGAACTTCATGTTGTTTGGTGGATTGTTTACCAAGGGGCGGGCTTCATCTCAATTTGTGGATTCCTCACCAAGGGGCAGACTTTGCACTTGTTCAAGGGATTTTCTTAATGCATAGAGCGGACTTGGTGATAGCACTAGGATTTTTCCAAGCATGGGGAGGGCAGACTTAGCCTGCAAACAAGGAATTTTCCCCAAGGAAGGGTAGACTTCATGTTTCAACAAGGAATTTCTTTGTTAATTCCAAAGGCGGAGTTCATGTTGAAACAAGGAATTCTTCCATGGTTGGAGAGTGGACTTTCCATGGACACAAGGAATTTATTCCATGTCCAGGCAAACTTCACCTAGAACTGAGGATTCTTCGTTGAGATTCCATACTTAGCCATTTTCTTGTGATCTTCCATTAAAATTGCTGACAATGAACTCTCTCGACCTAACACTTCTTCTAACTTAGGAACTACCCATGATCGGAAAAAGCAAAAAGCAACTTTCTGTTTTTAGAAAAGTAGAACAAAAAAGCAGCTGCCTGGATTCGACCCAAAATGCCAAAAACCTAACTTTCTTTTTTTAGAAAAAACAAATTTCCTAAAAATAGGAACTTGTTAAAATTGATGCCGAAAAATTGCATTTTTACTCCTTCGACCTATCTAAGCACATCCATAGCATCAAAACGTTCTTTTGATCATTCCTTCTCCTTATTGATTTCTTGACTCCTCCGAATTTTGCAAAACTTGACTCATTCGAAGGCAAGAGACTGGCGACAAAACCCTAAGACTCCAAAACACTACCCTAAAAAGAAAAACAAGGGGGTCCTCATTTGCAATGGGGCGATGTGTGAAAATGGCACAACAAAACTCTTCACTCCATGCCTAAAATCATGTATGTACCTGCCAAGTGATTGTAACCGCTAAATGCCCAACATTGTATCAGTCTCACCAAGATCTACAACATAGAAGTCGTTGGTCAAGGTGTAAGCTCTCCTCTGTTTGCTAAGTTGCAGAACTCTTCTGGTGCACCTCATGGAAAATCCATTTACTACTGTCACTTTGAAACCAGGAAAATCCTCTGCTTGCAATCTGTGCCTAACAACAAATCCCTCATAAATAAAATTATGCATCATTCTCTCCCAGCTCTACCTGTGGATTTTCCTGCTCATCCTCACCACTGCTTCCCTCAGAATTTGTATTCTATACATGCTCCTCATCCACATCTAACAACCTCTACAAGATGCATCTTGCCTTTTCCAAGGCATTGGTGTCCAGGCTTCCAAGGCTTCTTACACAAGAAGCATAGCTTCTTCCTCAACTCGTTACATGCCTCCTGATCCATCGTGGGAGGAGGTGGTGCACTATTATGTTGTGTAGAAGACCTCTGAAATGGCTTGGAGCTCCTAGAAAACTTATGATTCTGTTGATAAAAAGTAGGTGGTGGTGTGGTATCAAGAGTAGTTTGAATAGCCTCATGTAAAGTCCTAGGCTTAAGAGCCTCGACCAAACCTCGTAATCGATCATGCAATCCCTCAATAAAAAGCATCACCACACGTCTATCTGGCATCTCAGGAACCATAACAATAATGTCTTGAAACTCATTGATATAAGTTTCAACCTGTCTAGTCTACCTCAATAGTGCTAAATCCATGTAGTACAACTCAACATCCTTACGGTCAAATCTAGCAATCAACAGTTCAGTGAACTTCGTGTAAGAATGAATGAGTCCATGGTTTTACTTTTGGGTAACCAAACCATGATGCCACTAGTCATAAGTCATGCCATCCAAATGTATAATTGCATACTGAATAGCCTCTTCCTCCAGCATCGGCTTAAGTGAAAGGTAGATATCAAACTTGTGCACCCAAGCTCGTGCACTGATCTTCCCACTACCATCAAAAGGAAGATAAAGTGAGCTTGCTTGTAGCTCATTTTAGGTCATCATTATGTTGCTACCTAGGCCATCTATCACCACGGTTCCTCATATTGGCTCTACGCTATAAACAATATTGATGTTAATGAAAAACATCTATAATATGCTGTGGAAGGCATGCCCACTCTTCACTAGCTGCCATAACAACGTCTTGAAACTCCATGCCCTCAAGTGGCTCAATTGGTGTTGGTGCCTCTCTAGGTGGAAATGAGAGTCGAATTTACTGTCCAATGAAGATGGAGCTCTACTGTCCCCACCTCTCCCTAGAACTAATACGGACCTGTCAACTTGGTCATGCCCATCACGCCTGTCATGTCTGCAACACCTATCCCTAGGCCGGTCCAAATCCAATCTATCAAGGGCTCCACTTATCCGCTCTAATGTCTATGCAATATGTGGTTGTGTATTAACAAGAGTTCTAAATAACTCTCGATCAAGATCATCATGTTGATTCTGTCTCTCCTATTGATGGGGACTCCTATTACCATCCTACATATCACCCATACTTGCACCTGCTGGAGTAACCATATCAAAATTGAATTGCTCTTGAACTCTCTTGCAAGCACAGTATCTATGTCACCCAATCCTTCCAAGATACATAGAAATAATCACAATATCCTCAGGCTGGCAAGATAATGGCTCTGATACCAAATAAAAATTCCCACCAAGTCTACTCACCAATCAGCTAGTAACTGCTGCAATCAATTTCCAATAAGTCTCTTGCAGAAATTTTCATCAAACAATGTCCATTCGATCTCTAGGAAGTATTCATTTTTATTGAATTTGACTAATTTGAATGCACCAAACCCTTGGTGCTTTATTTCTGTAAGAAACCTGTAAAATCTTCCTGAAAATTTCTCCAATGAAGCATAAATGTAAACCATGTGTAGATTTCCCTCAATGGTGAATTGGGTTTTCATCCGATCCACATGTCTCCATGGGTTTTTGTCCTCTGGAAAATACCTAGCAAATCTGCTCTGAGAAAGAATTCTGAAAAAAATGCACGTACATAATGAGCAAATAAGAGAATGAATTCTCTTTTAATAATCCCTCCTCACTTTGGACTCCGGCTCCTCCTTTAATCATATTTTATTTGGCCCTTAATTCCAATAGTGCATCCAAGTAAGGGGTGTGCCCATATTAGTGGAATTATGTAATTTCACTTTATAAAATAAATTTCCACTTAACTTTATAATTTGATATTATAAAGTTACTTTATGATGTTATAATTTGGCTTAATAAAGTAACTTTATAATTTAACTTCATAAAGTTAATTTAATGAAATTTTCTACTTTTAGAAAAAATAACTTTCTAATAAAATAACATTATTTGCTCATTAAATAAGCATCCAAAAGCCAATCTCTAGTGTGTAAAGTCCTTCCATGCCAGGAATAACATCTCCTATCCACTGGATTTGCTTACAGAGATGTATAATAGGCAAATCTCAACATCTGAGTGATCGTCTAGGAAAGAGGGGACAATGTATATTTAAGATTTTTGAAAATTTGGAGAAAACAAAATTGGGAGAAAAGATAATAGTAAAGATAGATTTTCATGTTATATTTTTTCTATTTAAATTGAGATAGAAAAATAAGAAACATCAAACTAAGCAGATATATTTATTTTTAATATATTTTACAAATTTCTCAGAGAGGAGAAGGAATGGGGAAATTTTTGGGAAGGAAGACATTGACAGAAAAATTCATGGATTCAGACAATTCTCTTTCAGATTTATCAACAATCCTTTTTCAGATGAAAATGCATGCATTCGAACAATCCATTTTCCAAACAAAAATTCAAATAAAAAAATATCTCAAAGTTTTAAATAAAAATTCATTCAACATTTTTTTTCAGATTTTCAATGAAATTGCATTCAACATAAAGGTACATAAAGAATTAAAATCTGGATTCACAAAAGATTCAAATCCCTTCTCTGTCGTACCAAGCTCCTTCAACTTCTCTTTCTTCAAGTTCATTTCCTCTTGCAATCCTGATTGCAATCTTCTTTCAAAAGAAACATCTACGTTCTACTCATCTTTCATCAAAATCTCTAACAAAACCTGCTCACATTTTTTTTTCAAAACTAAAACCAAATTCATAAGATGAAAATTTCATAACATACTTTATGCTTTCCTTTAACCACATTATATAGAAATTGGAGGGATATTTTCTTTTCAAACCTATTATTATTTGTTCAAGATTCTATTCAATCAAAAATAACCTCTTTTCATAAAATAATAAAACATTAATATTAGCATCATTTTTGTGATAGTTTCTAAAGGATAGCTTCCACTCATGTAACTTCCATTTTGCAATTATAACATGAAACTGAATAAGTAGTTTTTTTTCAAAATAAAAATTGTCACTTCGTCTTGTATGCTTATATAATAGATTTATTCATTGTTTTGGAACTCCCATTTTCTATTATATCAAATGTTCTGGCCTTCCCCTTTTTCTTCTACACCATGTGCTTAAATAAAATATGTGAATAAAAATAAATATGCAAAACATGTAATTTCCAAATTTAATAAGTAAAAGAAATAATTTGCCATGTATATTTTCTCTTCTTTTAATTAATCTTTGCACTATTAAATTATTTATATTCGTTTAAGAGAGAAGGTTATGACAGATAACACCACAAGAATAACATAATTACTAACTACAATCTTGAACAGTGAAATTTTTTCAGGTGTTCTAATTTTAGTGCTATTAGACACTATAGTATGAGTGTGAACATTATTAGATTTGGTATTTTCCATAGCTAATGATGTTGATCATTATTTTGGCTTGATTTTGCTACAAATGGGTGATATCGCTTTTGTTCTGTCATGATCTTTGTTTGCATCTTCATAAACTTTGTGCTTGAGGGGTCATCTTCTTAAAAGGCTATTAGTATTTGCATTTAGTTGTTATTGTTTGTGATTCAATCAAATTGCATTTCCATCTCCTGTTTCATTTACAATTTATTTATGCTTTGTCTGCTATTACCTTTCATAAGCTATTGCCATTTTTTTACCCAAGTACTGTTTGACAAACATGTGATGTCACTCTTCTTTTGTCAGTCTTATTTGCATCTTCATCAATGTTGTGCTTGAGGTATTGTCTCCTTGGAGAACTGTTTTTACTTGCACCTCTTCTTACTGTTTTTGATTTACTTGCGTTGCATTTACCTTTCTCATTTTATGTGCATTTTGTTTATGCATTGCCCTAGTAGTGTTCTACTGTAATGGAATTTACTCTTCAAATCCCAGTTACTCTGGTTGTTTTCTGATATTAAAGTAATCTATTTCTAATATTATATAAATTACTATTTTACAGAAATAAAATGAATTTAACGTGCCATATTTTGAAATCAGTTTCTTTGTGTTTAAGTAAAAAAGGAGGTGTCTATGTATTGGTTAGGTTTCTATGCCACTGCATGAAAAGTCTTATAATATTTGAGTAAAATAAAGACTTAAGTACATAGAAGCTTTCTTATTGTCAGTGAATCAAACTTGGTCAAGACTAACTAAAATCCCTCTAAGCAGAGACCATATTCAACTGTGAATGATATTTGTGTTATATATGTATTTTGCTCCTGTGAAATGTTAGTGGATATGTAAAATAAAGCTTTGGAAGACTCTAGTTTCGATTGTCTATGACATCATTATGTGCTACATTCTCAAAAATGTATTTGTTGTTTGATTATAAAATGCTTTTTTCTTGGGAATCTATTGAGCCATGCCCCTGGATTGCATAATGCCTGTCCACAACCATAGGTATTTTATAGATTAGTTTTTCCAGCAGCTTGAAGGTTAGTCCATAGTAATTGATGAATGAACTGATATTTCTTGTTTCTTGGTGCTTTGTACAACTCAGTGATGGCATTTGCTTTGCAGTCAAATTCCTTTTCTTTTTGTTCTATAGAATCTAGATATAAGTTTTGTGTAGTTATATTTAACAAGAAAATAACTAAATCCCCTTAAAAGTATGTTATATGGAGTATTTAGGAATCCTGACTCCTTTTCATTCATTTTTTGTCATTTGTGATTTTTGATTCATAATCATTTCAACAGGTATATATGGGGTCTTGATTAATTAAATTCCGATCCTTCTAAGCAGTGTGACTAGGTTTTACCATCTACAATGTTAAAAGTCATTCATATTTCTACCAACATAATTTTACTTTGTCATTCATTATTAGAACTTCATAAGTCAACTTACACATTGTATGTGTAAGTGAGTATCTCAGAAATTTAGATTATGATTGTAATTAAGGTATGACTGAGAACAACTTATTACCTTTTTCAGGTTGGAGCTCTTGAAGGGAATGAAGAGCTAACTTCTCTTGGATATCATTTGGCCAAACTACCAGTGGATGTGAGAATCGGAAAGGTTTATTTTTAACTCTTTTCTTGTGAGATTTTTCTCTGCAATTTGTATATGTGGTTTCCTTCTTTCCAAACAACTGGTATTTTTGTCTCCTGATATTCATCTATATGCAGATGCTTCTGTGGTATTCCATTTGTACTTTTCTGTTAGCTGACACCCAACCTACATATGTAGGATGCCACCCTTAAACTGTGTCAATTTTTTTACCTTTCTGTACCACTTTCCAATATTTAATGTTCAGACTTCATGTCAAACAGTTTACTTACTGCCAAATATGCAAGGTACCTTTTGCAAGTTTTATAGTTTCAGATTTGCAAGTGGTTCTGAATAGCTCTCATAATGTAATGTTTTCAAATTGACAATTAATGAAAGTGATTTTATCTAAAATCCCAAACTGAGTGCTCTTCAGGACTGCTGTGAATGATCCCCAATCCAATTCTCCCCAAAACTGAACCAAAATTTGAGGTTATGTGCAATTGTTTGTTGCTGATAAGTCTTTGGCCAGTGTATATTTGGAAGGGATTTGACTGGTTTTCTAGTTTTTGTTTGTGTTTTTGAGAGTTTTTGAAAGATTCTTGAATGCTAAGAGAAAATAACTGCTAATACAAACTAGAATAATGCATAACTCATAAAGAAGACAAAATAAGATGATTTCGTCCACTTAAAAAGACCAATGTACATACCATTAACTGAGCAAAGAGGTCTGATACAAATTTCCAGCTGATGGAATATGAAAATCAGCTCCAATATTAGCTAGCAACCCCCAAAACACCCTAGGGTTTGATACCCTTATTTCCAAAATGGAGCGGTTGGCTGAGAATAAGTTGGAAATGAGTGGAGATGACCTCTAGAAGGTCTACCCTGCAATTAATTGAAGAAACCCTGCCCTCAAATTGATAAATCTGCACTAAAACCCCCAATGAAGGCTGTCGAATGCACACTGAAACTGAAAACTGATGAAACCCGTCACCAGAAGAGATGTGTTTTCATCCAAATCTCCGAATTCTCCCAAAAGTTTGCGTTCCTAGAAGCTCCAAGCTGCTGTAACCCTGAAGCTTGTTGTTGATCTGAAAATTGGAAGCATAAGAATGAATCCAAATGATAGGCAAAATACCTTTTTATCTATTTTGGCGTTACTATTTAGCTTTAAAATCATAAAATATCCTTGAGGGTCTAATTTCTCATTGTGAGCTTGGCGCCCTAAAAAAAAAAAAAAACTTAAGTTACTAGGATGGGGGCACTTTTCACTATTTTCTCTTATGTTTCTCTGTTACTATTCACATAAGGCCAACTTTAACATTTCAATTTTAATCATGGTTTCACCCCAAAACTCCATCGAATGATTTTAAATCTGGTCGTCGTTTTTTTTTTTTATCATGTGCCATCACTACCGTTTATCCCTGCCGTGCCGTGGTATTTTTCCTTTCACCCTCTTTTAATCTGCTGCCGCCGTGCTCCTTCAGGCCTAGGGACTGTAATGTCTCGAGCCCGTACAGAGGTTATCTATCGTACAATAGACTGGTTTGTCGTACGGTGGCTGAGTCGTACAGCGACTGGGGTCACCCAAAGCTTGGTGTCGTACAGTGATTGGTCTCGCGTACAGTGGCTGGGAAGGTCATACGGTGGATGAACTTCCACCCTAGGCCGGTGACCTCCATCGACTGGGGTGCATCGTATGGGGTCCCACTGCATGGGGCCTCACGGCACGGTGGTGCACCGTACGGTGTCCCACCGCACGGGGCCTCCGCACGGTGGTCCATCGTATGGTGCCCCACCACACGGTGGTCGCACGGGGTCACAGCACGGTGGTCGCACGGGGTCACAGCACGGTGGTGCACCGTACGGTGTCCCACTGCACGGTGGTCCACCGTATGGTGTCCAACCACACGGTGGTTGACCGTGGTGGTTCCACCACACGGTGGTCTCCCATGGTGGTTACACCGTATGGTGGCCCCCCTGACGGTGGTTCCACCGTACAGTGGCCCCCGACGATGGTTCCACCGCATGGCGGTTCCACCGTGACCACCGATTTTTTATTTATTTATTTTTTTTGTACTTTTCAAAATTTATTTATTTATTTATTTTTTCAATTTCCTAATCTAATTGTCCAGAGAGTCTCCCCTTTTGGTCCTGTGCCAATCGAGTCGCCTGCCTGGCCTCTTGAGTCCCCTTCCATCCTCTCGGATCCCCCTCCAAACTCTCGGGTGTCCTTCCGGCCTCTCGGGTCCCCTGCGCTTCTCGTGGTAGGGTTTCAATTTGGACTTGTTGATGGCAAGTCTATTTTCAATGGCCATTCGAAGACCTGGAACCATAAATTCTATAGGAACCACAGTCTCCTTCTCGTACATAAGAAGAAGAAGAAGAAGAATAAAGATTTTGAAGGTTGCAGCCTTCCACACAGGGTTCCAATCGTTGCCGACACGAATGATCTTGGGATTATCTACGTCATTGAGGTTTGGGGTGTCTCCCTTCCAATATTCTCTGTATTCCGACAGGTACACCTCCTCTGTTACTTTCTCTGGTTCCTCTACTTCGAGCCTGTAGCTCTGGAACATTTCGTAATCCTCCATCTCCTAGTGGAAGAGCTCGTTTAATGACCCCGTGTCATCTTCGGAGCACTCTCCTAGTTTGAGAATCCCTTCGTCGTTGGGCTCCCTGCAGCCCCGTCCTTCATCCCTCAGGTCGCCTTCTCCTTCACCCTCCAATTCCGAAGATGATGCCAGTTCCTCACTAACCAACTGCGTCCCAAGGTCTATGATAAACTTCCTTCTTCCATTCTCCATAGACAGAGTGTTCTTCTTCTAGTTGTGGGTGGCCTTGGCTGCCACCAGCCACCCTCTCCCTAAGATTGCATCGTACCCTTTTTTCTTTAGTGGGATTACCACGAAGTCTAGTATGAAGGTTTGCGTCCCGATGGCAACTTGCTGGCCCATCAGTGTCCCGATGGGTTTGATTCCATGCTGATCTGCTCCCAGCAGATTGAATGTAGATGGCCACAGCGTTGGCTTCCCCAGCTTCCGCCAGGTTTCTTTTGTAAGAACATTCACTCCCGATCCACCATCGACGATGGTATCGTTAGAATGGTGCCAAGGATACCCATCTCCACAATGGCCGGGTTCCTTCTCGTGTTAACTGCCAGCAGCCTGGGGTCTATTGCAAACCCCCCAGGAACATCTGTGCGGTGGTTGGTATTGGTGCGTGGTTGGGAGAGATTATTCAGCAACGCCGTTCGTAATTGAGGCGTCATCTGGAGGAGGTCGTGTACCTTCACAGGCACCTCTAGTTTTAAAATTTGATTTATTATAGCCTCCTCCGCCTCCAGTCGGCTGGAAATACCCGCCGTACCCTTCGCCTTCGCCCCCTCTCGTATCTCTTTCTCAATTTCTTCCCGTGCTTCTCGTACCCTTCGCTTCTCCGTCTCCGAGTTTGGGCACATTGCTTGTCTAGCTTGGGTGCAGGTTATGGCCAGCACTTCCTCTTCTTTGGTTTCCTCGATATTGAGCAAGTTGACGCTGGACTTCGGGCAGGTGTCGTCTTTGTGGTCTCTCGGTCCACACCATTTGCACAAATATTGTGTGGCCTCTCCCTTCGGGCAGTCTCGGGCAAAGTGCCCCCACTGGCTGGACGCTCTACATTGTATCATCGATCGGCCTTTGGAATCGTATTGGATCCGGCTCCTTGTATTGTTATTGTTGTTAGTGTTGTTTCGTCCTCCCCACCGCTTATCTCGGTAGCCTCTCGATGTTGCATTGTTGTTTGCCTGGGAGCTGCCGGTACTGCTCGATGTAGTTGGTTGTTCCTATGTAAGCAATACTTGTTGGTTTCGTGTTTTCATGTTGTATGGGCACTCCTTGATGGAGTGTCCCATCACTTGGCAAATCTCGCAAAAGGCCTTCTTCGAACAAGTACCCTTCGTATGTCCTTCCTCTTTGCACTCTGTGCACCATACATCCCCTTCGGTCCGACCCGTGCTTCTCATTGCTTTAAATTCTCTCCTCATTCGCTCCATGTCTTTCTAGAGCGCTTGCACCTTTTTGCCAGACTCGCCATCGCTGTTGGTTCCTTCGGAAGAGTCATCATCCTCGGATGAGCTATCCTTCTTCTTGGATGTCTTGGTCTCGCTCTCGAGATCCATCGCTCTATTGTATGCATCTTCGTACGAGGTTGGTGGAACAATTTTCATCTTCTTCCGGATAGAGTGTTTCAGTCCCTCCACGAACCATCTCTTTTTCAACCCATCCGCTGGTTGACTCTCCATTTTCCCCAACACTTCCTTGAGCTGTCGACGATAGGCTCGGACAGTCTCGTTCTTGTTTTTCTTTGTGCCATAGATTTCGGCTACTATTTCATTGTCATCTCTGAGGAGGCGAAACTCTATCTCGAACTCCTTCAGGTTGGGCCATGTGCCGACTTTGGTCTTATCCGTATCGGAGTACCAGTGCATGGTCACTCCCCTTAAGGTTGCTGGAAATTGTGTTACCCATTCGTCCTGGTCAGTAACACCGTTCGCTGACCATATGGTTTCGCAAGTGCGGCAATGGCGGACAGGATCTTCCTTCCCGTCGCCGTTGAACTTTGGCAGCTTCTGCTTAGTTGCCATCCCACCACTGGGTCTGGCTCCTCTGGTGCCTTGTGTGCTTGTACCTGGTGATCCTCCGCCTCTGCCTCCTGCACCTGACCCTCCACTCGTGGGTCCTCCGGAGAAGGTGGTTGACCCCGAACCGAACAAATTTCCTCCCGTACGGTACCCTTGTGCTCCCCTGGCACCTTCGGCCGTACCGTCACCTTCTGTCGTCTCCCTCCGGTTGTCCTCCGAAATGGACAAGTTCTTTAGTAGGTCTCTGGTAGCGTCTATTAGGTTTAGACTTCGCCTTGTTTGTTCCACCAACTCTTCGCGGCTTCTTACCCTATAGTGGTATTCTGGCGAATTGTAGAGTTCTCCTTCGACACCCTCCGTGACTCCTTCTAGGTTCCCTTCGGGCAACCCTACGACAGTGTAGAGAGTGTATTTCTCTCCGTCTATCTCTGCCTCCGCAACCTTCGTGACACCTCCTGGGTTCCCTTCGAGCAACCCCTCGGCTGGTCGTCCGTCGGCAAACTGCCTTAGCCTACGCCTTCGTTCTATTTGTTGTTTGAGATTCAACGCTCTTTGTGCCACTTCCCATTCGTCACTTTGTATCTTTTTATTTTTGTCCTTATTTAGTATATTGGGCATAAATCACTTCTGTACATAGCAAGCACACACCATGTACACAAAAAAACTTTTATTATTTTCCCTTTTGGCCACAATTTATGTCAACATTGTGTTGGGATTATTACAGGGTTGAATTTCCCCTTCGCCTCTTGCCATCACGCTCTGTGTCCCAATGACGATTGTTTTCTTCGTACTGTCGGAGGACCTGTTGGCATCCCTCCTCACAGGCAATCTCCTCCAGGCGGGTTCGTTGTGCCAGTGATGCCTGTGCAAGCAATCGGGGGAGGTGGTTCATCAACCGATTCGCTACGGGGCTAACTTCCAGTGCGGTCCACACGGCACTTGTTGGGACTTTAGCCTTCATGGCCTCCCTTCGGACGTAGGTCTCGATGGCTGCCTAAAACAGGATTGAGAATTCCCTCGTTGCAGTGTCCTCTCCGTCGTAGAGTTCCATTTGTGCGTCGTCGGCCTCTGGGTTAATCTCACCGACGGTTAGGCCCATCGTGTCCGTACGCCATCCGCTCCTTCCTTTTCCGAGTATGTCTAGGCAACGACACTGCCCCTAGACCCCCAGTTTATTTTTGAGCTACAATACACTTTTTGAGTTGGGCGAAGGCATCAGAGAAGTCACGGTAAGTGTTGGGGTTGTTCCATACTGTGAGAAAGAAGCCTGAAGCTAAGCATTGGCGGGGAAGCCATAAGCTGTAGAGGGAGACGGATTTGGAGGTTGTGAACAAACAAAGTTTGAGGGAAGGCCTTGCAAGAACGCGAAGTCGTACAACACAAGGGAGTTATTCAGTTCAGTTATCAACCTTTGGGGAGTGTGATGGAGGATTTGAGGCATCTCCTAGCCTTTGTGCCATGAGGTTGTGGCCACTTCCAGGCATGAATGGTACGCTTTGAGGAACTCGGAGTATGTTTGGACTGGACGTGAGGTTGCCTTGGTGGATGCACAGAGGGCTCGAGAGGAGCTGACCACCAGGTTGGAGGCAGTAGTAGCGTGAGACTTAGCTCAGCGTGCCCAGGAGTTGGATGCCGAGAGGGCAGTGCGGGTGGCTATCGAGGACAAATTGGCTAGAGAGATAGTATCATTTGAGTAGCAGTTGGTGGAGGCTAAGACTAAAAAGCATGTTTTGTAGACAAGTTTGATGGTAGAAGAAAAGGGTTTTCAGGCGAGGACGCAACAGGTGTATGAGTTCCGGGCTCGATTGGTGTTAGCAGTTCCTGTAGTTCTCTACCTTGGTTTTGTTTAATGTCATCTCTATTTTGTATTAAGTCGTCCGGAGATGACTTCTTTTCTTGGGGGGGATGATGTTGCCGGGAATAATCATTATGTCATGTTGTCGTATTATGTTATGTTGTCGTCGGTAATTATGAGTTATGCTAGTCAGTTAGTCGTCCTGAAGGGCAGTTGGACGCGACGGTTGGTCACACCTCTTCGGGTATTATATATTGCATATCTTTCCTTCTTAGTAGGATCATGATAGTTGTATCTGGGTGTGATGTTATAAGCACTTGATGTACATGGACTGTTGAATTAATACAGAGACTGGGTGTGATGTTATAAGCACTTCATGTAGCCTCTATATTAGAAACTTCTTGAGTCACCTCTTGCAAGGATGATGTAGATAAATCATTACCCAAAGTTGTGCTAGTGTCTTCTTGAATCAAATCAGCATGTCTATCAAATTCATCATATAAATTTCTGCATACTTCATAGGAATTTGAAGATACCAAATCATGTTGATGAAGAGTTGTATTATCCTTATGCGTAGATTCTCTATCCATTTCATGTGTAAACAATTCATGAGCTATAGTGTGATATTTCTTCCTTGCAAACTCTGTCTTATGGCAAGGACTCGGGTGCAAATCCATGTAGCTCATGAAAGGAAGTTCCTTCTTAATTTTTTGAGGAAGAGTGCTATACTCCTTAAACATGCTAATCACTTCTTCTTCTTTGTTTTGTGGTGTTCGACCTTTGCTGGTAGGAAGTGAATTGAATCTTTTAGGCAACCCAAACTTTGAAAGCGTTTGCTCTAAACGCAACAACTCTCGGCTGAGCTTGTATTGTGATTGTTCAAGTTCTTTCAATGCCTGTTTATCGCTGAACAATGTTCTCATGTAGCCCATTTTCACTACCCAACTGAAAACCAAATCAAAACTGATTTGTACACGGATGATTTTCCCACCAATTGAATGCAACCATCACCCAACAGGTTGGCAGGAAACCGCTCTGATACCACTGTAATATCCCTTGGCTAATTTGACCCTGTTTCACTTATTGAACCCCCAAGGAATATTGTCAAACACTTGGCATACAATGTTTGAAGCCGCTGTAGTGAATTCTTTATTTGTCTTCTTTGGGTTTGTAGGCTGCAAATGAAGTTATGGAAAGCTTCTAACAATGCAAAGTTGTTATAGAAATGATATACTAGCTGTTTTAGACCTTTCCACACATATGTAATGACTGAAATTAACTAGTACAGCTAGTTGACATTAAGACAAACACTTGTCATGCATCCCAAAGTACACCTACAGCCATTAGGCATTTAAGCAAACAATTGGCATGAAAGCTAAATGGCTGATCAATGTTGAATATTACCATGAATGTGGAATAGGCAAATTATATCTCCATTAAACATATGCAACCTCCAAATATTTCATGATATAATCATAATAGAAAATGATGCAATGAAGTAATGATTTTCTAATACAATGACCATAGATAGAAAACCTGGTATTTCAATGGCTGCCTTGATATATTGGTTTGATTCTCCTCATATGCAAATCCCTTGTCAAATATATATAGCTGTTCAACCTTTTTAAATCCCCTTCTATAGAACTCAAACTACTGTAGCGCACTGTTCACGGCACTGTAGCGCACTGTTCATGGCACTGTTCATGCGCACTGTTCACGGCACTGTTGCGCACTGTTCACGGCACTGTTCATGCGCACTGTTCACGGCACTGTAGCAGCAAGAACAAACTTGCAATCTGCTCTTAAAACCTTGAATAATTTGTTGATAATCTCTCCCAACAATAATGATATAACTCCATGTGCCAAAGAAGGATGATTCACAACCAACTATAAATGTTCTTCAACAATAAACTTCAAACCCTTGTAGAAAACTTCACCAATTTGCACAAATGAAAGAACTGAAGTATTCTTTCCCACAACTGCAATAATTCAGGTGTTATTTCACACCTTCAAAATTGCTATCAATAGGAAGTTTCCGTTTCCTATGATCAAAGAAGAAAATTGCGAAAGCCCTAGGCTCCACAATAAAAATCAATCAAAATACTATTCATCAACTGGATGCCGAGAATGAACTCTTGCCTTTCCTTTTATTCTTTCCTTAAGAGAGCTCAAACACCTTCCTGGCCAATGTGGGATAAAAGATTTATTCCCACATTAAATTATTCACTTAACGCACTTTATTATATTAAAATGACTTTATTATATTAAAGTGACTTTATTATTATAAAGTTACTTCAGAACTTTATAATAATATTAAAATATTAAATAAATCACTTAAGTCACTTAAACTTTAATATCTCTTGATGTACTTGTCTGATTGCTAAGTCGTCTGAGCCAGGAGTCGACTCTCCCTGTTCTCCATGTGATTGGATGCCTGTCTAAAAATAGAAACCCTGAATAGTGACTTACTATAAATAGTAAGTATGTGGAACTGAGTCTAGAAATAGCTGCAAAGGCCCAATCAAGGTCCACACTGCCAATAAGCTCTGCTCAGGTGTCTTTCTATTAATAGGAACCCTGACTCTCCCAAAATAGTAACTTACTATAAATAGTAAGTGTGCCAATCTGAGTCAAAAAACCTGTGCAAAGGCCAAAACCTGAATCCAGCTGAAGAGTAATGTCTCTAATCACCAAGTAACTACCACACGAGGCCCTCTATCAATAATTGTTAGCCTACGAGGGTCAAATGATAGGCTAATTCTTACAAACTCTGATGCTCGCAAAATGGGGACATTACATATTATGTCTTCATGTGAGAGCGGCCCACAATATGAAAAGTCTCTTTTCATCTCAACACAAATTGCCCCCAAAACTCAATGCCCGATTCATTTTAAAATAGACTCTTTTATCGTGTGTAGATGTTTGTCTTTTGTGGAGTTAGCACCAAAATGAAGCTTCAAACATATAGATGCCACGTCCAGCTGATCATACTCAAAAGAAATCCCTCCTATACCACTCCATGCAAAGGCTGTAGTGGCACGATTAAATCTAATCAACCGTTCAAACTTCAATAAATATTATTCATGCTCAAAGACTTCACAGCCGGGTTAAAATAATCTTGTCTTTTTGCAGACCTGAGTTTTGTCTTATCTGAAAAGTCCCAAACAATAACTAGGAAATAAGCATCAATCTTTTATCTTCCACTTTGTCTTAAGCACAGATACAACCTCTTGAATATTTGTCAACAATATAAAATTCCTATTGGCCTCCAAAACAAGGTAATTAATGCGCTTTAAATCTCATGAGATTCCTTTTCTTTAATTGGCAGACACTTTCAACAAATAGCCATTGAAATAAAAAGCACACATACAACCTACTCAAAAGACTTACACAAATCTGTATTGCAAACCTGATATCTCAATAATGTATCCACAACGAGGGTTTTCGTCCTCACCCAACCTTTAGCATGTTGACAATCCTTGTGTGGAACCGCTCCGACAAAGAACGACTCAGCTCCAATACACCATTGGAGTTTTCATCTTGCAGGCACAAGTTTGGCTCTCAAGTACAAACTTCAATAAATCTCCACAAAGAAAACAAGTTCTCAATCTTCTGTCTTCTGTGTATGTCCACATGAGACCCCAACTCCCTTTTATAACTTGCCTTCTAGAAGGGAAAAATTAAAATAACATTTTTTAATTTAATGTATCATTATAACTACCAAAAGTGCCTTTATTTTAAAATATTAAATATATTATCACTCAAGTTACTCAATAAATAATTAATTTAAAGCTGTCTTATTTTAATAATTCATCAAGGCATCTTAAATATTAATTAATTAATTATTTTTTCACCCAAAAGCTGGGGACATTACAGCATATTAATGCATACTCTGTTCGCAAGGCATGCTTTAAAGAGGTGATATCCAAAACGCATAGGATATAGATGAAATTATCACAGAAATGATCAGTTTTCAGCATTCTCTATGTTGCTATCCTATGCCTGAAATGCTGGCAAGGTATTCTTGTTGGGCACACAGGAACAAAGTCATGGATACATGCCATCAAATGTCAAATGAAGAATACCTTGTTAATACAGGATTTATAATCCTGAGATAACCTAGACTTACATTTTTTTCTTGGAAAATCAATGCAAGAGTTTCTTAAATGTGATATGATTTTCTAAGAATGATTTTTAGAGAAGATTCTATATATTGGGTGCAAATAAAGTATGCTTATTTTATTGGAATATTTAATTATATTTTAGTCACCTATATTTAGTTCCTTGTTTAATGGTCATTTAGCTTTTTAGTTAATTAGCTTTTAAGCTTTATTTAGCATTTAGCTTTTTCTTTTTAATTAATTAGCTTTTAAGCTTTATTTAGCATTTAGTTTTTTCTTTTTAATTAATTAGCTTTTAAGCTTTATTTAGCATTTAGCTTTTTCTTTTTAATTAATTAGCTTTTAAGCTTAATTTAGCTTTTAGCTCTTTAATCTTTTACTTTAACGTTATGTTCTAATTATAGAACATCATTTTGTAACCTCTATATATATGTGTGTATATCGTTCAATGTAATCATCCGATTATTGAATCATTCATTCAATTTATTTTTCATGGTATCAGAGCATGGAAATTAAAAATTTCGAAAATTTTTGTTATTAAAATTTTTCGAAGTTTTTATTGAAGAGATTTATTTTAAAACTGTTTTTTTTTTTAAAAACAGATTTTTTTCTCTTCCTGGGCAGTTTTTTTTTTTTGCAGGTTGAAAATTTTCCTAGGGTTTCTGCAATTTTCGACTAGGGTTTTGACCCTTAGTTCAAGTCGAAATTTTATTTTTGGTTGTAGATTCTTGGTGGGTTTTTCAAGACCTCAACTGGGTCGTCGTTAGATTTTTCTGCGTGCATCGTTTTCTGTGCCTCAATTTTTGTGCCGTCGGATCTGCATTCTGTTTTCAGATTCTTGGTGGGTTTTTCGAGAGCTTTTCTGGGTTGGTCTCAGATTTTTCTGGGTGCCTCGTTTTTTGTGCCAGCAAATTTGCCTTGGAATTTAAAAACAGTTCACATTTTGTGCTATTTCTGTGGACGTTGGGATTTTTTCTTTTTTTTTTGGCACCATTTATCCTGTTTTAAGTGTGTAGAAAGTTTTAATTTTTGGGTTTCTTCCAAACCTCGAAATTTGTGCCTTGGAATTCGTGTCAGAATTCTCCTATAGGGTTTCAGTTTTTTCAGCAGCTGTTTCTATTCTGATTTTTTTTTTAAATCAGATTCTTCTGTCTCTTGCTTTCACTTAGTTGACCTCGATCAACCTCGATTTCCATGATGGCATCATTAACCAACATCATGTTGGAACACAGTCAGAAGTTCAACAGCTGCAACTACAACACCTGGAAACAGCGTATGCTTACCATCTTTGACTATTGTTGCCTTGATCAGCTTGTTTTGGGCAAAGAATCTCGTCCTACAACAGCAGGTGATGATCAAGACAAACATGATGTGAAGAATCGGGAGGCTGTCATGCTTATCAAACTCTCTGTCACAGATGATCAACTCCCACAGGTGCCTTCAGGTAAAACAACAAAAGAGATTTGGGATCTTTTGAAGGATCTTCATGAAACGTCCGACAAGAGCCAAGCTTTCTTTCTGAAGAATATGTTGTTTTCTCTCATGATGGATGAGAAGTCATCTATCCAAGCACATCTTATGAAGATCAAGGACATCCGTGATCAGTTAGAATAGGCCGAACCATGGTGGAAGAGGATGTGGTAGTGATCACGCTGAAAAGCCTTCCCAGATCCTACAAGCATTTCATTGATACGCTCAATATCTCCTCTACTAGTGTTGATTTGAAGTTTCCTGATCTTTGCAACAAGCTGCTCCAACAGGATCGATGGAAGCAGCAGTTTGGAAGCAGCGCTAGTTCATCCACTGAACAAGCTTTCACAGCCTCAGCTTCGCATAAGTACAAGGGTAAAGCTCCGTCCTTCCAGCAGAAAGGACAAGGTCAAGGTCAACCTCAGCAGTCTTCCAAAAAGAAGAGCTTACAGTGTTCCTACTGTCATATATATGGCCATTTGGTGAAAGATTGCCGGAAATTGATAGCATCCCAGCAATCCAAACAGGGAGGGTCCAAGCAAAAAGCCAATTCTGCCATGCATCCTGATCAGAAGGAATCTGCCTTCTATGCGTTCATGGCCCAAACCTCCTCTGATGATGTTCAATCATCAGCCTGGTACATTGACTCTAGAGCCTCTCGACATTTCACACATCGTCGAGATTGGTTTACTGAGTACATGCCTTTCACTGATTCAGTGATCTTTGGTGGAGGTGAAGAGTATACTGTTGTCGGCAAGGGCAACGTTCAGATTTCATCTGGTGGGAGGGATTTAATATTCCTCAATGTATACTTTGTACCTTGTATGAAGCTCAATCTACTGTCAGTCAGTCAGATTATGCAACATTCACCACAACTGGATGTCGTCTTCGGGTTGCACAAGTGCAGCATTGTTGACAGGGAGACTCGCACTACAGTTGTAGTTGGTATTAAGGATCATGGTCTTTATAGACTTGTTGATTCTACTGGTTCTTAGGAGCTCGCCATGGCAGCTAGGAGTACTTCCATCAGCACTCTTTGGCATCAGCGATATGGGCATCTCAATGTCCACTATCTCTCTCAATTGGTTCGAGAGGATCTAGTCGTAGGATTACCTGAGATTCAAACTCAGAATCATGGAGTTTGCGGAGTGTGTCAAGCTGGAAAGCAGCATAGGACTCCGTTTTCAGATGGAGACGCTTAGAGAGCATCCAAGGTCTTGCAACTCGTTCATGCAGACATCTGTGGTCCCATGAACACTCCATCAGTCACTGGATGCAGGTATTTTCTATTATTTGTTGATGATTTCAGCAGACGCATGTGGGTTTATTTTCTTAAGCAGAAATCAGAGGTGTTCACCATGTTTCAAACGTTTAAGGCCTTAGTGAAAAAAGAGTCTAGCTGTCAGATAGTCACTCTTCGGTCCGACAATGGAGGGGAATTTTGTTCTACAGAGTTCACCAACTTTTGTGCATCACATGGCATTAAGCATCAGCTTACCACACCTTACACCCCACAGCAGAACGGTGTTGTTGATCGCAGGAATCGTACAATCACTGAGATGGCTCGGTCTATGTTGGAGCATAGAAATGTTCCAAAACACTTTTGGGCGGAAGCGGTCTTCACTGCAGTCTACCTTCTGAACTGATCTCCTACAAAGGCCGTTAAGAAGATGACTCCAGAGGAAGCTTGGTCTGGCAGAAAGCCCAAAATTAGTCATTTGAAAGTTTTTGGCTCTACAGCTTATGTTTGGATTCCAGATGCCACGTGCACCAAACTGGATTCAAAGAGTCAGAAATTGATGTTCATCGGCTACAATGTCAACCACAAGGCATATCGGCTGGTTGATATAGACACTAATCACCTCATATTCAGTCGAGATGTAGTATTTGATGAAGAAAGAGGGCTTTTTCAGCCTCCTCTCCTGATTTGAGCACTGAGGATCACCCTCCAAAGGCTGTAAGTATGGGTGTTCATCTTCCCTTAGCTCCACTTGATGGGAGGGATTTAGTTGACTCTGAAGTTGTGGGGTCTCCCAAGCATGACATTGCACCCCCTGACTTTCCTCAAGATCTTCTCGATCCACATCCAGAGGAGTTTGCTCCAGATATTCCAGGCATTCTTCATCCTGCAGCAGATGTTGGTACTTCTACTCTCCGGCCTAAGTGGTGGGCCAAGACCATTGGTGATCTTCATGATGATGAGCTCATTGAGGGTAGATCCGTTAGAGGTAAGAGTCAACAACACACAGTTAATTTTGCTCTTATGGCCAACATTCACAGTATTTATGAGCCTCAAACATATACAGAGGCTAAAGGTGTACCTGAATGGGAAAAGGCTATGGCAGCAAAGCAACATAGTGTTCTGAAAAACAACACTTGGGTATTGTCTGATCTTCCTCCAGGAAAGAAGCCCATTGGTTGCAAATGGGTGTTTAAAGTCAAGTATTAAGCTGATGGAAGTCTTGATAAGTACAAGGCTCAGTTGGTGGCAAAAGGGTTTTCACTGAAGGAGGGCATCGACTATGAAGAGACATTTGCTCCCACAGCCAAGATGAGTACCATTAGGCTTGTCCTCGCTCTCTCAGCTCAATTTGGATGGAAAGTCCATCAAATGGACGTCAAGAGTGCCTTTCTCAATGGTGATTTGCAGGAAGAAGTCTACATGACGCAGCCTCCAGGTTTCAAGGTTGCCGGTAAGGAACACCAGGTATGTAGACTAGTCAAAGCACTCTATGGCCTCAAACAGGCTCCTCGTGCATGGTACATCAAAATTGATAAGTACTTGATTGATCAAGGCTTTCAGAGGAGTCCTTCAGATCCCAATTTGTATGTCAAACATACTAGTGATGATATTCTATTTCTAGTAGTCTATGTTGATGATCTCATCATTATCGGCAATGCAACACATCTGATCATGCAGGTCAAACAGAATTTGTGTCAGCATTTTGATATGACAGATTTGGGACTTGTCCATTATTGTCTCGGTGTAGAGGTTTGGCACACTGATAGCCACATATTCATTTCTCAGTCAAAGTATGCCAAGAGCCTACTAGATAAGTTTCGAATGCAAGATTGTCAACTTGCATCTACACCTATAGGGATAGGGCTTAAATTATCAGCCAAATCAGATTCACCTGTAGTGGATGAGTCTTCATTCAGGCAACTAGTGGGCAGCCTCATCTATCTCACCGCCACTAGACCTGACATCAGTTATGCTGTGAGCTATATTTCTCGCTTCATGTCAGCCCCAAAAGGTGAACATTGGGTTGCAGCGAAGCGTGTGGTTAGATATGTGAAGGGCACTCCTGATTTTGGCATTCTGTACAATAGAAGCAAAGATCCTAGGCTGGTTGGTTTTACAAACTCAGATTGGGCAGGTTGTGTTGATGACAAAAAGTCAACTTCTGGGTATGTTTTCAGCTTGAGTACAGGTGCAGTCACATGGACTAGCAAGAAGCAACAGGCAATAGCTCTTTCCTCGACTGAAGCAGAGTATCGGGGTACTGTTAAAGCAGCATGTGAGGCAATTTGGCTACGTAGGATGCTTGCAGACATGCAAATGTCTCAACCAGGACCTACTCCCTTGTTTTGTGATAATCAAGGGGTTCTAAAATTAGCCAAAAATGTTGCAGCGAAGCGTGTGCTTAGATATGTGAAGGGCACTCCTGATTTTGGCATTCTGTACAGTAGAAGCAAAGATCCTAGGCTGGTTGGTTTTACAGACTCAGATTGGGCAGGTTGTGTTGATGACAGAAAGTCAACTTCTGGGTATGTTTTCAACTTGGGTACAGGTGCAGTCACATGGACCAGCAAGAAGCAGCAGGCAATAGCTCTTTCCTCGACCGAAGCAGAGTATCGGGGAACTGTTAAGGCAGCATGTGAGGCAATTTGGCTACGTAGGATGCTTGCAGACATGCAAATGTCTCAACCAGGACCTACTCCCTTGTTTTGTGATAATCAAGGGGTTCTAAAATTAGCCAAAAATCCTGTCTTCCATGAGCGGACAAAGCATGTGGAGCTTCATTGTCATTTCATCCGCCAGCATGTTGAAGATGGATCAGTGATACTGTAGTACATTCCTACAAAAGATCAGACTGCAGATATCCTAACCAAGTCCTTGAGCTCGGCAAAGTTTCTCAAATTTAGAGGGCAGCTTGGTGTGATAGATAGCATGACCATTAAGGGAGGGTATTAGAATATTTAATTATATTTTAGTCACCTATATTTAGTTCCTTGTTTAATGGTCATTTAGCTTTATAGTTAATTAGCTTTTAAGCTTTATTTAGCATTTAGCTTTTTCTTTTTAATTAATTAGCTTTTAAGCTTTATTTAGCATTTAGCTTTTTCTTTTTAATTAATTAGCTTTTAAGCTTAATTTAGCTTTTAGCTCTTTAATCTTTTACTTTAACGTTATGTTCTAATTATAGAACATCATTTTGTAACCTCTATATATACGTGTGTATATCGTTCAATGTAATCATCCGATTATTGAATCATTCATTCAATTTATTTTTCATATTTGTCTTTGTTGGTAGTGGATACACTTTAATTTGTATACGGTCACATTGCATGTCCTCTTCATTGGGTAGTTATATGGAGCCAAGATCTTTTGACAGTTATAAGAATTACTTGCATCCTAGAAGAAATCATATAATAGAAATGGAAGTGTACAAGCCATGTAAAAGTAAGCCAAATAATTTTAACCTTGAATATATAATATAATAGTTAAAAAGCCAACTCTGATATCAATTTCTTGTGGAAAGCTAGCATTGGACATTTATTTAACAGAAAAAGCCATCGATTTTCCAAATCATAGTAGGATTACACTAATGGCAGAATGTACCTTGTAGAATAATCTAGCAGTGTAGCTAGAAGGCTATGCATTTCTATTGTTGAGAAGAAATAAAGAATTTTGCAAACACCATGCTGTTGTTTTTCCTGGTCAACCTTATCTTAGGTAAATAAGAATGTAATTGCATGAAGTGAGTGGTGAAGCAATTACACCTGAAGTTTCTCTTAGCCTGGTTTGTATTTTATTATATTAGAAATATATCTATATTCTCTTTTGCTTGAATTACATTGTCTTCAATATTGTTTGTTACGTCATCCTTGACATAGTTAGATGATCCCTTGTTTCCCTTATAAATGGTTTGCTCTCATGCTTGAATTTATGATTTCCTTGAATACAAGTTTGCTCATTCCCACAAGAGGGCTGAATATGTCCAAGAGGTATGCTAGCTTGATATGACCTTTGGTTTTTACCCATTTTCTGTTTTTAATAAATTGCTCGCTTTGTGCTATGATTCTATAAATTCCATTCTGCTGTTTTGATTGTTTGACCTTTATGTCTTTGATTGTATTTCATATTCTGAGGCTTATGTGATTCATTAGTGAATAGCAAATACAACTGCCTTCGTATGTTTGGTGATTAGACTTTTGTAACTTGATGTATCCTTAAGGAGAGTTTAACTAATCATGTTCTCTTTACCACCTAAATGTTTAGAGAACGTTTGAATTTTGTGCCTTGTTAATTATCTCATCATTAGTCCTTTTTTCTCTATCACCATTAGCTGTAGTAGTGTTATGTGATTAGTCTTTAGTGTTTTGACTTGCCGATAGCATTCTAATGGGAATAGTACCTTTTGTACATGTCCCCTAACTCATAAATTTGTAATCACTTGCCCTCTCACCTTGTTCATAGATTTTCATATATTTTGTATAATTTTCAGAGTTGCATGGTTATGAATACACATAGAGAATCATAGATACAATATTGGCTTTGGATATGTAATGTCACCTTCTCGAGTGTAGACTGTTCTTGCTACCATTAGCCTATTCTTAGGTTCCTGTATGTTAATTGGTGGAGGTTAGGCGACTTCGGTCTCCTTGGAGGGCTCAAAATCAATTCTTTTGGCTTTTGTCGACCATGTGGTATTCAATTGATGCTCTAGTTTGTTGCGACACTTTTTGAAGCGTTTTTTGTCGTTTGGGTTGTTCTCCACTGTCCTTGGAGAACATGCCTATTTTTAGTAAGTTCCAGATTTAGCACCTAACATAATTCTTCAACTTCAATTACCTCATGGCCCAATTAGTTTTGACTTTCGAGTTTTGGTGCCTTGGTGGTGCTTTCTACAATTTTGTAGAACTATTTAAATATGCACTAAAGTTTCATTGTAGTGTTTAATTATTTAATTTTAGTGTTATATTTATAAAGTGACGTTATTGTTGGAATCATTGTTGTCATTATGCCAAATGCTCGAGCTGTCAATGAACGGAAGAGCGGCCAGAGACAAGGATCCACAAGAGGCAGGAGGAAGCACATGTCGTGAATCCCGAAGGAGGTGTTGACCAAGTCAACAATCTCCCCCTCAGCACCGACTAAGGGTTCTGCACCGATGGAATGAAAGAGGTCTCTTGGGATTCGAACCCGTAACCCAGTGCTCTGATACTAATAGTTGGAATCACCGTTCCCATTATGCCAAAAGCTTGAGCTGTCAACGAATGGGAGAGCGGCCAAAGACAAGGATCCACGAGCGGTGGGAGGAAGCACATGTCGCGAATCCCGAACGAGGTGTTGACCAAGTCAACAGTTATGTCCCCTAAAGTGGATGCCTATGGAAGGGGGACACGTGCTTAAGTTTCTTTTAAATGTTCAAAAAGGCCATTAGAGGGAAAATGAATGATTTTGAATTTAAGAATGCTCTTTTATGCATCCAACTTTATATAAGGAGGATTTGGGCTCATATTTCTTTTCATTAAGAGTGCACACATAATGGGATGTTTGGAGTGAACAGAGAGTTCTTCCAAGGTATTGGTCAAGAATGAAAACTCTTATCAAATCACTTCTTTTAGATCTAAGTAATGATCCCTTGTTGGTAGAGTGGTTTCATGCAAGAAGCACCTTTGCGTATACGGAGATTAGCAATTTGGGGTTTCAGGAAAAAAATGAAAATATTCAAGGTATTTTGATTGCAGGTTTGTGGGTTTTCTTTTTGGTGTCTTAGTAGAGATTTTGTGATGTTTTTTGGCTGTGTTTTAGGGTGCTCTTTAGGCTGGATGTACAACTAAGGCTTTCAAGTTTTAGGCAATGCCCTAGTTGTTGAACCTTATTTTGGCATTGAAGAAAGAGATGATACAGGTTTAAATTTATGGGTGGTTGATCATTTTGTTTTCTCAAGCAAGGAGACTCATTTGATAAGGATTTTATGGGGTTTAATGAGCTGGAACATTTTAGGCAATCTGTACACTTGTACCTGGCCATACCATTGTACTAGTTGTGTGTGGGCTTCATTCATCATATTTTTTGTTTCTGTGGATTGCAACATTACTGAAGGAGGGTGGTCAGTGCCTCAGTAGTATAAAGATCTTGGTTGTTTTCTGGACATTGAGTTTGGGTGTTTGGATGCTTACATGAGGTTGTATGGGCTCATTTCCAAGTGGGCGTGACACCTCCTAGTCAAAGTGTTGCCCTTGGGGTTGATCATTGGTGATAAAAATGGATGTGTCCCTTATAGTCTATTCCTTGCATTGGGAGGTGTTTGGTGATGTTTGTGTTTAGGGAGGGAGAGCCATATAGGTTATAGAGTGGCTGTTAGTGAGGATTTTGACCTGTTGTACGCTCAGAAAGGGATTTCAGACCCTTTTTTAATCATTGCAGCTACTTGGCAAAGCCTTATAGGCAATTTTTGGAGAAGTTTCAATAGTTTGACCAATTGGCGAGTCTTGGTTGGGAGTTGGGAGGAATGTAGAGTGAGCGTTTTGCGCTCAGTTGCTTGTAGCAGTGTCTTGGTTCAGGGTCAGACCTGTAGCATTGGATTATCATCCTCACTTAAAGATATTTGTGTCGTTTTCATATGTAAATCATTTCAATGTAGTGAAATGTCATTTTGGCATGTTATTCTCTCAAAACAATTTGTAACAACAGTCAACACATTGAAAATCATCACTAAACCTTGTGACAACAGGCGACTAGCAAATGTGTGTTTACATGATTGACTAGACTGGTCAAATTTTAAAAAAGAGTAAGGGGTGGTTTGTTTGTAATGTCCCTTTCTAAAAAGTAGTCTGGAGCAACTAATTAGCCTATCTAATTCTTGTAGGCTAAAGTCAAGAAAAAAAGTAATCATTTAGGTTAATTATTTAATATTATCCGACCAAGTATATTTTACTAGTAATATTATTTAATTAATTTAATAAGCCTCAAAGTGATTTAAGTGAAAAATTGAAGGAAATTACTTGTCACTTTAATTTCTATGTCTAATTAAAATATCAAAAAGATTGGGAATTTGAAAAGTTCTAATAGTTTTTGAGGATTGTTATAAAAGGCCATTTCGAGGCTCATTTGGACAGGCTGGGATTATTTCCAAATCCTAGGACAAGAACCCTACGGGTAACTAAGTTCGGTAGTGTGAGTAACCTACCCTAGCTAGTGATTGGAGATTTCATTTAGGAGTCTTAAAGTGATTAGAACAATTGGAGATTTTAGAATTTTGTGCTATGTTCCACAAACTTTCGAGTATGGGGATGGTAGGGGATGATAGGATGTGTTTTTGGTAGGACGGCACTTTTGGGCCAATTTTTAGGGGATGACAAGCGACGATTGTTATAAATTAGGAAAGCTTTTAAAAATATAGTGAAATTTCAAATATTCATATCATAACCTTAATAAAGCATTCATCATAGACATTATACAACCTTTGTGAGCATGGGTTATTAAATAGGAATCATGGGTATTTTACTACTTTTGCATTATAAAACTAGCATTTTTTTCCAACTATGACTTGTATTTATCACTACAATGAACATTGAATATAGCATGCCAACTTTGTCCATGGTGGTCCTTGTATACTAAACAAGTTGTCCATTGTATGAAACAAGATAACCTTTGATTGTTGCTTTGACTGTGAAGGTGTAGAGATCTGCAATAAGAGGTATGTATTTAGCAGATTTTGTGATCATGATTCATCATTGCTCTAATATTTGGTCAGACTTATAGTTTGATGGATGTTTGGAGGCAACCCCCCCATCAGAGTCGCAGGTAGCACCACCAGTAGGGTGTAGGGACAACACCCCTCATGGGATCCATATAGATCTTCACGTCGAACACCATTTTCATATATTTTTGTAAATCCTACTGTGCATGTCAAAAACCAAACAAGCATTGTAACATTGTAAGTTTTTTTTTTTAATTACATGTGATCAAGGAGTGGCCGACCCTGAGCATCGAAAAATAGTTAGAAGTAAGTGTACATAGCTAGTAGATAGTTGAAGTAATAAAGTATCCAAAAAATAGTAAAGTTTTCTGAATAAGACGATTTTCCTTAAGTAACATTAAGAGATATAAGGATGAGCCAAAATCCGTGATGACAAATATCACCAAGCACAAGTCATTGAGAATGACAATCATAAGCACAAGTCCTCTTCAATACTAATCTTATGAAGATCATCTTCGTGGAAAAAGAATTGGATTAAATTATGGTTTCTTTTATATGGAGATGATGCAAGTGATCCATACATCAATCAGCCCATAGAGTTGGTATCAATAACTATGCATACATGACTGACAATGATTACAAGCAACAATTAATGATTCTATAAAAGATGATCATAGCACAATAGATAGATGATGCACTATGATGGAATAAATAGATAAGTCATAGGAGCATAAGTGATCATGGAGGAGGGAGCTACTTGTTATCATCATTTGGGGTTAAGGATGAGGATCCGATTGAGTATCAATCAAACCAATCAGTAAATTGCATCATTAAAACATCAAGTATCCTTCTATCGTCAAGGATAACAATCTTTCCCTAAGTCCAAGCATATCGATGTATGAAGAAGTTAACTAATCAGGCAATAACCATTTTAAGAGATTACAAACCATCATTAAAGGAGTGATTTGAAGAACAACCCAATCGGTATTAATTTTTGTTTATGAAAGGAGACGATCAAAGAGATGTCTCCTCAGCTCCAAACGGTGTCACCTTCAACTACAAGACATTATATGGCAAATCCGATCTATTCTAGAGGGCGACGGATTAGTTTATTTTCTTATTTCTTATGCATATTGGATTGCTCAAGTTGAGCACTGCCATTGGCATAAAACAGCTGCATAGGGAACAAGATAGAAATCAGAGAGAGCACCACATTGTTGTAGGCTTATACAATTATATCAGAAACAACACCATTCCTTATTGTTGCAAGAACATAACTTCAGATCAGCGACAGTAACATATCATTGTAAGTGATATCAGAATACACATCTGCATATTCATAAAGGCATATAACAGACAACAGACCTTCATATTGATATTGGTAGACATTTGCATGAACTTAAGGAACCAAGTCTGACACAGCATCAACAAGCCATTGCAAATTCATATCGACATATCAAGAGGAAATTTTTATTAGTAAATCTAGTGAGACAATAAAGATTTCTTTGCATATTTATCAAACTTTCTTATTGTAATGGAGGAAATTTGCTACCTCAAGGATGATGAATCCTTGAGAACAAACTATCCCTCTGATACCTCCTCGAACTGGCACTAAGATGAGACAAGGGATAACAGAATCAAACTGAAGCGTCAAAAAGTCAAGAGGACTCTCTGGACGGCTCTGTTGAGCCTTTGTCCTCGGGACAAGTGCACAGAGCTGGGACACCAGCACGGTGCGTTGTCGTCCTATACGGATGCAGCACGACGTTCGAGCAAAAAGCTCTGGATGCATTGGCAAAACTTGTCAAACAGTTAAATAATATTGAAATGAATAAAAAGCGTGGGTTATGAAACAGAATAAGAAAATAAAAGCAAAGTAAGGAAATGTTACAAAGTGGCCACACTATGAAGCTTCCCGCAAGATAATCTCTTCCTCATGATGACGTACCTACACACATGCAAGAGAGAAAATGTTGGGGGTTGTGTTTTGGAGCTTGCCTAAGTCAGACCCCCGTTTTGGTGTTTCCACCTCCACGAACAACCAAAGAAGCCACGGGAATAATAAAGCGATAAAGATAATTGGAAATGGAATAAGATAATGGAAAACAATATGCAAAATAAAAGAGGAGGATAAGAGAACTCCCCTTTCACAACGCTTTGTGAAGATGATAGTGTATGTTGTTTGAAGAGCTGCAATAATGGTGCCTTGAGTTGTAGAAATTGTCGAAAAGATCGCCAAGAGCTCCAACCTACCAAAGATTATCAACTTGCCAAGAGAATCCCCCAAAATGCCTTTGAAAATGGTAGATAAAGGCCCTGGAAGGAAACCGGACGTCCGTGGGCGCATGCATAGGCGTTACAATTCCTTCTAGGCGCAGGTGTAATGCTCAAACGGCCACCTGTAGACTGTTAGAATCACGAGATGCTAGTGCGCCGCGTGGACATCTCCGCACCGCGCCTTAGTCCCGAAAGGTGACAAGTCGGCAGAGTTGGTAATGCCTTCGCCTGAAGCTAAGAGGGATAATCCGAGTGGACAAAAGGACAAGGTGGTGAAACCCGACCTCCAATGACATAGAGGAAGGCGCCATCTGTCACATTAATCGCACAGGGTGAGATTCTTGATATTACACTTATATGAGATAGCAAGATAATCTTATTATTATTGTATTTAGTAAACCAAATCATCTTGTATAATATGTCATATAGATCCAAAAGTAATGCTATACATCTCTACCAAATCCTAAACTACTGGTGGATCGTCGAAATGGAGCCTCTTTGAAGTACTTCATGCTTTTGGAGATGACTGCACAATAACAATACAAACCACAAATTAATGGATTATACACTAGATAATTTATAATTGGACCAAATTAATATCAAAATAAACATGTTTGTTGAATTATAATTTTTTTGAAATTAAATTTTGATTAACTCATCTGTCGGTATTTTCCTTGAAAGACGATCCATGTATGGTGCTCCCCTTTGACGATTAGGAGTCCTAGAATATAGTGTTGGCAGATGCTATATCAGAGATAGCAGCCATTTTGGTTTTCATTGATCTTATAGTATCAGCATATAAGTAATATCAATTGTATTTTGTAATAAACATCATTTATGAAGTGGTATCAACTTCTATTATTATTTCCTTAAGCATTATTTAATATTATTGAGGAAAGAAGTCTCTTGCAATTGATTCTTATAAGTTTTGAGGAAAGAAATCCCTTGCAATTGATCATTGATAGATAATTGTCCCAATTTCCTAAGTTTGACCATAAGGGGACATTATAGGACAATAAGCCATTCTCAAGACATCCCCTGGCCGTCTTGGGGATGGCTAGTCGTCCCCTATGTTCGTTGTTTGTTTCCTGGCCATCCCCAAAACGTTTCCAATTTTTGGCTGAAAAGGGGGACATTTCTTGGCCGTCCCCAAGTCCCAGATGGTTTCTAGTATGGATTGCGGTACCAAGCCAAAGAATGTGTCCTCATGGAGCATAGATTTTGTGAAGTCTCCAATTGAAGACAAATTTCAGAAGATTTGTGATCAATAAAGAGTAGGTTATTTGAATAGGCTGATTTATTCCTTTATTTGGGCAATTAAATGAATATTATTTTTATTTGACTTCTCCATTTGCTGCATCAACTTCTTATGAGGCTCCAAACATGTGAAACAAAGTATGATTTTGAGGGTCAAACTGGAGGGATATTGCATGGGACGTGATTATTAGTTGCTGACTGTATTAGACAGGTTGTGGGTTCTGGACGACTATATTTTTGTTGTTGTTGAAGCTGCTTATGATAAATGTGAGGTCGATTCCTTACCATGGCAAAGGCATGAACATTTGGGAGAGGCATGAGAGATCTGCTCGCTGTGTGAGAAGACTAGGGTCATGTGAGAACCATTGCTGGTGTGAACAAAACTATTTGGAGCCGTTTTCAGTCATTATATAGTGGTTTGAGGATAAGGTAACCTACAGGCATCCCTTGGACTCGCAGTTTATACCTGGCCTGTGTCATTTTTATGCTTGCCGGAAAGTATTTCAGTTGAAAATGTGGATATTTATCCCATCTTCTTGAGTGGCTCAAACAGTGGATATTTGTTCCATCTTCTTGAGTGGTTAAGTGTCTTTCAGAAGATACATTGGAGATTTCAGTTACCTGGAACATTGCTGGCATCCTTGCAATTTTTATTGTATTTCCAGCTGTTGTAATAAGTTGTGAGGTTAGCAAAAATATCTTCATTCTCTATTTCTGAGTTTAAAGTATTTGTTGATCAAGATTATGATTGAAATTTAATAACACAAATTAATTAAATTCATTTACATTTCCTTGCCATTTTGAATACATGAATTTGAATCTCTTTAAACCTGGCATTACTTAAACCTGCAAAGAAAGAACAGACCTTGCATGCAAAAAATAAAATATCATACCGTAGCAAATAAAGAAGGTGAAAAATTTGGGTCAAATTATGAGAGGGATTCTACATTGTTACAAGATATGGCTATTAGTCATAGCCCCCTAAGCAGGAAATGTGTTCAAACATTTTAAACAAAAGTATAAACCATATGAGGAGATTTGCATTACTTGAGAAGTAATATAGGCTGATTAAGTTATTACTACTATATTAAAATTTGTTTATAAATATAATTTCATTATCAAAACAAATATATTTATGGAATCTTATGCTATAAAAAATGTCATCACTATATTTCTATAGTTGGAGTTACACATCATTAAGATTCTCTAGAGATTTTAGATACTTGGATTGAGTACAACCACCAACTAGATTGCTAGGATCAGGTGGATGTGTGTGAGAGGGACTTTTGATAATGTAAAATCCTAAAAATTGAGTTTTAGACACATCAATGCATTTATACATACAATGACATCACCCATCTTAGTTTGCACATCCTAAAGCTCACTAGGTCCGTTCTTATAGTCTCAAAGGGAATGCTATTGGAGCTAAAGATTGGAATGGACATATACAAGGTCCTCCATTTGACTCCTCAATCTATTGTACTTAACTAAATGGATGAAACCATATATGCTTTAATTATGTTGAAGAGAAGAATAAAAAAAGTTAGTAAAATTAATATTAAAAATTATAAATACAGGTAAACAAAATTATCAATAGTAATATGGTTGTACACTTTTTTATCTAATAATTATTCAAATAAGAAGTTAATAATTGATGGTCATTAAATAATCAATAATATATCAAGCTTAACCCTAAAAAGAAATTGATCTTTGTGCAGAAATATTTTGGGTACACCTATCCATATGTGCTTATTACCAAAGACTCGGACTCGGACTCGGGAAGGCCGACTCGGACTCGGACTCGGGACTCGGCATCAGACTCGGCTCTAGACTCGGCTGGACTCGGGATAGTGAAAAACTCAAGAAATTTAGAGATTTTTAAATATTTAAAACTTGTTTCAGACACCCTTTATTGAATACACCTTAAAGACACAATAACATCATCAAACTCGGCTCATTTGATTACATACACAAGTATACATCAATCACATAAGCATAAACGCAAATTGTAGCTGAAGAAAATAACAAACATAGATATATAAATATTGTCAAATGTATACAATATTACAAAACTCATGGAATAAAAAATCCATGTCATCATATTATCATCATCAAATGTTTCATACAAATACCAAAGGTAAATACAACTACAAGTCTATGGCTCAGAGGAGCCTGCACCCTCCGGCCTCGGCCCCCTGCGAAGGCGTCTAAGGTAGGTCCTGGATGATTCGACTGCCATAGCCGCTCCCCGTGACACCATGCCATGCTCACCAACATTAGGAACATCCGCGTCACTATCTGCCTCTGAATCTCCTATCTGTGCTCGTGCTCTCCGCTCCTCCTCTGCCATGGCTACAGTCTCAACCTCTATATCTACTTGGTTGATCCAATCAGTGTCAGACTCGGAGGTTAAATTTTCTCTACTTCTATCGACACAATTTGCCCCCATATTTTTCGACGGGGGTTTGGGGGCAGCGCCCCCAAGGTGGGGTCAAGGGGCATCGCCCCTTGCGCGCTCCCTGTCACAATACAGGGCAAGGTCGAGGGGCAGCGCCCCGCGATGCCAAAAAAACTTATTACAAGTCTGAATTAGGGTTTCTTTGAGAGTCTTCCTTAGGGCCTGGTTTTGCTCTTGTTGCTAATTGGGTCTTGCTTGGTGAGTGAGTATCATTCTTGAAGGTCCGAGCTAGGTCAAGTTGGTGAGTGATAAAGTCTAGAATGTCAACCTGATCTTCAAATGCCCTGAAATTTGGCTAAGTCTGGAATGTCCTGATCCTGAAATTTGACTGAGTCTGGAAAACTGAAGAATCCTCCAAAAACTAGATTTTGCAATATAACTCTTGGAGGCCCGAAACCACTCTCAAACATCCTGACAGTATATATGGAATATAACTTAAAGTATAATCACTTATACTTAAATGTTATATTCCATAAAATAATCCTGACGGAGAGACCAAAATGTCAAATTTCGCTCCTGACCCTTCCAAAAAAACTTTTTAAAATGTTTTTTTTTTGTCATTTTATTAACCCAGCCAGTAGCCGAGTCTGGGGCTCAGGACTCGCCGAGTCTGGCGATTTTGAGCCAAACTCGCCAACTCGACGAGTCTGGTGAGTTTACTCCCCAGACTCGGACGAGTCTGAGTTCGAGTCCCTAGGACTCGCCGAGCATGACTCGTACTTGGACTCGCCGAGTCTGGGCGAGTCCCATTTCTCTGGTTATTACTTTGCCTAATGACTAAAAAAGATTTGTACAATTTCGTGGCTATATATACATACAAAGCACTACAAGATGAGTTGAGATGTTGAGGAAGCCATAAACCAAGGTTGTATCGAGACGGGGGTACTTGGAGGGTCCGGAGACTAGTATCGATATTGGTACCACTATTTTTAAAAGTAGGAGTTGGACATACTTGGAGTTGCCAATTTTTTTATTAATGTAATTTAATAGTTTATAGAAAATCTGAAAATAGGTGTATGTTTGTAAGAGTAAATATGTATATAGACCAAGTGTATAAGGAAATTGAAGCAATGGCCCAAACCAACAAGTTGAAATTTTCAACATTGTAAATCCTTTTTCTATTCAATGTGATTATATAAATAAGAATGTGAATATAGATTATATATATGAGAATATGAATGAAGAAAGAGAATGTATGTCATAGGAAAATTCCCGATTCTCAAGGATCTAGTAGAATTCACCCCCATTGTGTATACCACAATGTTTACATAAAGGAATTTAAAGAAAAACAACAAGAAATATAGAAAACATGAATATCTTGAGTTTTTTGTTAAATTTCAAATACCAAATAGCAAATACTTGTGGTCTTGTTGGTTGAAAATTTTGTACACGTGGGGGAATATACAAAATTGTGGTTTCAACCACAGTGTGTGAGTAAAACTCTCCTAATTAAGGGAAGGCTCCCCCTATCTATCTAATACTAAAACTAAAATAGGATGGAACAACAGTGTTTCTTCTTTTTTAAAGAAAGCCAATATCATTTTCTCTCCATAGAAAAGTGATAGCAATTTAACATAAAACAACAGTAACAACTTTTGAAATAAAATGAGAGAAAGGAAATGAAGTTTCTTGAAAGCTCAAAGACTTCCGTCACTTCTTTCGGGACGGGACAGCAATATCAAGCTCAAAGTCTTGAATATGTGAAGTCCTATCTACCCTTTTCTGTACTAATGATATCAAGAACAAATTCTAGTAGCACAAAGTCTGAAATACCTTATTCTCTTTTACATGAAACAATAAGAACTAATATGAGCTTAAAGACTCACAACTAATTCTTATTACAAAATATATTTCTAAACTCTCTTAAGAACAAGTGTAAGCAAAAATTCTTACAACTCTTCCCAAAAGAATATTTACTCTAATTGATATTTACCTCCAATACTTGCAGCACAAAGACTGCAAATCAAATTTGATTAAGCTTTTTATGAAACACTTGCAAGAAAGATAATATGGAACACAAACTCAAGAATGTAGCACAAAGATTCAAAGCTTGAGCAATTTTCTTCTATTCCTTTCAATTCTTCAATTTACACATAAAAGCTCAAAGACTTCTTTGCTGCAAATTTGGCAGAGTTTTTGCTTGCTTTCCAAAAAGATAAAAATTACAATAAAGCCCCTCAACTATTTATAGGAGAGGATATTAGAGTAATTGGGTCTTTACTTGATTAATTAAACAATATTTGTTTAATTCTTTAAGTTCCCTATTATCTTTTACACTTAAGCTAACATTAGGTGCATAATAATTAATTCTTTTATTAATTATTATGTGCAAGCCTAGGGTTTTCCCTTTTAGGGTTTCTTGACCTATTAAAAGTCAATTTTTTTTTCTTTGTACCATTGTGTCATTACACATTTCGGTGAATATTGAGCTCTCCTTTTTTGAGCATATTTTCCTATGTTTTGTTCTTCAGATTGTTTTGCTTCATTGCTTCTCCTTGTAACAGATTGTTTTAGCTTGCAGAAGATCTTTAGGCTCCTGTGGTGTTGTGTTTCTCAACTCCAACATGGTATCAGAGCTCAGATCTGCAGCTATCTGTTTCTGTTTTTGAGAATTTTTGCATTGGAAGCAGATCTGGGGTTTCAGGCAATTTTTTTGTGGCTTAGGGATAGGCCTTTTTTTCTGAGCACTTTGGGCCTAAACGGACCTCACCATCATGCTCAGAAGGCCCAAAAACCCCTATAGTCATATAAAATTTGTGTATTTTTTACTCCTGAGCATCTGAGTGAATTTTTTTTCCAAAACCAGGTCGTATGGCTCTGGCATGCAAATCGAGAAAAAAAATTCAAATTTTTTTTTGCCTTTTTATGGCATGTAGGCCGGATTTTGATTTTTCAAAAAATCATTTAAAAAAATTAAAAAAATAAAAAAAGAAAAAAAAAAAGAAAAAAAGGCGAAAAAGGCAGTTGTTTCCAAAAGTTTTTTTTTGGTTTTTCGGGCTTACACAAGGTACGAGACCGACAGTGCGGCTTCCGTACGACGACCAGCCGTGCCAGTCCGGCCCGCCTGCAGGCTCCCTGCCCCCGACGGCATTCCTGCCAGCTCCGCCTTCCGGCCCCCGCCGGCCCTCCGATCACCACCACCGGCGAGTTCGCCACCTCTGCCTGGCCCGACAATCACCGCCTCTGCCCAGCTCGGCCACCACCATCACCCTCTAGCCTTTTTGAGGGGGGGTTTGTTTTTTGGTCATATCTTGAGCATCTGGAGTCGGTTTTTGGAAAATGAATAGGCGTCGGAAAGCTGATTCCAAGCTGAACCTCGTGGTGGTAGACTTTTTTTCCGAATCTGCTATTTGACTATACTTTTTACCAATCAAAGTCGAGCCTCTTTTTTGCACTTCCGAGGTCGTTGATTGTGCAAACGGACTCCGTTTTTCGAAAACGAATAGGTGTTGGAAAGCTCTCAGCGTGCTCTATTCAGATTTGTAATCTTTTCTCTCAGAATTTTAATCAGATACATGAGATATCAGTTTGAAGTTTTTTTTGCTTATGCACTACTTCCTTCTCATCAGTATGTACTAGGGTTTGGGTTTATCTATTGTGGGGGGGTGTTTTTTTCTCGCTTTCTGTCATTTATATCAGAAATCAAGAAGACCAAAACTCTCAAAACAAACAAACCCTTCTGCATCTTCTGTCTATTTTGAAAGATCACATAATAAAAAAAACCAACAAGCAGGTGCATGTGCAGAGTTTTGTTTTCATGGCAGATCCTTCAGTTGAGTTGTTGACTTCACACAACTATCACACTTGGAAGCCCCGCATCACGAGGCTTCTCCGGGCACGAGGGTTGTGGTCTTGTTTGGATGAGGTTCAGCCTGTATTGCAACGTCCTTATGAGCTTCTTCAACATAGGAACAAGATGGATGAGGCCATGGGATTGCCCTCTTTGCATGTCTCCGACAGTCTTCTGTTTCACCTTGATGAGTTGCTCACTCCTCGGGCTATGTGGTTGAAGTTTGATTCTCTCTTCGGGAGGGTCAGTGAGATTTAGGCATTACAGATTGAGGCAGAGTTGGTTTCTGTGTCACCTGATTCCTTTCCCACCATTGAGGATTTTTTGAACAAGTTCAAGTCTACAAGATCTGTTCTTCAGGGATGTGGCAAGATCAAGACAAACACAGAATGCATTCACTTGATTCTTTCGAATCTTGGGGTCAGTTTTAGTTTTTTGCCTCTGCTTTCTACTCCACCATGGATGGCTTGGGTGCTCGTTTCAACATGCCTACCTTTGATGTCTTTTGTGAGCGTTTGTCTCTCGATTCTCCCATGATCCTCATGAGAGTCATTGGCAAGCAACCAAACGTATTTTGAGGTACATTCGGGGCTCTAGTACTCATGGCATTCACTACACATCAGGGGAACCTCACATTGTTGGCTACACTGACTCAGATTGGGCTTCTGATGTCACTGATCGGAGGTCTACTTCTGGCTTTGTTTTCTGTCTTGGCTCTGGTCCTATCACATGGTTATTCAGGACCTCCATGACCCTGATTTGGTTGTGGCTACTGGGAGTGTTGATACTGCATCTCGTCTTTACAAATTTGATGAATTTGAGCCCCCTTCGGGTACATGTTCATCACTTATAGCACATGCAGATTCAGTGAGTCAGCTTTGGCATGAGTGCTTGGGCCATGTCAATTACAGATATCTTCAGCAGATGAGTACACATGCACTTGTTCTTGGGCTTCCACAGATTTCTTGTACAGATGGTGTTTGTCATGGTTGTGTGCTTGGCAAGCATCACGGAGATCCCTTTCCGAAGGGTAGAGCCTCTCGTGCGTTGGCACCCTTGGAGTTGATTCACATTGATCTCATGTCATTTCCCATTCCTTCTTTTTCTGGGGCCAAGTATGTACTCACTTTTATTGATGACTTCTTTGGATGCACATGGGTGTACTTTCTTAAGTACAAGTCTGATGTCTTTGATTCCTTTCGAATCTTCAAGACATTTGTAGAGAAGCAGTCTAGATGTTCTATTCGGTGGATACGTACAAATCACGGGGGGGAGTATGTGAATCAGGCTTTCAGAAATTTTTGCACTAAGCATGGTTTGCAGCATCATTTTATTGTTCCCTACACCCCTCATCAGAATGGTGTCGCTGAGCACAAGAACAGAACTTTACGAGAGATGGTGAATTGTATGATTCAGTCCAGGTCCATGGATTCGTCTTTTTGGGTTGAGGCAATCAATTGTGCCAACTATATTCAGAATCAAATGCCTCACAAGGCGATTCGACATATGAATCCTGAGGAGGCTTGGTCTCATGACAAGCCTGATGTTTCTTTTTTCTGAGTGTTTTGCAGTCAGGCATGGGCTTTTATTCCTGATGCTCAGAGGAAAGCCATGGAGCGGAAGAGCCGACCACTCATTTTTGTTGGCTACTCTGAGGATGTTAAGGCGTACAAGTTGTTTGATCCTGATTCCAGAGAGGTCCTGTTTCGATGGGATGTTCAGTTTGATGAGCGTCTTCCCACAGTGGATACCCCGACTCTAGTGTCTACTCCTCTCCCTAATCCTTCCACTGCATCTCTTCAGGATCTTTTTGTTGATGATTCTGATGATGGTGCTGATGATCCACCATCCCCTCCTCCCCTTGCTCCGCCTCAGATGCCCAAGTGGGCTCACCTTACTATTGAGGCGGCAGGTCCTATGGCCGGTGATCCTTCAGATACTCATCGCACCTGTTCTCATATTGTGGGTTCTAGTCTCTTGAGTCATGCTATTTCAGATGATCCTCAAAAGTTTTCAGAGGCTATCGGACACCCTGAGTGGGATTATGCTATGGAGGAGGAGTATTCTTCTTTGATGAGGAATCATACTTGGGATCTCTGTCCTCTTCCTAAGGGCAGAAAGATGGTTGGGTGCCACTGGTTGTATCGCACTAAGTATGTTGCTGATGGTTCCATTGATAAGTACAAAGCTCGTCTTGTTGCGAAGGGTTTCTCTTAGGTTGAGGGTATTGATTACTCTGAGACTTTTGCCTCTGTTGTCAAGATGAACTCTATTCGCTTTGTACTATCTCTTGTAGCTTCTAGGGGATGGCCTGTTTTTCAGATGGATGTGAAGAGTGCCTTCTTGCATGGGGACCTGTTGACATGTATTTTGTACACTGCCTAACACAGAATAAAATACCCAAGGGTACCTTATCCTCTCTTGAATAAAGCCTCTGATTGCTGAAGATGTCGCGAAAAAGGATCAATCAGGGTGACTCCAAGGTTCTTTGATGTAGGATCTCTATGTGTGGATAAGCACCAGTGGTCGTTGTGAATGCTGTTTCATCAAGGGGCCTTACGTTTCCGTTATTGTAGGAACAGGATTTCCTAAAACTAACAAGTTCTCAAAAGATTAAAAGGTAGGGTTTGCAAGGGATGAATTCTAATCTAACCCTAAGAATGACTCAATGTAGGCTAGACTTGGTAAGATTCTACCAATTTCAATATTGCCAAAACATAACAACTCAACTGAAATTGATGCGATCTTCTAAGGTGACTAATGATTTTCCAATTCATCAAGGATCGTAGACACTACCATGAAGGTACATATCAATAGTTCAATGATGATTGAAGGTTTAAGTAATCCAAATATCTCCAGTTGACCACACAAGGCGTTCTTACAATCAGTAAGAAGCTAGTGGTTTGGAACGTGAATCTCACCAAAGATCAAGCTCAACACTTAGTCCTTCAAATTTAAGTACTACTTCGACCAAGAATGATTCAAGAAAACAAGCAACCATGAAAGTAGCCACAAGAATTGCAATAAAACACCATCACTTCAATATTTTATTGATCTCAAAGCCAAAATAGACAACAATTGCTTGAAATTCTCTCTTCAATGCTCAATCTTGCTACAAAATAACTTTCCAACTTACTCTCTCTAATCTCTCCTTTTCTAATTTTCTAATAAATCAAAATGAAAATGAATGAGGCTATATATAGCATCCTCAATTACAATGAACGGCCCAGATCAAAAGAAGATCAACGGCTGAGATTCTGACACCTAAACCCTAATTAGGGTTTATTACAAAAAGTTCCCCTTTTATTGAACAATATTAAATGCATAGCCAAATATTTAATTGGCACAAAAATCTAGGAAACATAGACCAATGATAATTAAGGTGCCACATCATCTATAACAACTTCTCTTCTAGAACCTTGTTCCCTTTCCAATGCTCCTTCTTAGCATATGCAGTGAATCTAGACACAATTCCTTCGATCTCAGCAATAGGAATCTTTGGAAGATTCCTCATTCGTTCCTCCAAGTGGATGACCTGATCAAAAGCCCTGAGAAGAGCTGCATCCCATCCAGGTTCGAGTTCTTTGACTTTCTCAATCAGGAGCATAGTAGCGAACATTTGATCCCTTTGCTCATCTGTGATAATATTCTCATCTTTGCAAAAGATGACCTTGACCTTCTCCTCCAACTCTTGAAGATTCACATCTGTCTCATCTTCAATCCTTCTACCAAGAATAGAACATAACACCTCAAACACCCTGTCCTGAATTGGATGGATGACCTCCTCAACTTGATTGTATTTGGTACTAATGTCTTCGAAAAGAACTTCCTTCATCTGAAGTAGAGTTGACCATTGGAGTAAATAATGAGCTCCTCCATCCATTATCTTTTCTTGTGCGAAGATCTTCCTTGGTGTTTGCCTGATTACTTGCAGAACAGGAATGATAACATCTCTAGTGTGGGCAAAGGCAGCTACTGTTATCATTAGGTTGTGAATGATCTCAAGGACCTGGATAGCTCGATGGGTGGTCTGCATCATTCTTATTGTGAACTCAATGGCAACGGTATGGGATTTGTTAATCCAAGAGCTCATAAGCTGGACCAAGCTCTTAACTCTTTCTGCCTCACCAACGGATTCAAGGGGAAGTGCTTGCACAGGAGATACTGCTGGATCCTGACGTCCCAAAGGCTGATTGAGATGGCTAAAGTAGCCTCTCCAAGCACTAACCTCTCGCTCAAGCTTTCTATTCTTTTCCATTTCTTCTCTAAGCTTGTCTTTAAGTGCCTCAAATGAATCAGTTGCCTCATCCAGTGTCTGCTCGGCTGTGAGTGGACCAAGTTCAAATGTTTCTACATCATACTCTTCTGCAAGGATTTCACCTTCGTACTTGTCCACTGCCGGTGTAGCTATCTGCAACTTCCTGGACCCTGTCTCATCTCTGATCATCTTAGACATCTTGGCGGCCTTCTTCCTTTCTGTTACTCCCTGAGAATTTCCTACAGGGCTCTCTAAGTCAATTACATTATCTTCATCTTCGATCACAATCACCCTTGTTAGCCTCTCCTTCAACCAATCTGGAATGGCGGATCTTGTCTCTCTAACTTGTATCTCTTTAGGCAATGGTTCTTCTTCTCGGAGAGGAGATGTTACTTCATCGTTATTCTTGTCTTCATGTAGCTCATTAAATTGGGGAGATTGACTTGATGAACGTTGAGACGCCTGCCCTTCTTCGTGTGTATCATTTTGTACCATTGATTCCATAGATTCCTCAACTTCAGGTACCCTCTTCTCTTGTCCTACATTCTGACTTGTCTTTTTTTCATGTCGAGAAGATGTACCGGATGAGCGATCTCGATTGGCCTCTTGTTTCTTCTTGGAGGGCTCTCTTTTCTCAGGTCTTTCTTTCCTCTTCGCACTTCTAGGATGGGGATTGCCTTCACTTACACTTCGAAGATTACCTTCACTTGTGCTTCTAGGATGAGGATTGCCTTCACTTACGCTTGCTCCTCCTTCCCCTGGTCTTTCCTCCAAAGTAAAAGTCATAGGTATGTTCTGTTCTCTCAACTTTTGATGTTGCACATCAACCCATCTGCGATTACAAGACAAAACTGGAGCCATCAAAGCTTTTAAGTCAAAAACCTCAAGTTCATTCCAATCTATCTTCACTGCTTTGTCTTCTCGGTCATAAGATGATTGGAGATGTCTGCCACTGTCCTGAGCTTGATCAGCCACTCTGTAAACTTTGCATTTCCTGATGAAATCCAAAGGTAACCTGGAATGCATCTTTCTTTTCACTTCTAAATCATCTGAGAGATTCATCAAAAAGTCCTCTATCTGAAATTCGTGCTTGTACTTTCTACCAACTGTTTCTTCTATATATCCATAAGGATCAAAATTCTCTCTCAAGGCAAAGAATGAAAATGAATATAAGGCCAACTCCTTCTCTGCGTCATCCATGGCTAGAGCATTAGGACATACCTCAATTGAATTCCCTAGTATGATAGGCACAGGGATTCCGTTTCCATGCCTGTGTCTGAATGCCTTTGCATAAGCTGCCAACTGCCTAGTCACCTCAAGTAGCACTATCTTGTCTGTCGGATATCTCGGCAACATGTATGGAGGTGAAGGACACCCATGAACTCTAATATATGTAAACTTTTGGAATTGGATAAACCAAGCACCATACCTCTTTACAAGCTCCTGGGCATCTTGAGATAGCCGATTGTGAATCCCGCCTTGCAATGTCCTGGTGATGTTCATCGTGAAGGTATCATTAACTAACTTGTAGTTACTTCCAGGTGGATGATGCAAATGGACATAAGAATCACAAACTCTGACTTCTCCAGGTCCTCTTCCGATCACTCCTCTGTGAGGTAGTCCTGCATATTCAAAACTCCTGATCAAGGCATATATGATGTACGAGCTCATGTGGAAGGATTTGGTAGCCTTCAGTCTTCTTAACTGCACATCCAAGCAATGGCTAATAATTCTAGCCCAATGAATTGTCCCTTTTCCTTGAACTATCACTTGGATGAAGTAGAACATTCACTTTTCAAAATAGAAGGCTTGAGGAGCTCCTGTAACTCGATTGAGTAAGGTTATCAAATCTCTGTACTCCTCCTGGAAGTCGATCCTATGTGGTGTGTTGGGAATCTTGCTCAGGCGAGGACGACTTTTGAGTAACCAATTCTTATTGATGATGCTCAAGCAAGTGTCTGGATCATCTTCGTACATGGATCTAGCTCCTTCCAAGCTTTTGTAAATCATATCCTTATGTTCTGGTGAATGGAGAGCTTCACTGATAGCCTCTTCTGAAAGGTACGCCAAGGTGTTTCCTTCCTTGGACACAATCGATCTTGATTGTGGGTTATAATGGCGGGCGCACTCGATCATCAGCTCATGGCACTGAACTGCTGGAGGGAAACCGGCCGCCTTGATAATGCCACTTTCAATTATTCTCCTTGCGACAGGTGATGGCTTTCCAATGTAAGGGACCTCTCGAAACTTCTTCACACTGAAGTTTCCCAAGTTGGTATCTCCAATGTTGCTCCACTTTGACACGATCTTGGTCTCCAATTCTTCATTCTTTTGATCTTCCTTCATGAGAGCTGGACGACTAGTGGATGCTCCTGCCTTTGGGGTCGCCATCTTGACACCTACACAACATTTCATAATGAGCAATATACTTTGCAACGTAGAAATATAGACTAGATTTTAAGTTTTAAATTTAGGAAACTTCATGATAAATCTTTGAATTATCATTTCCTAAATATAACTATGCAATTTGAAATTCAAAATTCAAAATTTCAACATTTGAACAAGGGAGATCTTGCCATACCTCTTCTTGAGAACTAATTCTAAGAAATGATGCAAAATTAGGCAAGTTCGCTAGGCAAAATGTGGGTCGAGGCTCTCCCCTTTAGCAAAATGTTCTTCCTCTAGACTTCGCAATCATTAATTCTACCACCTTTATTCTTCAACGCCTTGAGGAAAATTCGCTCCACCTCTAGCCTCTAACAAAGTTCGCTCCAACTTAGACCAGATTTCGCACTCCTCCTTGCTTCTCCAAATCGCACTTGAATAAATGATTGAATGATTGATTAAAATGGTTCAACACACCCCCATTATATAGGCGCTCACCACCTCACTTTCCCATAGGCCGACTTGGTGAAAATAGGCCAAAAATAAACAAAAAAATTATAAAAGAAGAGGCCGACTTTTAAAAAGTATTAAAATGATACCCCAAGCGCTCTATCTTTTATTTTAAATTAATAATAATTAATTTCAAAAGGCCTTAATAATAATAAAAAACGATTTTCTAAGGCTTAAATTAATTATTAAATATCAACGCACCCTTATTAAATGCCAATTTAATTAAGATATTTCAAGGTTTTAGCGAATTTGGCATTTAATGCGAGTTGTTTGAAGTAAGTGCTCAAGCATGGGAAAATAATGGACATCAATAACATCGCTCTGGTCCCTTGGAGAGGGACAGGAGCGATCATGCACTTTAGACCTTGCATTTCTCGTTTTTACGTTCAAAACCTCACCTTTGGCGTCCAAAATGGGATTTTCATTTGGAACTTTGAGTTTAATTTGTTCAATCTTTGGAAGGAGCTTGCCTTGAAGCATTTTCACCCTGGTCCCTTGGAGAGGGACAGGAGCGATTTTTGTCTTTGTCCTTGATCCTTGTCTTTCAAATCGCCAATTCAAGTTTGGAGGTAAACAATGATCTTCATTCGTCTCTTCAGTGCATGTTCAACTCGTTTTTGCAAGGCAAAATTGACCCTCTTAAGATTTTCGCCCTGGTCCTCCAGTGAAGGACAGGAGCGATTTTTACATTTGAGCCTAAGATTGTCGATTCTTGGGGGCAATTCCTTGTTCATCATCTTTTGAAAGACATTTCTCACTTTGCACAACCTTGTTTTGGTGCGATTCTGGAGGAAAATTTGTTGATTTTATAGAAATCGCCCTGGTCCTCCAATGAAGGACAGGAGCGATTTTTAGTCCATTTGCACAAATTCTTAACCACATCAATGTCTAATTACCTTCAAGGCATAAAACATCATTCCTTATTCCATCTTGAGTCTTGGAAACGAAAGTAGCATTCCAAAACGTTAGGCTATTAGGCATATTTGAAGATTTCGCTCTGGTCCCTTGGTGAGGGACAGGAGCGCCCTAGCCCATTTTCATCGAATTTCATGGTCCTTGCAACTCCATTCTTCCTTGAAGCATTTTAAATATCACTCCAATCTTATGTCTTGATCTGGATTCGTCCAAATTTGGGGAGGAAGGCCTGTTAATGTGTTTTTTGCCCTGGTCCCTTGGAGAGGGACAGGAGCACCTTGGCAATTATAAGTTCACTTGTGCTTTGCTAGCCCTCGAAATAATCTTCAATGGATCCATTATCTCCTCTTTCATTCATCTCCAACACAAAACTTGCTTTTCCTTTGCCCGAAGTTTGTCTTGTGAGAAAATCGCTCTGGTCCCTTGGAGAGGGACAGGAGCGCCTATTGCAACTTGGGTTGATTTTCTTCATTGTGGCCCACTCAAGTTATAGTCAACGAATAAAACACACTTCCCTTGACCTCTTCAAATCGCGAAATCACTTAAATCTTGCAAGGATAATGTAAATTTGGAATTCAAGCTCCGGTCCTTCAGTGAGGGACAGGAGCGATTTTTGTCCTCAAGGCCAAATCATTACAATTTTCATCTCAAATTTCCCTTGCTGGGGAAGATACCATCTTTTACAAGCTATGAACAAGAGCCCAAATCCAAAGACGGTCCAAGGTGTATACAAAGAAAATCGCTCTAGTCCCTTGGTGAGGGACAGGAGCGATCTCATCTTGCTAGACAAAAAGTTCAACCTTTCATTGCTTTTGACTAAGTCTGGGTGTTCTATCATGTTGATTTCATCCATCATTGTATCCTCGGTGCTTCAATTTGACCAATCAAGGCCAAAAATGACCTAAGTAAACCATTTCGCCTTGGTCCTTCAGTGAAGGATAGGAGCGAATTCACCTTAAACCTTCAAAACTTGTCATTTTTGAGTCTTCAAAATCTTCAAAATCCTCAATTTACGTCCGATCATCTCCCCTGGAGACCCTGCACAAAACGATTAAAGGAAGTTAATAACCAATATGCACCAAATAACATTTTCGCCTTGGTCCCTGGGAGAGGGACAGGAGCGATTTTGCCTTTATAAGCCAAAATAACCACAATTTAGGTCTTCAATCACTTCACCAAGCAGGGTTAGGTCATCTTCAAGGCCAGGGACCAGTTAGCAAGCCCTCAATTATTTGGTCAAAATTTATCCAGACAAAAAATGTACAATTCCATCATTAAAATGCTAACACTTAGAAATAACTTGAATTTGCCCTCAAAATCCTGACTGGACCTAACCTGAGACATACTTGACTTTCTGATAGGCTCATCCTACTTCAAAAATTTGCAATCTTCGGGAGGACGCTTAACAATCTTCCAAAATTTGACTGGACTCGGCTTGAGAATATCCAAAAGAAACCCCTAAGGCTTAACCCTAGTCCAGACAACTCATTCACTTACTCAAAAAACCCTAAAAGCAGAGAGAAGAACAGGCAAAACAAAAGCAAAAAGAGGGGGCCCCCATTTTAATGGGGCGATGTGTGAAATGGTCACAACAGGACCTATAGGAGGAAATCTACATGGAGCAGCCTCAGGGATTTGTGTAGGACAATTCTTTGGTTTGCAGACTTCGACGTTCATTGTATGGTCTCAAACAGGCCCCTTAGGCTTGGTATGAGAAGATGGATTCTTTCTTGCTCTCCACTGGGTTCACCCGTAGTCATTCTAATCACACAGTGTACATTCAGCTTCTTGAGGGTGCGATCCTGATTCTTGTGCTATATGTTGATGATCTCCTCATCACAGGTAGCTCATCCTCTATGGTTCAGCATACCCAACGCACCTTGATGGATCAGTTTGAGATAACCGATCTTGGTCTTTTGCACTATTTCCTTGGTCTTCAAGTGATTCAGTCTTCCAATGGGCTTTCCATTTACCAGCAGAAGTATGCTCTTGACTTGCTTCAACGCTTTGGCATGCTTGATTGCAATCCTGCTCCCACTCCTTTTCAGTCAGGGTTTGTTTTGGTTACTGCTTGTCCCACTCCTTCAATAGATTCTACACTTTACAGGCAGTTGGTTGGCAGTTTGTTGTTCGTGACTCACACCCATCCTGATATTTCCTTTGCGGTTGGCCTTGTCTCTCGATTCTCCCATGATCCTCATGAGAGTCATTGGCAAGCAGCCAAATGTATTTTGAGGTACATTCGGGGCTTTAGTACTCATGGCATTACAGTTACAAGTCCTAACTAACTTGAGAAATTCTCTCAACCACCAAGACTTATTCAATAACTAACTATGACTTATTCAAAGTTACAAGTCCTATTCTAAATTGACTTGTAACTTGTCTACTTGTTATTACAAAAGTGCAAGTAATGACTTAACTTGCAATTTTACAAAAATGTTCTTACAAGTAAACATGTCAAAAGAGAAACTACAACTAAAAGATTACAATTAAAAAAAAATGCAACCAAGTATTGAAAAACACTTAAGTTGCTTCATGAGAAGACATGAATCCTTTGAACTTTTGGACGATCGTTTGCAGCTCATCAGGATCCGGTTCATGGGTATCCCTTGCCACGATCATGGTTTTCACAATAACATCGCTGCAACGAAGGATTGTGGCATTATTCTTCTCAAAGGAAGACTGAATTTCCTGTAGGAAATCTGGATAAGTCACCAAGGCTTGAAGGGATGCAGCTGAAAATGGTTCACTCTTCCATTCTTGATGGATCTTCAATTGCAGATCTGAGAGAACCTTTTCTCCTGCCAATATTTCCCCATTATGATCCATGATGTTGCAAGAAGCTTTCTCACAACGAGAAACCATATCTTGAAATACTTCCAATCGCAGTCTCATGGCATCATCAATGTCTTCAACAAGTGACTTGAGAACAAGGGCTTTGTTCTCCAAGAGCTCTTGAAATTCTAGTTACACAACCCTTGAAGGAATAACCTGATGTTCTAGAAGAATACTTAACTTTTGCTAAGGAATTTTAAGCCAAGTAGTCAAGCTATCTTCTACCTTTTCCAAGTTTTGTTTGAAAGTATCAGAAACTTGGTTCAATTGTTCTTCAATGGTCTTCAATTTGACCATCATTTGGAAAACCTCCTTCAAGACTCGTGCACAGATTTGGAAAACCTCCTTCAAGACTTGTGCATAGATTATGAAGCTGATCAACCCAAGATTCCAATGCTTGTACCTTTTGAGAAGCTCTCTCAACTCCCTGAATTGATTCTCGTGCCTCGGTAGAACTTGAAGGATTTCTCACTTCACCAGCAAGTTTTGTGATCTTATGAACACCTGCAACAAGTTGCCTATTCTCCTCTTGTAGCTTGTCTTTCTTTGCTAGAAGCTCATCATACTGCTGTACTAATGAAACTACAAAATACTGGGCATCATGCTTTACCACTTCATGTGTTTGCTTACCCAATTCTACCCTTGTGACCTTGTAATCAACAACTGACATCTCCTCACGTGGCTTATCTGCAAGAGGCTCAACAATTTCAGCCACCTTCATCCTATTACTATCAACCGTTACCATTAAGATTGTCTTGGCTCTTTTAGCAACCTTGGGCCTAGATTGCTTAAATGCTAGTAATCAAAGGCATCGGGAGAAATTTCCTGCTTCTTCCTTTTGGGAGTGAATGAACTAAGCCATGGAGGTAAAGCCATCAACTCTCCTTCAGTAGTTGATTTAAGCAAAGGAGAAGCAGTTTCTGTTTGAGCAACTGTGGTCATCCTAGATGAAGTATCTGTCTGGATGGCAACCATGGCTTGCTTGGTAACCAAAGGGCATGAAGATCGTCTCATAAACTCCTCAAAGGCAGAAGTAGAGGTATCAATTTCTGACAAATGAATGCATGCAGGAGTATCCTCGAAGATTTCCAGCAAATTCTCTTGTTGATGATCAAGAGGCAACTCAACTGCTGAAATAGGAATGGCATCCTGAGGGGATTCATCCACTACTGTGTCAGGAGGAGATAGAGGTAGCTCCATGGGAACTGAGGAAGGAATCTCATGAGATGACTCCAAAGCTAGTGACCTAGGAGCATCATCTGATTGATGTCCTTCTGGATCATCAGGGTCAATCACATGAATATGAAGTTGGGCCCACGAACTATCGCCTCCTCAGGAGGAAGCACCATTGCCTGACTAACCCGCAATTTGATCCTTGTGCCCGAAGATGATACACCTTCCTTGTCAATCTGAATCTCAGACTTACGTCCAAAAGGCCCCGTAGTATCATTTTCTTTTCCAACCTTGATCTTGATGAGCCTAACACCATTACCTTTGAGCCAAGTGTTGGTGCTAGCTAAGATAGGTTGAAATCTCTCAAGAATGGAAGTGCATTCTTTATGTGACCATTGGATTAAAGGAAGTGGAGCTTTTTCAACCCTCCGTGAGACATACTCTAGATCAAGCACATTCCCATCATCAATCATCCCTTGTGGAATGTCCACCAAGTTCAAATCAATAATTTGCTCAAGAGGGAGCCGACAATAGTCCATCTTGAGAACCTCCTTTTCTGTACGGAGATCCACCCAGATATCCTCAATGCGATGCACATGTATGAAGGACTTTTTGATCCTTTCCTTCATACCTCGGTAGTCAAAATCTGCCCTTGACTTAAACCTTTTGAGTTTAATCTCCTGCATCTCGGTCTCCATAGCTTTGGCTTTAGTGGATGTGATAAGGGAATACCGACCAATCTTCAATGGGTTAGTTGTAGAAATCCCCATCCCAACCTTATGTTTGACAAATTGATGTGCATGAACAACCATGATCTGTCTTCCCAACTCCATAAGAATAATCTTATCAGTTGAGTATCTAGGAAGCATGTATGGCTTCCCACTGTAGCATCCGACTCTCATATAAGTGAAAGTCAGGAATTGAAGGAACAAGCAACCATACTCATTCACTCTTTCCCATGCTTCATCTGACACCCTTTTGTTCTTTAGAGTCTTGTCAAATTGACACATGAAGTAACCAAAGAATGCATCTTGAACCCTCTTGAAATGTAATCTGCTGGGTCTCAAGGGCAGTTGATCATAGTACTCACACACTGGTATAAGCGAGCGATCACCCTTGGTAGAGAGACCAGGGAAATGTCTATGTGATGCTACCAAATACACTAAGTATGAGTTCATGTAAAATGTCATAGTGGTAGGGACTGCTGCAAGTTGTTCACACAAAGTATCACTGATAATCTCTCCCCATGAAATGTGATGGGACTGCCTTATGAACATGATAAACTAATACATCCAGGGCTCAAAAACATTAGAGTGTTCAAAACCCAACATCTTGCTAAGGAGAGAAATGATGTCTCTAATTTCCCACTTGAAATTACAACGGTATAACTTAGCCCACCTTGTGAAAGCGGCTCGTGGCTCATGGATCCACCTGTTAATGTGGCATTTGCAGTCCTTTTCCCTTTTGATATAGTATTCAGTTGCACTATCTTTGGAAATCTCCATATACATAGGTGCTGATAGTATTCTGAAAACTTTCTCAATGGTATCCACATCAAGGCGAATTATTGCCTCCCAATCATCAATTCTGATAGTTTGTGTCTCCTTGTTGAAATGGTGAGCACAAGCGAGAACAAATTCAAGTTCTAGGACAGCCACCAGAAAAGAAGATGCATGATGAATGTGGCTGTCCAACAACCGCTGCATATTACAATCCTACGGATCCTCCACCTTTTTGACGAATTCTGACATGTCAACATGCCCTATTTACATATCCTTGATATGATCCAAAGGAGAGGAAACTTGTGAAGGGGAAACTTCATTCTGGTACTTGTCATATTTATACTTCATCTTCTTTGGAATGGAAGATGATGGTAAATCTGACATTGAAGAACAACCTGGTATGCTGTGATGAAGACTTAAAAGTGTTAAAGCAACATCAAGATCAGCTACAACTAACATTTTTTCTTCTTCAAATGGAAAGAACTTCAACCCTTGCACTTCATAACTTTGCGAGAGAAAGATGGGAAATAAATGGGAATGCTTGAAACTTGGTCTTTGACCAATTTCGGATCTTGGGGAAAGTTTTACAAGTATACAAGTGGGGACGGACAAACATGCAATCAGACTTTTGAAACCCGAATGCAAGTATAATTGTAAAAAGGAAAACGAAGAAGCGGGTGAAAAATGAGATTTTGACATGTGGGAAATGAGGGGAATGGTATGTACGGATAATGGCAATGAGTATGGATGAAAATGGAAAGATTTTGGGAAGGCCATCTTCAAGAAAATGGGAAGAACTTTCTACTTGTAATCTGATTTTAAGAACTCGATTTTGAAAGAGTAGGAATTTTCCAACTTAAAAACTTGGAATTTCACCAAAAGATGATTAAAATATTCCAACCATAGGGAAAGATCAATTATTTTCATCCTACTTGCAATTGGGATTTTAAATCCCGAATGCAAGTAAAGAGGGAAAATGGGGAAGAACAATGCAATTCACAAATTACTTTGCCAAGGGGAAAATCTCTCTCACAAAACCGTTTTAGGCAAGAACTATCAAAATAAACATATACAACTAGAAAGATCAAACAAGAAGAGAAAATAAACAAAGAAAGAAAGAAAAATGAAAGCAAAACCAAAAGAAATCTTACTTTGCTTAACCAAGATGTCTCTTCAAGAGATGAAACAATGTTTGGAAGGAAGAACCAATCTCTTAAATAGAAATAAACACCAAAACCCTTGCCACGTTTTTTTCCAAACTCGGATTTGAAGAATAAACAGCAAAAACGTGTTACAAAATGCCACTAGAATGGGTCAAATCTTGAAGGAAATACCACATAAGAAAAGAACAATGCCAAACACCCAAACATGGAGTGAAATCGTGGCAAGCAAACCCCAAATCGTGGCATGTAAAAACCTCTTTGAAGAGGTAAAACGCAGTTTAATGGAACATGAAACGGCTACCAAAACAATGACAACGTGTTCCCAAACTCACAAAAACCGCCTTGCTATCATATCGCCTACTTGATCCATGAATTTCTCCACAAAAATCGGGAAGAATTTGTAGCAAAATCGGTTTAGGAGAGGAAAAATACTTGGTCGAGTTCTTGGCAAGGAGTAACAAGTTCAAAAATGCCTTCAAACACATGCAATTGGGTTTTTGAGAGAGATTTACAAGTCACAATAACTTGTAAGGGGAAAATAAAATCCCTTTAACAAGTTTTAATAACTTAACTTTAAAAAGAACTTGTAATGGGGAAATAAAATTCCCTTTACAAGTGATCTGGAAAAACAATTAAACATGTAATATATCACTTAAATAGGAACTTTATAAAAGAATTACAAGTTCTTTTAGATTTATAATTTAAAATAATTTGTAATATGTCCAAAAAGTTCCTATTATGACTTTAAAAAGCCAAAAAGCATCAAGGGGGAAATAAAAAGTAAGTTACAGTTTCTTTTTTTCATAAAGTGAACTTGTAATTAACTAAAAATTTCCCTACAAAGACTAAAACAGAGGAAAACATGAAACTTGCAACTTAAGGAAAATTTCCCATTGCAGTCAAGGAGAAAAAACCCGAAATTGAAGGAAAAACATAGCAAACGAACTCGAAACGCGATGAAATTTGAAACGTGGTTCGAGGATGGAATGAGGGTTAAGCCAGTCCAAGGGTAGGGCAAAATTCTTCCTCGGGAAGCGTGCCCCAGAGTAAATTTTTCATTTTTTGACAAAAAAATTTAAGTAATGGTCCATTTTTTAAAAACAAAAATGAGGACAACAGGTCTTGTTAGCTCGCATTGACTCCTGCCCTACATTGGCTCCTGTTTTACCTTGTGTGTTGTGTTTATTTTACAGCTTCCTGGTGAATTTAAGTTTTAATTTTTAACGATTTTTGTTTTATTTGTGTGGAGTTGATGCCTTTTGCATGGGAGACAACATGAGTCTTCAGGAGGCCGTGGTTGAATGTCTCTTGCAATTGGAGACATCTCAAGAAAGGTCTCTAGTATTGGAGACGTGTCTTGGTCTCGGAGATGCGTCCTAGGGGGTCGGAGATGTGTCTTCGTACAGCACAGATGTATTAAATAAAAAACTCAAAGAAAGTTTAAAATACAACTCACTTTACACAATTGACACTTAAATTGACCTACCCATATAATATCAAGATACAAAAAAGTTAAAAACACAATAATGTAAGACGGTCCAAGGCCTAGGAACTGAATATGACATTGGAAAACATTATGCATAAAATGTAATAACTACTGTGTTGGCTTCATTACATGAGAATGCTAACATCTACATTATCTGATATATATGACCTGATCCCTCTCAGCTATAAGGGGAAAATGTCGTTTAAGCTCTCGCAGAATAAATGCATTGTGGAACAATTGTATGAGTTTGTTTAAAAATGCAATCATACTGTAAATTTCCTTTGACTGATTGCTAATTTTACTAACATTTGTAGAAACATCTTTATTGTAAGTTTATATATTTGCCCAATCCAGATATTGATTATGTCAATCTTTTCTGATATATTTTTCTAGAATCTTGTTGATTTCATTTTTAGCTCATGAATTATTCTAATGTTTAGCTGACTAGTATTTTTTATGTATGCTTATGTGAATAGATGATGGTCTATGGTACGCTCTTTGGCTGTTTGGCTCCAGTTCTTACAATAGCAGCTTGCTTAAGTCATAGGTCACCATTTGTGTCTCCAAAAGATGAGGTAAAACCATGAATGCATAGGTAATTACAAAAGTAATAATTCATTCTGATGGAGAGAATTTAGCATGTAATCACAAGTATCTTCTTTTGACTATTAGTATAAAAATACGCTTTCTAATGCTGCAGAAATATAATGCCGAAAGGGCCAAGCTTCTACTGCTATCAGAGAAGATAGATGGTGGAAAAGGTCAAAATATTGCTAGCGGACAACAATCAGATCACCTTTTATTGGTGGCTGTGTATAACAGGTGGATGAAGATCTTGAAGCAGGTAAGCACGACTATTCTGCTGCATGTTTGCTTTTTCATAAATATTATTAAATGGATATTAGACATTTTTTTTAGTTATGACTTCCAGGCTCTGTCATTGTTGCTTTTCTTTTTCCCAAATTTCATAAGTGAATCATGAAAAAATGTAAGAACCCCCACAGGACTTCCAGGCTCTGTCATTGTTGCTTTTCTTTTTCCCAAATTTCATAAGTGAATCATGAAAAAATGTAAGAACCCCCACAGGTTCTAACTGCTGATAGTGGTGTTGTTTGTTTTGGTTTTTGAAGTTTTATTATTTTTTTGTATTTTTGCAAGGGTTTAATAACAAAAAAGGAAATGCACATAAACTGAATAGACTCACGAGAATGAAAAATTTTGAGATTTCTGTTTGCATTGATGGCTGCAAATGTATATTTTATTCTCCTTTAAAGTTATGAAGCCTTTACATGGATTGCATACCCATATTTGATGTTTATTAACTGCTGGTACAAAGTGCTGCGAAAAAGCAACTCCAAAGTCTGATCAAAACTCCTTGAATCTGCAATAAATGGTGCTGCTGAAGATGCCGAACCCTTCTCCCAACCCTAGTGAACTTTCAACTTTCTATTGAATTGTTGCAGCTCTTAAACCCCAAATTGAACCTCCTAGGAAATGGCGCCACTTACAGCAGGCTGGAGCTAATACATATGCTGACATACATGAACTCCTTGACTAGCAATGAATATTAATTCCCTGCTGATTTACTTCTTCACTAAACTGATTTGATCCTGATTGAAAATTATGAAAATATGGCCTTCAATATGCTCAATTGAAACCTCTAGATGAAGCTTCCCCTTTAGCCAAACTCACTGGGTATTCCATCAATTCATAAGGCTGTAACACTGAAGATTTGTTCGTTCTCCAATGCCCTAATAAGCTGAAAACTCAGAAACCCTCATCTCTGTGCTCTCCAAAATGAAATTCATCAAATTGAAATGTCAAGAATGAATCGATTTCCTTCATGAAGCCCTTTAAATACTTCTTCTCCAAGTTCAATTTTCTCAAAAGACATTTAATTGTCATTTTAATGATATAACTTTGAAATCATTAATATTTCGTCCAAACCTTGGCAGATGTGCTCATAAATTTAATTAAATATTTGACCCCTTCCTCATGATGGCTAGACCCTCAATTAAGTGCTTTAATAATGTAAGTTATTTATTACTTATAATGGACCATTTAATGAATTAATATTAATTTGGTCACAAAGATTAATATACACAACATTTTATCATACCGTCTGAAGTACGCATCTCTCCTCATAATTCCCCATGTGACTAAATACACTTTCTAAAAATAGAAAGGGTCCACCTCTATGAGCTTCTGACTTACTATAAATAGTAAGTATGGCAAATGGAGTCCAAATGAAGTCGAACGAAGGCCAAATCCACAATTCTCTGAGGACCGGAGAAGTCACAACCCTCAAAAGACCCCCTAACCATCATCATTAGTCTACGAGGGTCACATGATAGGCTAATCCTCTGCTACAACTGCTTGTCAAAGAGAAGGGGACATTACAAAAAATCGGATAGACTGTTGACAATTCATTGATCTTGTGGCTGCATTCGTCGAATACAATTACTTTTGAGGTATATTGCAAGCATATTGGCAAGTTGTTGTTGATTCCAGTGTCCAGATCTGTGGAGTTTGAGCTCATAATTGTAGCATTTGGGTCCATCTCTTCCATTTCTATGAACACATCTACAACTTCTGTGCAAAGATCTTTAACTTTATGTTTAGATCTGCTAGTTTGAGGCAAGATCTTTAACTTCTAGGCATAGATATACAAGTTTCAAGAAAACATTTGCAAATTGTTTTAGTATAACAAGAACAGCAGATCGTTGGATCAAGGAAAGAGGAAAGGGTGAACCTGACATTCTTCTGCCATTACAACCTAGATATGCATTCCATCCTCCATTTCCTTGCATCCAATCCATGCCTAGCTGTATAATTGTTTTCAACACAATTGTGATACTCTAGATATAAGCCAATGGCCTCCTCTTCTGGACTGCCGTTTGTAAATCTAAAGTACCTCTAAATTCTGATCAATGGTTCAACTCATAGTTGGAAAACTCGGACTCAACAATGACTCAGCAAGCCCAAAAAAATTTAAAAACTCGGGACTCGCCAAAGCCTGGGGAAAAACTCAGCAATACCTTGGCAACTTTATTGAACATTTGAAAATTCATTTTTTTAAAAATATTATTCAAAAACACACATTTACACTAAATTTGTAGAACATATACTGATTCCCATGATATATAAATCAAAGTTTGAGTTAAATACATAGCATAAACCAAAAAACAAGTACAACATGTGAATAAAATTGAGTTCAATACATATCAATGTATCATAGTGACATATATCATAGATCACAAAACAACTACAACCTTTGAAATTCTGAATACATATCAAGTTCAAGTTCTGGTATCAATGAAAATGAGAAATCATAAATTGCGTCTATGATTAAAGCTCAAAACAAATTGTTGCCGCTGGGTGGGTAGTGCTGACGTAGTGGCAACATCCTCAATAGGTGCCTCAACCATAGTGATAGGTGCCTCTGCTACATGATCAATCTCGTGTTCCTCCTCCTCACATGCTACCACTTCCACATCCCATTCCTCTACTGCCCTCTCCAACTCACTTAGCTCCTCATCAGTAAAGAATGGATCCAAATCATGATGAACATCATCAGGAGCAGCAACCCAATCTGCTGATTATGGATCAATGTCATCCAAGTCAAGTTCTTCATGTGAATCTTGCCCTCGCACCTTCTTCTCATGCAATCGAACATTGTACCACACATAGACAAGGTCATTCAAGCGTTGTTGAGTCAACCTATTGCGCTTTTTAGTGTGAATGGCCTCAAAAGCACTCTAGTTGCACTCACAACTAGAAGCACTACAAGGTTGCGGGTAATGTCCCCTACTAGGATTTGGTCTATTTTAACCATAATTAATCTATTTACAAAGTACTTACGACTGAAACTAACTTGATTAAGAGTCAAGTCTATGAATCAATCCTGCGATGTTCTATCTTTCTTTAGTCTATCAAGTTTTCTCTAACTTACCATACTAAATAATTAATCTTATTCTGATTCATTTATAAATCATTTACGTATTTATTAATTACGAGTTATATGAATAATTATGTATTACTACAGAGCAATTTCTAAAGGTATTATATTTATTATAATTATTATCAATATCTATATTTACACTCCTTATGTTATTCCTTATTCTTATTTGAGTATATATATTTACAAATAAATAAATGATTTAAATAATATTACCAAATATTTATGTGTTTGCTAATATCTTATTTTATAAATTACTAATACTACCTCTACTTAAAACATTACTAGTTATTAATATGTTTAGTGGCTGGTAATGGCAGACAGATCTGATGCATGTCAGATCTGGTCTGCCACTGTCATGATATTATGTATTACTTTAATATATATTTCAATCTATGCTATTATAATCATTAAAATTCTGCATAAAGACATTATCAGACTTCATAAATTAGGCATACGTATTAAGCATATCCCTGTGCATATTACCGAGAACAAGGATGCTACTGCCTGTAACTTAATAACAGTTCTGATCTGATCTGATTCGTACTGCCGATGATATATTTTCTCTTTTTTTTTCCCCACCCTGAACATATACTTATTAATCTTAGCTTAAGACTAAGATGGGGACATCATATATTTCTTATTTATCCTTCGAACTATTCAGCCTATTTGATGCTAAAGGCACATGCTCAATTCAAAAGATCCAAAATATGCATACGAATGGGTATTTGATCCTCCCTTAAATATCTCTAAAATTAATCGGTTGCATCCCTTCGAATTGGAGTAGTCATGCCTTTCCTTGACCATGTCTCCTCATAAATGATTGTTACGGGTTAATCGCACTCCTCCATGAAGATTAGATATGATATTCTTATCGCACCATTACATGATTATTTATAACTGATGTTGCTTGGTTGTATGATTATTAGTTAAATGACTAACCAATGGGATGGTTAGTTGCTGATCCCTCCCTTTAATCGATACTTGCTTAATTTTTTATCATTCCTTAAACACTGGTCATCAATTGTTGTCCATTAATCAATGGATAATATTACTCATTAATAAATATAATTAATATTAATTATTTAACAATAATTTCTTTTTTTTCTTTTTTTTTTAAACTATGCCTTTTAAACTTTTTAACGTGACTGGTGACGCTGGCACGACACGCCCTCCGGCTCCACGTGAACGCTTTTGACCCGGAGCTATGAACCGGTGAGGCCACAAATGGGGGACCTCATCCCCACACTTCACTTGTTCAAATCCATGAGCACAATGGCCCAACGAAGGCACAAGGCCTTGCGAGCACAATGGCCCAGCAAGGATTTGAACCTTAGTGGCCGCTTCACCAACGAAGTGTTTAAACCGCGACACTACATGTCCGAAGACAACAATAATATTTATTAATAAATATAAGTAATTGATAATAACACTTATTAATAAATATAATTAAATAATTAGTTTTTATTGTTAAATTTATTTCATTTTCAAATAATATAAGTTATTTTTTAATTAATAATCTAATAGCAATTTAACTGCTATACTTATATTATAGGACAACATGGTTCATTCATATCAATGAACTCATAATTAAATAATAAAAATGTAAATTATTATTTCACAATATGGGGGATATCACACTACTATAATATGCGGATGGCAAGCTTTTGAAGATTAGGCGTTGTGGCACCATAATCTTCCCACTACAAATCTGCAAGGATAAAAAATGTCATTTATAACCTGTAAAGATTTTAATAATCTTAAAGACAAAAATAAATGGTAAAATAAAAGTAAACATATGTTTTTTTTTACCTAGTTATAGGGTGTCTTTCCTACATTTGCAATCAGGTGAAGAAAACAATAGCCTTGTGGCTTTCTTTATAGCTCTGCAACTCATCAAGTATCAGGTCTTGAAGGTTCTCATCATCAACTAATCTCCGAATGTTGTGTCACCGTGTTCGCCGAATTTTTGTCTTTAGGTTCGAAATTCGGCAAACTCGTGAAACACGTATCAAATCTCGCAAAAATTCGTCTAAAATTCTCAAGATAACAAGAAGGGTTTTTTTCGTCACCGTCGGGAGCTATGAAGGTTGCGTAAGGGTTGCAGGTCAATGCCATGGAAGGGCCAGAAGTCAACATGATTTTGCAAAAGGGTGTGTAGACGCGATGTCAGGGGACGGGATACAACCTTAAAATTAAAAGGACTTTATAAAGTTGGTGATTTAAAAATAAAAGTTGCTGCCCCCGGATATCAATGTTAACTAACATTAAAAAATTAAAGAAAAACTTTTAATAGAGATCAACCTTTAATATATTAAAATTAACTATAAAAATTAAGGGATTTAATATTTAATATATTAAAAATTAAATATCTTAGAATATTTAATTTAAGTTTTGAATTATTTATATATAAAATTTGACAAATATAAATTAAAATATATAAATTAAATTAAACTTTAGATGTATTATTTGTATTTTCTAAAAATCAAATTATATAAAGCCAATTTAATGGCAATTTTTTTTTCGAATTTTTTCCTCTTGCCAAATTTCATTCGAATTTTATTAATGGCGAATTCGAACTCGAACTTGAATGCAATGAATTAGTCTGAATGTATTTGTTGAGGCCAACCTTAACCTCTGCATCTTCTCTGAAACTCAGGGAGTAGAAAAACTTGGGATTCAAGTAGTTGGTAGCAGCATGAATTTGTTGGTGGAGTTGATGGTTCCACCTCTGATCAATGATGCGCCATATGGGTTCATTTTTGGTCTTGTTTGACCTATACAAGTGTTGAATCGCCTCTTTGGCCTTATCCATGGCCTCATATAGATACCCCATGGGGTTATGATCCCCATCTACCATTCATACCACCCTCACCAATGGTTTCGACGCCTAGATATAAAAAATTTAACAAAATCACCAAATTGTAATATTTGAAAATTAAATAATAAATCATCAATTAAAGTTTCAAAACTTACATTGATGATCTCCTCCACCATCTTGGCAAAATTATAATAAAAAATGGCAATCACAACCTTCTTTGCTTCAAGGTTCATAGCATAAGGACTCCCTAGCCATCTTTCACTCACAAACATCCACTTCAAGTTGGGCAATTCGGCTAGTATGCTCTGCAAGGTGAGGATATTGGTAGAAAAGCATGTGACCCCCAATCGCACAAGATCCTTGCCATGAGTGTGCTCTCTCATAAGATTCAGGACCCATGTGTGATTGTAGATGTATTTGGTGATATTCCTTCCATCTTCAACCACTTTCTTCACCCATCTTAGTTTCCCTATGTCTTCAAGGAGCAAGTCAAGACAACGGGCAGCACAAGAGCTCCAAAATAATGTCAGATGCCTAGCCATTTGAAGCTTGTCGGTTGCCACATATGCAGTTGCATTATTAGTCACAACCTAGATGACATTCCGCACTCCCACTTCCATCACCACCTCATCCAACATATTGAACAAGATCTCTGCATTCTTCGCTTCATTGGAGGCATCAATTGATTTTAAAAATACTAATTGTCCTCCTGAAGAAGCTAGAAAATTGATGAGTGTCCTATTCGCAACATCCATCCACCCATCAGATGAATGGTGCAGCCATTCTTTTCCCAAATACTCCTTTTCTCTTCCACTAATTGGTGTGTTTTGGACCTCATCCTACAGTAACGACCCACTCATCTCATAACAACTTGGGAATGTGAACCCCTTACCTACCACAGTCAATGTGGTGACCAATTGGTTCCAATATGGACTAGAAACAACATTGAACGAAATATTGTTGTAGATCCAAAATCTAGCACACGCCACCTTTGCCTGTTGGTGCGCCTTTTTATTCCATGCAATGTCTTGCAATCAAAATTGTGCACCAAGTGTGTTACGTGGAACAAAGTAGTTTTCCATATGGCTGGCTACACTTCTCAATCCTCGTATCCGTGGCCCAAGGGAAGAACTAGATGCCCCCACATCTACATGTGACCCTATAGAACTCAAATCTGCCCTTAGGGCTGCCATTGCCTATGTTGTTCTCCTTTTTGTTCCTTTCATTTGATCATATGCTTCGAGCATTGCTATTGCATCCCTTGTAGCCTCTTCAGGATATAACTTACATTTTCTAGTATCTTGGCATTCAATCTATGCAAGGTGATATTTGAGCCTATTAATGTCACCTTTTATAAGCTTAGTGTAATGGTTACAAATGACATCTTGTTTTGGACCTTGTTGGTGTACGTTTTATCATATATCAAACATCAGAATAAAATGTCAAACCACACCCTATCCTCTCTTGAAAAACCACCACTTATGCTAAGATTGCTAGAAGATCATATGGCGATTCCAAAGTTTCTTTTGTCAGGTCTTGACGTGTGGATAAGCTCAATGGGCGTTGTGATATGCCAGTAATACACAAAGGGACTTACGCTTGGCTCATTCAATTCACAATGAAGCTCTATCGATTGGGATTTGGATCATGGAAAAACTGAAAAGGAGACAAGGGTTTAGAAATTTTAATCTATTCCTAGGAATTCAAGAGACGATATTGACTAGGTGAACTTAATAACCACACTTTGCTTCACCTCGCTTAGGACAACTACACAAAGCGGATGCAATCTTCAAGGGATGTGCTTATGATTGGAAGTTAAGCATACACAAAAGGGAAAGCTCAGACTACCTTTACAGAATGAACAAAAATCATCTGTTTATCAAAAAAATGAGCGGAGATACACGACAAATCAATACTTATCAAATCTCGCATTCAATATAACAACTTGAAGTAAATTCTAATCTATTGTGTTGAAGAAATTGAAAACCTCGCCAATAATTCAAATAATAGAGATTACAAAGCCTTAAGAGAAAGCATACAAGTAATATATTATCTAGAAATGACCTTCTAGATAAAGCAAGGCGGATTTTGTCAATCTTTTCCATAAAGCTGGCGGACTTTGTGAGAATCTTTCTCATCTTGCCTTGCATATTTCCTTCATGAGGGCGGACCTGATGAAAAGCTTTCCAAAGGTGGCGGACTTGGTAGTTTCCTTTCCTCATGCTAATCAAATTTTCCAAGGCAGGGCAGACTTCATCAAAGTTGTGCACTCCTTACTTACCATCTCCAACTTTTAGGAGGACTTCGTGGAATGTATTCCACTCAAGGGCGGACTTCATATGTTTCTTTCCCTCTCCACATTCCAAGAAGACTTCATATGAGTTGTTCACCTCCTCTAGGCGGACTTCATCAAAGTTGTGCACCATGTTCAATCTCCTTCAAGGTGGACTTAATCATGTCTTTTCCCTTACCACATGGCGGACTTCAAGAGACTTGTGCACCACATCCAATCAACGGCAGAGCTCATAGGACTTGTGCACCATAGCATGGGCGGACCTCTTTGCTTCCATGACCAAGCTAAGTCCCTTCCAAAGCCGACTTCATGACATTTATGCACCAAGTGTGAGCAGACTTGATCAATCTTATACTCCATGAGGGCGGACTTGAGGGGAGTTATGCACCTCTGTTGCTAGGCGGACTTGACTAGTCTTGTTCCCCTTCCAAGGCGGACTTCATTTGTTCTCTTTCTCGATCATGGGGTGGACTTTACTTGTTGTCTTCCCTATAGGAGGGCAGACTTCAACACGCTTATGCACCTCATACATGTTGGAGTTCATTAAAGTTGTGCACCATGGGTAGCTAGACTTGGAAGAAGGTATGCACCATTGAGGGCAGACTTCAAGAGACCCTTGACCATATGAACATCCTTGCAGGGCGGACTTGGAGAGAGTTGATCCCTATGATAACCATATTTGAAATCTCCACAACTTATGCATTTCAACTTGGATCTTTTTGAAATTTGAAATTCATACCCATTTATCCACTGAATTCCTATGGATCCCTAAAATCTAGGAACTTATCTTTTTTAGGACAAAACTTGAATTTTGAGTGGAATTCTTGATCATTTTCAATGTAACTCAGAGCCAATAGTGCAAACCCTAGATCCTTTTCCAAAAATAGAAAAAGAAAGCATCCCTAAAAAATAAGAAAAACTTTCTAAAAATAGCCATTTCGGGGATTGTGCTTTAAGTATCAAAAAAAAAACTTTCCAAAAATAGAAATTTGTCCAAATTCATTCAAATCAATTGCAATCTTTGTCCTTCAGACTTTCTAGACACATTGACGATGTCTAGACTCTATTTTGACCATGGTTAGCACAGACTGACTTATGACTTCCAAAGCTCAGACCTTTCAAAACTGACAAAATGGTGTCGAGAAGGTTGCGAGACTCTAACAAAACCCTATAAGAAAAAGCAAGGAGGGTCCCCATTTGCAACGAGGTGATGTGTGAAAAAGGTCACAACAGACCTGATGTCCCATGTTTTGAAAGATCCCTGATGGATCCCCTTGCTGATCTGCTGTAGTTTTTAAATTAATAAACTATATTTTCCTATGTTTCCTTTGATGGTTTTAGAGAATAGACAGAAGTTGCAGAAGGTTTGTTTATTTTTGTGTTTTTGATAGTTTTTCAACAAGTAATAACTGAAGAATGAGTACATGAAAAGAGTACTGGAAATAAATGTTCATACACAGCCAAATCAGAATCATACCAAGCAGATTTCTGATTATTTAAATCAAATAATTATCCAAATAGTGATTCCAAACAATTCCAAGAAGATTACATTAACAATGAGTCCAACCTGGATGAAGAGTGAATATTGTAATCAAGAAGGAGGCTGCGACAAACATCCAAAGCTCTTGCATAGCTTCACGTGGGAAGAGAAATGGCTGCAAAGTACAGCTGTACGGCTTTTAGGTGATGTCAAGTTGAAAACCCCAATCTCCACGCTGAACCCTAACTCTGTTCACTGAATCCTCCAGAAAAGATGTCGTACCAACTCTAAGGCACTGAAAACTGAATGCAAGAACCAAATAACCACTGTGCTGGGGGCTACGTCCCAGACAGGCAAGACCCTGGGGTTTCCGTCCCAGATGCCGAATCGCTCTCCAGACTAAATTCTCCAAATCAAAGATGAAATGTGTAAAAGATAGATGATAATTAGGTTACCATCTCCTTATAACTCCTCCCCTCTAGCTCGAACCCTAAAAGTGTATGAAAAGTGCGCTTAGGCTTATAGAGTCTTATTTCTCATTTTTAGTCGCCATGTATAGAGAAAACGCCACTTTTTTAATATAAAAGAATTTCTTTCATCAAAAGGGTCCCTGACAAATGGGAAACATTTAGAAAAGTTCAAGACCTTTCCAACGAGCTATAACAAATGGGCATATGCATCCAGATGAAGCCAAAAACCCCTTATTACTCCAAAATGGCTATAAACATAGCCTTATTTAATTAATTAAATGCTAACTTAGGAGATATTTAAATATATTAAAAATATA